>NC_060140.1:802447909-802767909 GCF_021461385.2 Schistocerca piceifrons | reverse complement strand
TATTTAGAATTTCTAACTACTGCACAACTGTAACTCAATCTGAAATAAGCAGTGGGTTTCATACTTCAAGAAAGCGCGTACTTGGCACTAGTAAATTATTCGCAGCCTTTAATTAAGTGTGCCTTCTAATCACTCAGTAAGGACGCCACATCGTGAGAGAGCGAGTGGTCTCAAAATTCCCCTCAACAGTCTTCTGTTTCACTTCTCTTATTCGCCGCCTCTCCTCTGTTTTTACCTCTCCATTTATCCAGACCTCTTTCAAACGCCTGGATGGTAGACTAACGCCCCGACGCAGGCGTGTCACGCGTGGAGGATACGGCCGAGGCGAGTTGGCAAATCCCGCCGCTTGCAGACTTTGAGACGGACTCCGGCGCGGCGAGCTATTAATCCGTAATTAGAGAGGACGCGCGCCAAGTATGGAAACACGAGGCTGTCGGAATTATTCAGTCGGCACGGTGGGAGCTTTGTCGCGTGTTGTGCAGGCAGGCAGTGAGGCTGGATTTTGCGGACGCAGCGCGCGAGAGCCGCAGCGTTAACGAGTCTCCTGGGAGCCGTCTGCTCACAAAGGCTTGGCGGTGGCGGGTTGGGGGGGGGGGGGGGCGGTGAGGGTGGGGGCAGGCGTCACTCCAGCTCCAGGTGACGAGTCCCCATTGCCGCGGCAGACTGCCGGACAACGGCGGTGTCTGCAGAGTGCTGCTCCATTCACAGCACAGTGGCTGATTATGTGAGGCTACCAGGTGCAGCACGTCACTAGCGAATTTGTTTTCATTTACTCTCAAAGCCAGGAAACATGCAACTAACCAACACTACGGTGCAAAAACTGGCTGCCTAGCCATCATCGTTGGCTCAAATTGTGTCTCTCTGACAGGTAATGAACAGCATCAGGAGGAAAGAACATTGGATTAAGCTGTCAGTCATTATTCAACAGGGAACCATATCTACATCTACATGGATACTGTGCAAATCACATTTAAGTGCGTGGCAGAGGGTTCATCAAACCACCTTCACAATTCTCTATTATTCCAATCTCGTATACCGCATGGAAAGAACGAACACCTATATCTTTCCGTGTGAGCTCTGATTTCCCTTATTGTATCACGGTGATCGTTTCTCCCTATGTAGGCCGGCGTCAACAACATATTTTCGCTTTCGGAAGAGAAAGTTGGTGATTGCAGTTTCGTGAGAAAATTCCTCCGCAACGAAAAGCGCCTTTGTTTTAATTATGTTCTTCCCAAATCTTGTATCATTTCAGCGACCCTCTCTCTCCTGTTTCGCGATAATACAAAACGCGTTACCCTTATTTGAACTTTTTGAAGGTGTGCTCCGTCACTCCTATCTGGTAAGGATCCCACACTGCGCAGCAGTATTCTAAAAGAGGACGGACAAACGTACTGTAGACAGTCTCCTTAGTAAAAAAAAAAAAAAAAAAATGGCTCTGAGCACTATGGGACTTAACTTCTGACGTCATCAGTCCCCTAGAACTTAAAACTACTTAAACCTAACTAACCTAAGGACACCACACACATCCATGTCCGAGGCAGGATTCGAACCTGCGACCGTAGCGGTCGTGCGGTTCCAGACGGTAGCGCCTAGAACCGCTCGGTCATCCCAACCGGCTCTCCTCGGTAGGTCTGTTACATTTTCTAAGTGTCCTGTCAATAAAACGCAGTCTTCGGTTAGTATTCCCCACAACATTTTCTATGTGTTCCTTCCAGTTTAAGTTTTTCGTAATAGTAATTCTTAGGTTTTTAGTTGAATTACATGTGGTACACACCAATGTTTCATCTTAGGACCCTTATTCTCTCTTGTGTATGTTAATGATGTATCGTCAGTAACATTGTCAGGCGCTAAGTTTGTTTTGTTTGCAGCTGATGCAATACGTAGCAAATCACGTACAGTTTTAGAAATTTTTATGGACATTAATAAATAGTTGATAATCAATTCTTTGTCTCTAAAGTTCCAAAAAATACACAGCGTGTTGTTCAGGACTGGTAAAATGAGAGTTGGATATATTTGATCGTGTATTCTTTTTACTATGCTGTAAAACACCATGCGTAAAATGCCGTTATTTGCTATTCCTTCTTGCGTTGCAGTTTTAATGAGAGCAGTGTAGATAATGAATTCGAACTTATATGTTTTCTGTCTTTCGATCGCAGTCACTATTTAGAGATTCAGCATATCTCACAATCAATGGCGGCCAAAGATTTCCAGTACAATGAGTCATTCTTACTCAGGCAACGGCCTTGTCGAAAGAAGGCTGTGAAACGGATAGTAGTTCGAACACTTTTTGCCATTCGGGTAGGGGACATCCCATAATTACAGAAGAATTAGCGGCAGTCAATGGCATGAGAAAACTGAAGGCAACGGGTAGTAGTGCCTTTAAGACACATTATGTGTTTCCACGGAAAATGTGCCGTTCAGCTGAAGGCAGTCTGTATCAGACCAGTCAGAAAGCTGATAAATCCCCGGTCCGACTAACCCGTGTTTTCCTACAAAACTATTTCAGCTCATATGACGTCTCGAACAGTAATTCTGTGATGTGGCTCTTCACCCTCTCTTCGCTTCATTCATGACGAAATAGTTCAATCGTGTACTGTATCGTCAGTAATTCTGTATTTACGCCAATTAAATCTATACTTACACAAGTGCAAAGTATTACTCCATGAAGCACCAGTCTAATGATTATCAAACTTTGTGGAGATGTTTGTCACATAATGGGTAGTAAAAGACTAAATTTTGTTGCCATTCGGGACTGATGATTGCTATCGACATCAGTATAAAGTGTCACCAGGATGGGCAGGAAGAAAGTATTCTATTCATTGACATCAAATACCGTAGGCCCCCTAACGGTGTGTGACGGGGAGTGCTTTTTGTACCACTAACTGAGCTCTCCAACCCTGTTCCACTAGCGAATAGCGCGCGGGAATGGTTGTCGGTAAGCGTCTGTATTGGCTCTAATTTCTCGAATTTTCTTTTCATGGTCATTACGCGAGATGTCCGGGGGGGGGGGGGGGGGAGTAATCGTTCTCCGACTCTTCCCGGGAAGTGCTCTCTCTGTGGTTCACAACAACTCTCTTGTAACGTCTGCCCATAGAGTTCGTTGAGCTTTACCGCAATGCTCTTGCGCCGGCTAAGAGCCCGGTCACCATTGGATCTTCTCTCTCTCCCTCTTCTGTCAGTCCTACCACATAGGTATCCCATCTATATGAACAGTACTTAAGAATCGGTCGAACAAGCACATTATAAATCACTTCTTTCGTGTCTAAGTTACATTTCCTTTAGTTTCTTCCTATGAATCTGAGTCTGGCATCTGCTTTTCCCGCTATATGTTATATGTGGCCGTTCCACGTAAGGTCGCTCTGGATAGTAGTCATACATTAGCGTATTTGTTTCCCTATGTATCGCAATAAGTTACATTTATTTACCTGCAGGGTCAACTGCCAGAGCCTCCAACATTCATCAATTCTTTGGAGCTCGTAATGCAAATCATTACTATCTTCAGACGTTGCTACTTTGTTATAGACAACCGCATCATCTGCGAACAGCCTTAGAGAGCATTCGACGCTTTTCAGTAGATCATTTACGTATATTGTCACGTAGAAGAAGGTGTAATTTGATAAATGACGAACACTAATTTCACTTAAAGAAGGTTTATTCAGCACTTGTAAAAACAAGAGCGCGGAGCAAACGGCCTCTGGCCAGAACACACGGTATATATACAGTTACAGAACATTCCAGTACAATGATTCTTGAAATTTGTGGATATTTCTTGACTGTACGCGAACAGAATAAAGAAACGAAAGTTTTACAGTTCAGGTGAGTTTGAACTCACGACCCTCAATGCAACAGTCTAGTTTTATAATCACTGCACCACGATGACCGTGCTACTCAGCTTCTTCTACGACAATATTGTTAACAGTAATGGACCTAGCACACTTCCTTGGGGTACTGAGGAAATTACCTTTATATCAGTTGATTTTGTTCCGTTAAGAGCGACGTGTAGAGTTCTGTCTGCAAGGAAGTCTTTGCAGCGCGGGATTAGCCGAGCAGTCTGGGGCGCTGCAGACATGGACTGAGTGGCTGATCTGGGCGGTGGTTCGAGTCCTCCCTCGGGCATGGGTGTGTGTGTGTTTGTCCTTAGGATAATTTAGGTTAAGTAGTGTGTAAGTTTAGGGACTGATGACCTTAGCAGTTAAGTTCCATAAGATTTAAAAAAAGGAAGTCTTGAATCCAGTCGCATATGTACTCCGATACTCGATTAGCTCGTATTTTTTTCAGTAAATTGCAGTGCAGAACGGTGTCAGACGTCTTCCTGAAGTCGAGGAACACGGCATCAAACTGAGCTTCGTTGTTTACGGCGCTGTGGACCTCATGGAGGAACAGAGCGAGCCTAGTTTCGCTGGATCTCTGTTTGCGGAATCCATGTTGATTTTTATAGAGCAGATATCCCTTGTCCAAGAACGTCATATATCTTGAGCATAAACATGTTCCATAATCCTACAACCGACTGACGTTATCGATATAGGTCTGTAATTGTGTGCATCTGTTCTACGGCCCTTCTTAAAAACGAGACTGACTTGCGCTTTCTTCCAGTCTTTAAGTACCTGTCGTTGCTCAAGCAATCTACAATAAATTACTGCTAGAAGCGGAGCAAATACTTTAACGTGGTCTTAGTAGAATCTCATTGGTATCTCATCCGGTCATGACGTCTTTCCACTACTAAGCAATAGTAGTTGTTTTTCTATTCCGTAATCATTTATCTCAATATCTGCCATTTTGACGTTTGTACGACGATTGAAAGGAGGGACCTTGATACGATCTTGAGCATTCAAACAATTCCGGAAGACCAAATTCATTATTTCGGCCTTCTCTCTGTTACCTTACGTTTCGGTGCTAGTATGGTCATTGAATGAATGAACAGATGATTTTGACTCAATTACTGATTTTATGGTTTTACATACGACTAAAATCTCTTACGGTTTTTGCTCACATCGGTTGACAAAGTTTGCTTTCAAAGTCATTGAACGCTTCTCTCATCCTTTGTGGTACTGACGGAAATAATGAGTAATTCTTATCTTGCCTGCAACACATTCTGTGTAAGTTCACGAAGACTATCGCCAGAAGCCTGGTGTAAAAGTATACATCTTCCCGATCCATCCCAGACATTCTCTATGTGCGATAAATCAATGGACCAGCAAGGTCATTCATGGTTTCGTATATTCCTAACGGCTTTTGTTGTGTGAATTGCAGTGTACGTATTGCATTATCCTTCTGGGATGGATGATTTGGTACCATGGTCATGAAGGTTACGAAGGCTTGTTTTTCAAAGAAAAATGGAAACAGCAGTCAAAATCAGTACTGTTTCATTTGCAACATTTAGCCACACCTTCCAGCTACACCTTCCAGCTACTTCTCTACACTTTTGCCGTTCCGACTTAGATATATGTAATAAATTGGTAAACACGATACGAACTTTCCAATACCCTTGTCACAGAAGGGAGAGCCCTGTGCTTTATGGCAGTTCGCTACGTTTGTTCGCAGCTCGCTGTCTGTGCAAAAATGCTGTCCTCATAACCAGCGGTTCATGTGAGTGAAGAGATGAAAATCAGAGGGAGCCAAGTCTGAGAGCTTCCCATCGAAAGCACTGCAGGAGTGTCATTGTTGCACTTTCAGTGTGCAACCGAGCATTATAACGAAGAAGAAAACACGTGACAGTTATGTTGTGTGGGCTGCGTGAAATCAGGCTGAACCACTCAGCAGGCACCTCACACTTGGCAGGAGAATCTATTCTTCTCTGTATCTGAACTTGCTCACTGTGTGCTCGTAACTGAAATGTGTAATGTGACGCAATGGAGGAGCATACTGGTGATATTCCCCAACACAGATGTGCAAAGCTTCATCTGTTTTAATTTCGCGATCGATAGGAGATTGGAAAAAAGAAACAAAAATGTCATCATATAGCAACAAGGCTTACTGTTTTTGCCACATACTGGCGATCATTCAGCTTCAGCCTGCCTTCAACAATTATCAAAGCAGCCTTGTTGACATATCTATCACGTTTCGAAACAATGATTCCAGGAGCTGGACAGTTAAGGGTCTTTTACCAACTCGTCCATGGACTCTTTGGCGTCAACCTGACCGCCCCAAAGTGAAGACATACTTGTAGCTGACCGCCGCAGAAAGCTATACAATATCCAGAGTGTATCTGGCTATCCATCATGCAAGTCCCTGTTGTAAGTGATATGGCATCAGGGGTAGGTGACACATAGCGCTCGAGATGTCAGTTCAGTTTCCAGTGATCTGTACCCACATTTATTATAGTCCTCAGTCCACCTCGTCACCACTAGTTCTGCAATCAATGCGCTACAGCCGACTGTGCGAACGGCAGTAAGATGCTATCATGTTCCTCGTGCCAATGTTTCGATCTTCCTCAGTGTCTGAAAGTTGGTGATAAGCAGCACATGCATGTCCTCTGAACATGCTGTGTTCCAATTTCTAGCACAAAAGCTCCAGTAACGTCAGACACAACGAATAACCGTCACATATTCGCACCAGTGTTCATTTTAGAAATGGTTTTTTCCTGTATAAGGATGAAATTACAAGGTCTTCTATATACTTTTACGAAATTAGCTGCAAATAGTTTATTTCTTGTTGTTTTTACATATGTTCACGACAAGCTTGTTTCGGCATTTGTGCCATTTTCAAGTGTTCCTGTTGAAATTACATTTATAAAGCATTTTATTCTACGTCTATGCAACAGTACTATGAGATTGTTACCTTATATTACATTTACTTGTAGGTGGAGTGACGTCCATGAAATTACATAAATATGCCCAACAGAACAGACACTACACACACACATGGAAAAATTCCTGTAGTAGTTGGTGTCAGAACTGCACCTTTTTTAGATTGAAGTAGGCTGATATGTATACCTGCTTAAGGTAAGTCCCTCACCTTCAGAGGACGTAATGCTTCGAAGTAGAGAAGGAATTAGCGTATTTCTTCAAAATATGAGAAGTATTAGAGATAGTTTGTGAACTGCTTATAGATGTTGACTCTGAAATTATTGGTATATCGGAGCACCACTTAAATGACTTGACAATTCAGAGACTTCTTTACCAGGATACAGATTAGCTGGCTGTTTCTCAAGGAGTTTCTTGCGTGGTGGTGGAGTGGCTACGTACGAAAAAACAGTATTCGATTTGAGTACATAGACGTATCACGGCACTGTACTGAACAGATATTTGGATGTTGTGCGGGGGCAGTTGAATTTAGTGAAACTAAACTTCTAATTGTTGTTATTTATAGGTCCCCTAACTCCGATTTCAGAGGAATTCTGCTCAAGCTTGAGAGGGTTCTTGATTCACTTTGTAGGAAGTACGAGAAATTAGTTATATATGATGACTCCATTGTAAATTTTGTACATGTTAGTGCAAGAAAAAGGATGTTGGTAGATCTCCTAAATTCGTACGATCTGGTGCAGATGGTGTTTTTTTCCAACTAGGTGCAGGGGAACAGTAGCACAGCCATAGACAATATTTTTATTCATTCTTCATTACTAGATGGGCATTCTTTTAGTGAAGGGGTGAATGGCCTTTCAGACCATGATGCACAAATTTTAACACTAAAAGATTTTTGTACTCAAACAAATGTTACATATAATTACAAGCTATGTAGGAAAGTTAATCCAAAGGCAGTAGAGAGTTTTTTAAACCTCTCAAGGAACAAAATGGCAGGATGTTTATAGTGCCGATAACTTAGACGATAAATACAATGCTTTCCTTAACACATTTCTCATGCTCGTTGAGAGTTGCTTTCCATTAGAATCTTCTAAACGGCATACCAGCAGTAATAGGCAGCCCGGGTGGGTGACGAGTGCATAAGGATGTCATGAAGAGCAAAGTGGGAATTACATCAAAATGTCAGGAGTAGTCACAATCAAGCTGCAGTAGCCCATTCCAAACATTATTGTAAGGTGCTTAAGAACATTATTAGGAAGGCAAAGAGTATGTGGTATGCAAATAGAATAGCTAAGTCACAGGATAAAATTAAAACTATATGGTCAGTTGTGAAGGAAGTGTCTGGTCAACGGCACAAGGGCGACGATATAAAGTCATTTCGTAGTAAAAATATTTCAGTTACTGATAAATCAGATATATGTACAGTACGTAACAATCATTTTCTGAGAATTGCTGGTGAATTAAATAAAAATTCAGTTTCTACAGGGAATTATATAACGTCCTTGGAAAATGCCTTTCTGCGGTTGATGTTCGAAATACTCCTCTGCGATACAGACAACGGGGAGTTTGAGTCAATAATTAAATCACTGAAGATTAAGGACTCTCATGGAAATGAAGGAGTGCCTAGCAGAATATTAAAGTACTGTGCTGCACATGTTACCCTGCATTTAGCCATATTTTTAATTTTTCCTTTAGAAATGGTCAGTTTCCCGAACGATTAAGGTACTCAGTAGCAAAGTCGCTTTAGAAAAAGGGAGAAAGGGATAATGTAGTCAATTTTAGACCTATTTTTATGCCATCAGTGTTTGCTAAAATTATTGAAAAGCCTGTGTATCTAAGGATAATTGATCATTTTATAGCGCATGATTTGTTATCAAATGTATAATTCGGCTTTAGAAGTCGTTTAACAACTGAAAATGCTGTATTCTCTATTCTCTGTAATGTACTGGATGGATTAACAAAATGAATCAAACACTAGGTATATTTTTTGATTTAACTAAGGCGTTTGATTGTGTTGATCACAAAATATTGCTCCAGAAGTTGGACCATTGCGGAATATGGGGAGTAACTCACAATTGGTTCACCACTTACTTTAGCAACAGACAGCAAAAGGTCATTATTCACAATGTTGAGAATGGCTGTGATGTGGGGTCTGAGTGGGACATGGTCAAATGGGGGTGCCCCAGGGATCAGTGTTGGGGCCACTCCTGTTCCTTATTCATATAAATGATATGCCCTCTGGTACTACGGGTAACTCTAAAATATTTCTGTTTGCTGATGACACTAGCTTGGTAGTAAAGGATGTGGTGCGCAACACTGGCTCGGTTTCAAATAGTGCAGTTCATGACCTAAGTTCAAGGCTTGTAGAAAATAAACTAACGCTAAATCACAGAAAGACACAGTTTTTACAATTTCTAACACACAATTCAATAAAACCCGTCGTTTTAATTTCACAGAATGGGCATATTATTAGTGAAACTGAACAGTTAAAATTTCTAGATGGTCATATAGATAGTAAACTGTCGTGGAAAGCCCACGTTCAGGATCTTGTTCAAAGACTTAATGCTGCCATTTTTACTATTCGAAAGGTATCTGAAGTGAGTGATCGTTCGATACGAAAATTATTCTGCTTTGCTTATTTTCATTCGCTTATGTCGTATGGTATTATGTTTTGTGGTAACTATTCCCATTCTAAAAGGATATTTTTGGCTCAGAAACGGGCGGTTCGGGCAATAAGTGGTTTAAATTCACAAACCTCTTGTCGACCCCTGTTCACGAGTCTGGGTATTTTGACATTGGCCTCTCAATACATATATTCCTTACTGTCATTTCTTGTTAACAATGTTAACTAATTCCGAAGATTAAGTAACTTTCACTCAGTTAAGTTCTTTTGGCTCATTCTTATTTTAACAGCCTCCTTAATAACAGAATCCCAGTACATGGAGGCATGGGACAGAATTTTAGTTTCATTGAACAATATTTTATATTTGTTCGTGAGGCTGTGCTCCGCAATTGCCGATTTCTCCAGTTCTCTATTTTTCACAGCGGTCGGAAACGGTACGAATCGTCTGATCTATATAATTGCTACCACACTCACAGGGTATATTATAAACTCTTGGGAGCCTGAGGCCGAGATTGTCCTTAACAGGGCGCATCATCACCTTAATTTTCTTAGGAGGACGAATAATCGGTCTTATACCTCGTCTACGCAGGACTCTTCCTATTTTGCTGGAAATCGCGCCACAAAAAGGAAGAACCGCAATCGGTGTTTCATCCTGTGAGGTTGCAGCATTTTCACGTTTCCTTCTTTTGAAGAACTCTGCCTTTATATCGCGTGCACCATAGCCATTCTTTCGGAACACGTTCTTCAGATGGTTAATCTCGTCAGAAACAGTTTTGGCTCTGTATACCAACGTGTTCAAAACGGCTCTCTTCTGAGCAGGATGATGGAAACTCTGTGCATTCAGGTATAAATCGGTATGCGTCGGCTTACGGTATACAGAGTGGCCAAGACGCCCGTCTGCCTGTCGTTGTACTAAAACGTCTAAGAATGGCCGTCTCCCTTCCTTCTCCATCTCGACAGTGAACTGGATGTTCGAATGTATGCTGTTCATGTGTTCCATGAATTGTTCGAGAGCTTCTGCGCCGTGTGACCAGATCATAAATGTATCGTCAACGTAACGATAAAATAAGGATGGACGGAGGGGAGCCGAATTTAATGCACATTCTTCAAAATTCTCCATAAAAAAGTTAGCCAGTGATGGAGACAACAGAGAGCCCATCGCCATACCGTCGGTCATTTCATAAAATTTGTTACCATACAAGAAGTAGGTGGTCGTCACCACGTGCCGGAACAACTTTATAGTTTCAGGAGGAAAAAGATCGGCCAGCATTTTCAAAGTGTCCTCCACAGGAAGTTTTGTGAACAGCGATACCACATCCTAGCTGACTAAAAAGTCATTTGGACCAACTCTAATTTCTTTGATTTTCTCAACGAACATCTGGGAGTTTTTGATGTGATGTTCACACCGGCCGACTATAGGAGTCATCAACTTTGTTAGGTATTTGGCCAGCTTATAAATAGGAGACCCAATTGCACTGACAATAGGTCTCATGGGAACATTATCCTTGTGGATCTTCGGTAGTCCGTACAACCTGGGCGGTCTAGGAGCTCGGACTTTGAGATTTTTTGTAACATCGTGTGGCAGCCCGGAATTCTTCAGTAACCTCATGGTTTTTCTGCTGTACGTCAAAGTTGTGTCCAGTTTAAGACATTTATACGTACTGTCCTCCAACAGTGATGTCCTTTTTCTATGATATTCGGTACTATTAAGGACCACGGTGGCATTTCCTTTGTCAGCTGGTAATATGACAAGATCTTCATCCTTCCTAAGTAAACGGAGCCCCTCCCTTTCCTCTCTACTGATATTGGATCTGGGAGGCTCAGCTGAGGCCAAAAAGCGACTGGTAACAAGTCGCACTTCGTCGGCGTCGTCCTGTACAAGATGCCGCACAGCCTGTTCTACTCCACTGATGAGATTCACGATGGGTATAGAACGTGGTGTAGAAGCAAAATTCAAACCTTCATTAATGGCCGAGATCAGAGTCATCGTACGAAACAGCACGCACTGTCGTCAACCTGTCGGGCAAGAACCTGGACAAAGGAGCCATCTCGGCCCTTAATAAAGGTTCGATGAAACTAAAATTCTGTCCCATGCCTCCACGTACTGGGATTCTGTTATTAAGGAGGCTGTTGAAATAAGAATGAGACAAAAGAACTTTAACTGCGATAGCGGATACCATCTGAGCTGTGCGTGGAAACGAGCGCTTGATGCAGAGAAGCAACAGAGGCGTTCCTTCCAATGTTTACGTTCAAACGGAAGTGGTGGCGCCACCGGCGCACACAGTGACACCGTCTGCGACAACAACACGTAATCGCCGACCAATCATAAGCCGACCAATCAGAAGCCGTCTTCGGGCTATATAGAGGCTACTACAGCAGCAGCGAAGACAGTCAGCTCCTGACGATGACGATGGAGGTAATCGTCGAAAGCTCGAGATTTTATCCAGAACTGATGCGGCAAGAATACCGAGAATGTTTATATATAAGCTGTTTCTTGTTGTATTGTTGATTGCGTTTACTGAAACTTGTGGACTGACCTTTTTCGGATTCATGAACATTTTATTTTTATCTGTTATTAAATGGTTCAAATGGCTCTGAGCACTATGGGAGTTAACATCTATGGTCATCAGTGCCCTAGAACTTAGAACTACTTAAACCTAACTAACCTAAGGACATCACACAACACCCAGTCATCACGAGGCAGAGAAAATCCCTGACCCCGCCGGGAATCGAAACCGGGCGCGGGAAGCGAGAACGCTACCGCACGACCACGAGCTGCGGACTATCTGTTGTTTCTTTCATGTTGTAATTTCATGTACTGACACGTTCTATAACCTTGAAGATTTGCTCCTCAATTTGGTCCTACGGAACTTGTGTAAATAAAAATAAATAAAAACTACACAGACACACACATACACACACACACACACACACACACACACACACACACACACACACACACATCAATATACGGATGAAACGAATGCGAGACAGCCAATGATCTCTTCAGTGCAGATGCACAGCAGGCTCGAACTCTTAAGGGAATCGGCGAAATGCCAGGAGTAATGAGGATAATGGGAAGGGACACTCCATTGCTAGTGTGTGGATAATCTGAGAATTTGAATCTGACGTGAGGCGTTCTACGTTAGTCCGTGCAGTTGCGAAGACCACTGTGTCCGGGATGGCTTAGTGGTAAGCGCGTTTGCGTAGTAAGCAGGAGACCATGGTTCGAATCCCGGTGTGGCAAAAATTTCGAACTTTCACCATTGATTTCAGTCAATTGTGGCTCGCAACCGATGTCTGTAATTCCTTTGTCTCTTAAAAGAAATTTACGTTCCAAGATGTTTCATAGGCGTTACTCTGCCTAAACGTCAGTATAAGATGAAAATCTCATAGTGCTGTTAAATAGACGTAGAATTAAATGCTTTATAAACGTAACATAAACATGAACACTTGAAAATGCACAAATGCTAAAACAAGCTAGTGGTGAACCTATGTAAAAACAACAAGAAATTAACTATGTGCAGCTAATTTTGTAATAGTTTAAAGAAGATGTCATATTATGACATTATGCAAGCCTCAGGCCCAGCAGAGATAAAGTTATTTAAAATTACGAAATGTTAATCAGCACATCCCATAGCATACCAGTGTTTGAGTATATTTAGTTACCTTCATTCAAGGCATTTATGTAGCTGACTTTACATTTCCGTCAGTGTATTACACAAAAATACAAACTGGGGAACACATTTAGTTACTGTTGTAGCACAAGTGAAATATAATGATCAGTGAACCCCACTGCAACCAGCAGCTCTCTGGTTGGCGATACAGGAAGGTGATCCAGACGAAAAACTAAGAACTACGGCGGATTAACCCTTAATCTGAAACATAGAACGATACTAAATAATTAGAAGTTACGGGTCTGCGAGATTTGATATTTCCTCCTCCATATTTTTTTTATAGATTTGTCGTTTCCAATTATTTATTTATATGGTTTGGGCAATATTTTTGTTCTTTTCGTATGACGAATGAAGTAGACTATTATTTAAGTTTTATTTATTCAAAATTAACTGAGGCTTCGTTTACTGAAGATTAGTATTGTAACTGCTTATGACAACCAGCGGTTAGTCATTTCTGAGTGCACGTGTGGTGCAGACTTTCCTGCTACACTCCTTACGTATCGGCTTGTTCCATTGTATACGCACGTAAAAAGTCTTATGGCCTCAAAAAGATGGACACTTAGAGCAGGTCTTCCTCTTCTCAAATTTATTGCATGGAAGTCAACCATCGCCTCTAGCAACATATTTTTCTTCATGGATTTCTTGACGTATGAGCTCCTTGTTATCATGGTGCAGACTGGGAATGGCAAGCCGTCGTCTGATGTTTTGTTCTATCAGAGAGTGGGCCAATGTTGGGCCAGTGTTTTGATGAACCCCATTCTTTTGACAATAGGGTTTTGTCGATAGCACAAGTAGGGTATGAAACTGTTTACACAGCTAATGTGTATAATTTTGTAAAAAAAAAGAGCTAATAGCCATCTCCTACATCTCCAATTTTGGTTCTGTTTAGGTCTGCTAGGAACACGCATTTCGTCATCTGTCACATTCTCGCTAAGGCAATACATCTGTTGGGATTTATACATGAACTTGTTGAATTCAGAGCTGGCAGCTGCACAGTCACTTTATTTCCTCGCCTCAAGTGTGGTAAAATCATGAAACTGTAGGAACAAGATCTATATTTCATCTCGTTTGACAGACATCGTTGTTCTAAATATTCGTCTTCCGGTCATATCTTTGGCAAACAGAAAAATCACATGTTCACGTCCCCCTATTTGAAAACGGATGCGAACATTAGAACACCAACGAGGGCATGAATTTCTACAAAATCAGTGTTGCAATAATTAGATCTTTTGTTGTGTCATTCAAGTTGGTTCTCACTGACAAAAGTTTGCTATTCGTATGTAAAACAATACTGTCAATCACAGCTTGGTCAAACAAACACTCCCAAATTGCAGGAATGTTCGGAGTACCTAACATAGTAGCTTTCCTAGTCAGTATAGGTAATTGTCTCACTACTCATGACTTGGTGTTCTTTTTGGTTCCCCATTCAAAATCTTTTTTGTTCTTTTTTACAACAAAAATATCTGGCATGCTGCCTTGTTTTCCATTTTTATTGTCAGTAACTATTTCTTGTTCATCTTCCAGGATATTGTTGCGGTCATCATCATCATTATATCACTACTTTCACTTAATACCACCGTATTGTGATCTTTTTTCCTTCTCTGATCGTTTTCTCTGGCGTCGGTAACTATAACAATCAAAAAACTCATCACAAAATAAAAGGAGTGACAGAAATAAATACATATACGAGACATCCAGGTAACAGACGGAGTCATTTCATACATAATTCGAAACACCCGGTTCGATAGATATGTACGTTTTGTGAAATTAATACACACCGTACAGCGAGAAGCGGCAACTTCAGTCTGGAACCGCGCGACCGCTACGGTCGCAGGTTTGAATCCTGCCTCGGGCATGGGTGTGTGTGATGTCCTTAGGTTAGTTAGGTTTAAGTAGTTCTAAGTTCTAGGGGATTGATGACCTCATAAGTGAATAACACAGCTTCTGTTACATATATGACTTGACAATGAGAAGGTGCTGTGGAGGGGATAACGGGAAACCGAACAGCGTTGCCACAGGAAACATTAAAAGAAAACATAAAGGTCTCTCAGACCGATGTCTCGATTTAAGGGTTAACAACCGCTCGTCTGCTCACTAGCCATCCTGCGTGTGGCTTTTAGGCGGTTTTCCAGGTTCGTTTAGGCAAATGCTGGGCATTGCCTCAGTCTTCGTTTCAGAAACATAATGCAAAACAGCTGAAACACGATAACCACACAACAAGTAACAGACGCTTCGCGCGATCGAATTCCCTCCCTGCTGGTAACTGACAACTGAGGCCGTACGAAGTGCATCCGACAACTAAGTTAAAGTTAAGGTAAGCTGTCCTAAAACTCATACAGCCAAAACTTTCCAATAATTGATACGTTCCGTCTATTCATAAGATGAAAATGCCAAATGCTGCAGCTGCTTAGAAACAGTTGCTCATAATTTGTTTTTCCATTAGAAACTTCGCTTCGGAGGTAAAAAATAATTTTGACACTAGCACTTTCAGACTGGACAACAAATGTGCACACAGTCCTAGAACGTTTGTCACATTTATACAAATATCGACTATATACCTACCAAATTTGTGTTTTATATACAGAAAATTGTGCACGGCATACTGAAATGTCGCATTCATTATGAGGAGTTTATTAATAAGCAGACAATATACTCCTTAAATATTATGTACTACTTTCCAAAATATGATGCAGTTGATTCCTAACAGTGATACAATGAAGCCTATGGCGCGGCCACCAGCCACACAGTAATGTACCGCTGGTTGCTGCCCTTTCTATTAGCCAGCAATGCAACCCCCAGGAGACCACATCTCTTGCTGGAAAAGCAAAGCTTTCCAAAGAAAAATGAGTAGGCCTAGAGCAGAAGAGTGAAAAAGCTATGCTTATGACCAAAGCTGTGGCAAGTACTCAAAGAAGAAAAGAAACTGAGAAGACAGATTCGGATTCAGATATCTTTTTTAGAGTGACAATGACATGGATATATCAATCCCTTTGGAGAATCCACATCAGATCCTAGCGAACGATCCGCCACACGCAGGTGGAGGAGATTACATCTTGGCGAAATTTCAGGGAGGAAGCAGGAAGTCATACAGTTATGGATATGTCTGCACCATATGAAAAGTACAGAAAAATGACCCAGAAATTATGAAGGTAGAGTCTTTGTACAAGGACAAGTAGCTTTTACACTAAATTAAAGAGACATTTTTCTTATTAATAAGAGTGATGTGATAGGGAAATTGTTAGTTCCTCAAATTGCTAATGGAGTGGGAAATATCAAACGAGTAATCTGCATTGTTTTTAGCGATCCTGTTATTGTTTATAAAAAAAGGCAGTAATTTTCTTTTGTGTAGATCTTATTTTTGTATTAGCACCAACAAATTAAATATAATTGTAAACAGTGGTTACTCCTTTCTGCTGGACTTTATAATATTAAGGATAGGAGAAACAAGGTTTGCTATGATGTACATTTCATGCCATACAAATCCTACAAATATCTCCCAGGGAAAAATCGCAGTGATATATATGTATCGTTTTGTGTGTTCTCTGTCTCATTTTTAAGACCTTAACCTTTTATCTTCAGTATACGTAACAATATCACATGTGTGTCATATTTTGGCCCAGCTATATCATATTTCTGAATTTGGGTCTAAGAAATGATGCACTTTTTTTTCTAATGTACGTTCGTAATGTGAAAGAATTAAATACAGTATCATTTTAAAGCAGTGTATACTTTCTAACATTTACAGTTTTTTCCTAGAAGTTACTGTTTTATTTAAAAAATGCTGGCAATTTTTTTGATTTTGTATCATCTTTAGGTGACCTTGCCCTATTATGAAAAACAGCGGGCCCAATACGGACGTGTGGCCAGACTATCGGTTGTATGCATTGAGGTACCGGGATAAGGACAATCCCGGGTCTCACCGCAGCGGCAGGCAGCCTGTGTGGCGTGGCACATAACCGCGAAACGAATTCAACCGATGTGCCGCTTGCTTACACGTGTGCTCCAGCCATACTCCTGTGCATAACGGCGCCTACACGTACACAGCAAACAAACCGCTCTCCGTGCATAAAGGAGTGCGTTTGACACGTAACACAGTGTGGACTCGCGTAATTATGTAGTGAAATGCTTGAGTGAAGAGGAACACAGAAACGAATAAAACAATCTAACAGTTCCGTTGTTTTCGGCTTACAAAAACACTGAGTGTAAACATGGGCGAGTTCGTGTGCCTGTAATTTAAAATCGAAAATAAAGAAAATTAGACAAGAGAATTTACATGAAGACCAAGAGACATCTGCATAAGAGACAGGTACTTAAGTGGATAAAGATCTGTGTGAAATACTTTAACAAAAAGAGTCCACTTTGTATCTGCGTATCGTGTATTAAAAGACGTAACACATCATTCACAGATGCTTCGCTCACAGCAAAAACTGAGGATGTCAGTGAAATATTTACTGTTCTTAAAACTTCATGTCTTCTGAAAAGCATTTGATCCAGCGCAACATGAATCTTATTAACGAAAGTACGATTGTACAGGCTGTTAAACGAAATTTCTAACTGGAATGGAGCTTTCTTGGGAGGAAGGACCTGGCATGCTTTTTTGGACAGAGAATCTTCGATAGATGTATAAGTAAATTCAGGCGTTCTCCAGCGTACTGTGTTAGAACCGTGTGTACTGTGTATTAATTACCTGTCAACCATATTAGTAGTGACCTTAGAGTTGCTGAAGATTTTGCAGTGATTTATCATAAAGTATTATTTGCATCACAAATACTGTCAGGTCTTGATAATATTTCAAAGTGGTGCAAAGACTGACAAACAGTTTGAAATGTCCAGAAATGTGTTAGTTTTACAACTTTTCTTCCACCGTTTTGCAGTAGATGGCAGTAGGGGCAAGTGGTAGTGTAGGTGATAGGTCGTAAGTGTCATACAATAAGCTTAGGCATATGTAGACATCATACCGTTAAAATATTATTCGAGTTTCGTCTGCATCATAACGTTATAATCCACTGAATATGTCAACTTACGAGCCAAATTCCCATCATTTGTGGGAATTTTTAGTTTTCTGCTTTAACACGGGAGGAATCTGCGGCTGGGTAAGCTGGGTAAGACGTATGGGAGGCGTCTATTAGGGAAAGAACGTGCAGAGAATGGATTAAGCGCTTCAAGAACGTTGACTTTGACGTCGAAGACCGGGGGTGGAGGAGAGAAGGTTTCTGGAAGCCACTGAAACCGAAGTAAACAACCGCAGGAGATCGTTATTGAAAGCAGTTGATGCGTTTGAGCCTAGCACTGAAAGACAAACGGCCGCAATACAGCGAAGGGCGTGAAAAGGTGATATTGCAGTATGGCAGTGCTCTAGCCAATTTCGTAAAAATCCGCCAAAAATGCTAAGTTCTACCTCACCCGCCGTATTCCCTAGACATTGCTCCTTCTGACTACCACCTTTCTCGATCAGTGGCACACGGCCTCACTGACCTGCACTTCCGGTCACATGAGAAAGTCCAAAATTGGAGAAATTCATTCCTCTCGTCATAAGAGGCCCCGCTCTTCAGCCGCGCGATTCGTATACTGCCCGAAAGATGGGAGAAGGCAGTGGCCAGTGATGGTCAATACTTCGAATTGAAAATTTTTTGTAAATTTTCACCCTAAAGTCTCGAATTTCGAGAAAAAACGGCAGAAGCAAAGTTGTACATCTAATAAAATTATACACTTGTTAAAAAAATGGAACATAATGTCCCACAGTACCAATGATTCACAACTGAAATCTGCAAACTCATACAAATACCTGGCTGAAACTATCTGTAGGGATACGAAATGGAATGATCATTTAGCAGGGAGTGGACTTTGGTCGACTGGTAGAATAAAGGAAAAATACAGTCAATCTGCAAAGAAGATTGCTGACAAGACACTGTTGTGACCCATGTTAGAATATTTCTGAAGTGCATGAAACCTTTATCCAATACTTACATGGATATGGTGTCTGTTCTTTCGGACATGTCCGAAAGAACAGACGCCATTGATGACATGCAGCCGTCTAGAATGAAATTAGAATTAATTTAATACCTTCAGCTGTTGTCGGGCGTTGATATATATCAACGGGGACAGGTGAAATTGTGTGCCCTGACCGGGACTCGAACGCGGGATCTCCTGCTTACATGGCAGACGCTCTAAGCGTCTGAGTCACCGAGGGCACGGGGCATGGTGCGACTGCAGGGAGTATCTCTCGCACGTCTCCCGCGAGACGCACATTCTCACCTTGTATGTCCACACACTACATTCGTAGTGTCCCACCCCAACACACTCATAACTCGTGGAAGACATTCTTACCAAGTCCCGTAAGAGTTCGGGGAATACGTGTGCATCCGCACAGAAGAAGAAGATCATGGCCGGTATTGCCGGAACTATATACTTATATGGATATGGTTTCTGTTCTTTCTGGCATGTCCGAAAGAACAGACACCATTGATGACCTGCAGCCGTCTAGAATGAAATTAGAATTATATGTATTAATACTTTTAGCTGCTGACGAGTAATGAGTGTGTTGGGTAGGGACACTACGAATGTGGTGCTTGGACATATATGGTGAGAATGTGCGTCTCGCGGGAGACGTGCGCGAGATAGTCCCTGCAGTCGCACTATCCTCTGTGCCCTCAGAGGGATAGAGCGTCTGCCATGTAAGCAGGAGATCCCGGGTTCGAGTCCCAGTCGGGGCACACATTTTCACCTGTCCTCATTGATACATTTCAACGCCTGTCAGCAGCTGACGATATTAAATTAATTCTAATTTATCAAATACAGTGCTCCATAAAATTAAAGCAACAAATCGCTATCTCCCTGTCCTGTGTCTGATTCACGATATAATCATACAAATTGTGATTAGATGTCGGTACGATCGTGTTATGCTGGGAAGATGGCATTCCGGACAACGGATAACAGCACCAACGCAGACGTCAGGGCACATATCAAACGGGGTAGTATATGTCGTGTAGCCCCGCATCCACAATCGCTGTGTACGCAGTCACAGACAGCGCAGTATGGCACAGGCTCTTTGCGGTGGGTTGTCATAGGAAGAATGGAAGCAGGACAGTCGAAAATTGATGTGGCTCATTGGCAGTGCGGACCACGTGTGACATCGGAAGGAGAGGACCGTTATTTGGCTTTAAGGATACGACGATACCGCCTTAGTACTACACGGCAGCTGGTAACTGACCTCCCAACGTCCACTGGACGACTCGTATCCCGGCAAACGGTGTACAGAGGGGTTCGGCAGAGTGATCTTCATTGCTGGAGACCTGCTGTATGTGTACCTCTGGCGCGTCTACACAAAAGGAAACGTCTAGAATTAAGTCGTTCACATGCCACCTGGACGGTCAAACAGTGGGCCAATGTTCTCTTCACAGATGAGTCCCGATTTGGTCTGGCGAGTGATTCTGGACGGATTCGCATCTGAAGCGACGTGGAACACGATTTCGGGACCCAAGCACTGTGTAAAGAGACCGATACCGAGGAAGATCGATAATGGTGTGAGCAGGGATTATGTTGACCATTCGAACACATCGTCGTGAAATTGTATGGGTGAATCACCGAGGTTTAATTGCGGTCAGCTACAGTGACGAGATCTTGGGACATCATGTGCGGTTACTGCGAGGTGCTGTGGGCCCAGAATTCATATTAACGGACGATAGAACAGCGGGTTTGGAAATTAAAGCTATCACGTACATGCCGTGACATACCCTCTCTCCCAGTTTGAATCCTATTGAGCATGTCTGGTGCAATGGGTTGCACCACCTCATCATCCACCGACAACTCTCCAAGACTTGCAACAGCTCTCCGGGAAGAATGGACGTTATTACCTCAATATGAGATTGGTGACACCATTCATAGCATGCCCTATCGTTGTCAGGCCTATATTGCTGCCAGAGGTGGTCAAACACCACACTGAGCACATCAACCAGTTGTCAGAATGTGTGTGCAAATCTTTTAAGTTGGAAAAAACGAAGAACATTTTTGTCTTCGTTACGCATGTTGCAGTCGTTTCCGTTCTGTATTCTTTACATTGTTTCTACTTTACTATCGCCTGTTTATACTGGTTGGTGGCAAAATAAACGTAATCCTGCAA
Source organism: Schistocerca piceifrons (assembly GCF_021461385.2). NCBI lineage: Eukaryota > Metazoa > Arthropoda > Insecta > Orthoptera > Acrididae > Schistocerca > Schistocerca piceifrons. The sequence goes on along the minus strand of NC_060140.1, from coordinate 802,746,750 downwards.
AATTTCAGTTTGTTGCTTTAATTTTGGACATCAGTGTAGGAGCAACGGGGAATACTGAACGTACGCAAAGAAGAGATGCACGTTAAAGCTGATACAGTACAACTAGCAGAGACCTGAAGACAGAAGGCCACTGACACGCGGAAGCCCACTTACAAAGTTTCTAGATCCAATATTGACTGCGGAATCTAGGAAAATACCACCGCTTTCTACGTATCGCCCACGCGCGGTATATGAGGAAAAGATAAGTTTAACTACCGCGCGCACAGAGGCTTTTAAGCAGTGGTTCCTATCGCAGTCCATACGCGGATAGACAGAAAATAGCCCCTGATAAAGGTGTAGATAGATATGTAGGTACAGGAATACACAGATGAGTCAGAGAACATTACGACCACTGCCCACCGCAAGATTAAATGCCACCTGGTAGTATGCCGGGCGCGCGGCGAGGTAGTGAAACAGCAGCGGTGTGCAAAACTTGACGGGGAAAGTAACTATCACCCAGTAACATAGCTGGATGAGACTGGGACCATACATAGAAAGAACTTACGTGGTATTGCACAGAAGGTAACTGGAATAAATACACAATAACACGAACAGGACTAACACTCTTAATGAAATTACTTCTTAAGTAATAGAACCCAGTACGTTGTCCTCGATGGTGAGTGTTCATCGGAGGTGAGGGTATCATCTGGAGCGCCCCAGGGAAGTGCGGTAGGTCCGCTATTGTTTTCTATCTACATAAATGATCTTTTGAGTAGGGTGGATAGCGATGTGCGGCTGTTTGCTGATGATGCTATGGTGTACGGGAAGGTGTCGTCGTTGAGTGACTGTAGGAGAATACAAGATGACTTGGACAGGATTTGTGATTGATGTAAAGAATGGCAGCTAACTCTAAATATAGATAAATGTAAATTAATGCAGATGAATAGGAAAAAGAATCCCGTAATGTTTGAATACTCCATTAGTAGTGTAGCGCTTGACACAGTCACGTCGATTAAATATTTGGGCGTAACATTGCAGAGCGATATGAAGTGGGACAAGCATGTAATGACAGTTGTGGGGAAGGCGGATAGTGGTCTTCGGCTCATTGACAGAATTTTGGGAAGATGTGGTTCATCTGTAAAGGAGACCGCTCATAAAACACTAATACGACCTATTCTTGACTACTGCTCGTGCGTTTGGGATCCTTATCAGGTCGGATTGAGGGAGGACATAGAAGCAATTCAGAGGCGGGCTGCCAGATTTGTTACTGGTAGGTTTGATCATCACGCGAGTGTTTCGGAAATGCTTCAGGAACTCGGGTGGGAGTCTCTGGAGGAAAGGAGGCGTTCTTTTCGTGAATCGCTACTGAGGAAATTTAGAGAACTAGCATTTGAGGCTGACTGCAGTACAATTTTACTGCCGCCAACTTATATTTCGCGGAAAGACCACAAAGTTAAGATAAGAGAGATTAGGGCTCGTGCAGAGGCATATAGGCAGTCATTTTTCCCTCGTTCTGTTTGGGAGTGGAGCAGGGAGAGAAGATGTTAGTTGTGGTACGAGGTACCCTCCGCCACACACCGTATGGTGGATTGCCGAGTATATATGCAGATGTAGATGTAGATTACGCTGAACCTATCGTTTTTTGTAATGGTCCCCAGGACACTGCAGAAAGCAGGGCCATGGTTATTTATACGGTGTATGATCACCATCGACGACGAAGCACACGGTGCAAAGTGTTCCCACGCTGGCCACAAGCTTGATGAGGATTTCTTGTAGTAGGATGGCCCATTCCTTCACCAGCACTGTTGAAAGATGCTGGATGTTCGTTGGTGGTTGTGGACATACTGCAGTACGACTCCCCAACACATCGCACATGTGATCGATGGTGCTTCAGTCGGGGCCACGCCTGACCACTGCATTCATCTCTCATTCCAAAAGCTCCTTCACCTGCGCCGTTCGAAGCGGTCGCGCATTATCACTCTCAAAAACGAAGTCAGGGTCGAATGCACCCCTGAAAAGACGGGATTGGGAATGGAGCACAGCGCCACAAAAATGTTGACCGCTGAGTGTACTGGGTTCAAAGACATGGGGGGCGGTACAGCCATGCGACATTATGCCTCCCCACACCATAACGCCTCGACCACCAAACGTTCGACAATGTTCCTGGGAGCATTACTTATTCCCACCTCTCGCCATACGACGGTTCGTCCAGGAACACGGGGTTCCGGCCTCCCAGGGATTTTTTTTTTATTCACTGGAGAAAGTCGGTGCTGGAGGTTTAAAGACACTGAGGAGCCAAAGAAAATTGTACACCTGCCTAATACAGTGTAGGGCCCCCGTGAGCACGCAGAAGTACCGCAAAACGACGTTGCATGGACTCGACTAATGTCTGGAGCAATGTTGGAGGGAAATGACACCTTGAATCCTACAGAGCTGTCTCTAAACCCGTAAGAGTACGGCAGAGTGGAGATCTCTTCCGAACAGCACGTTGCAAGGCATCCCAGATATGCTCAGTAATGTTCATGTCTGGGGAGTTTGGTGGCAGGTGGAAGTGTTTTAACTCAGAAGAGTGTTTCTGTAGCCACTCTGTAGCAATTCTGGACGTGTGTGGTGTCGCATTGTCCTGCTGGAATTGCCCAAGTCCGTCGGAATGCACAATGGACATTGATGGTTGCAGGTGATCAGACAGGATGCTTACGTACGTGACACCTGTCAGAGTCGTGTCTAGACGTATCAGGTGTCCCATATTACTCCAACAGCACACGCACAACACGATTATAAGGTCCATGAAGTTGTCTCCATACCCGTACACTTCCATCCACTCGATAGAATTTGAAACGAGACTAGTCCGACCAGACAACATGTTTCCAGTCATCAACAGTCCAATGTCGGTGTTGATGGGTCCAGGTGAGGCGTAAAAAATGGCTCTGAGCACTGTGGGACTTAACTTCTAAGGTCATCGGTCCCCTAGAACTCAGAACTACTTAAACCTAACTAACCTAAGTACATCACACACATCCATGCCCGAGGCAGGATTCGAACCTGCGACCGTAGCGGTCGCGGGGTTCCAGATTGTAGCGCCTAGAACGGCTCGGCCACCCCGGCCGGCTGAGGCGTAAAGCTTTGTGTAGTACAGTCATCAAGGGTACGCGAGTTGGCCTTCGGCTCCGAAACCCGATATCGATGATGCTTCGTTGAATGGTTTGCACGCTGACAATTTTTGATGGCCCAGAATTGAAACCTGCAGCAATTTGCGGAAGGGTTGCACTTCTGTCACGTTGAACGATTCTCTTTAGTCGTCGTTGGTCCCGTTCTTGCAGGATCTTTTTCCGGCCGCAGCGATGTCGGAGATTTGAGATCTTGTGTCCGATCGTCCGTGCGCCGACTGCAACACCGCGTTAAAACTTGCTTAAATCTTGGTGACCTGCCATTGTAGCAGCAGTAACCGATCTAACAACTGCGCCGGACACTTGTATTATACAGGCGTTGCCGATCGCAGCGCCATATTCTCCCTGTTTACATATCTCTGTATTTGAATATGCTTGCCTACTCCAATTTCTTTGGCGCTTTGGCGCTTCAATGCACTAAGCGTGTATTAATTATATCGCAACCCAACTACAATTTGTCGCTGTGCCGGTACCAGAGAACGTGACAATAGGTGAGCAACGTCATACTAGGGGCATGATGCGATGGCCGGTGGCGGGGAGGCGGGGGGGGGGGGGGGGGGGGCGTAAATTAAAGGACACTTATTGTATATATGGGTCTCTGTTTTATTCGCGACAATGTCGCAGCTTGTGAATGGAATTCATAAAACTTCCCCTTCGACGAGCAGCTACAATGTGACTGTCTGAATACTGCTGCTAGCAGTAGTTCAAAACGTGAACTCATGATCACGAAGACTGCCGACTTGTGCCGGATATGTATCGATCAGAACTAGGGAGCACAGTGACAATGCAGCAGGGGAACATTGTAGTACCTGTTGTCACGCTAAAGCTCGTGGTTTTATTGTTTTGGTTATAAGAAACTGTGTTTTAAAAACCTGAAGTTCAGAACAGTATTTAGTAAAAAATTTATTTTTCGTTATAAGTGTTACCGCAAGTTTTCCACAATTGGAACTTTTGATTTTTATGGCTTGGGGTTGGGGCGGGGGAGGGGGAGGCGGATTGTATGGTTGAAAAGGTGCGTTCTGGCAGCTACAATTTTAGAAATTGTACACTGAAGTTTCTAAGAGGAAAGCTATCGTAATGCTTGAGCACATTTCTCACGTGCTTGCAAATAGACGAATACATCTCTGGGATGCGGCATCCACCTAGGAAGAACATATTTTTCTATTCCGCAGTCCTGTTAGATGTGGTTGCAACCACAGTTGCTGTTTGACGTGACTGCCGTCTTTCATGCTGCACAACTTAGCGGTCCTCTGCTGCTGTAGTTGATCGTGTTCGAGCACCGCTTTCCTTCGGGCACCAGTTCCTGTGGTTCCGAACGCTCCTCATGCACCTGAAACAGTGTCGTGAACAATACCGAACTCCTGGACTACATTCGCCACACTCCTTACTTCTCCCAATTTGGCGATGTTCCTTCCCCGGATGACTTTGTAATGAACAACATCACCACAGTGCACCGTAACTGCTCGGTGATCGACACACGCTGCCTTTTCCCGTTCCTTCAACTGCCTCATGTTGTGGGCCCAGCCCCGTTTTGTTCTATAGTCACGCTGACTTCACGCCACGTAACGTCTACCTTTCTGTGCACGACTAGGCGACCTCTGGCAACACGTTCCGGCATTTTCATTCATTTCCAGCTAATAGTCAATACCTTATGGTACTTCACCTATCTCGTTTTGCATAGAAATGTATATAAGCGGAGCAGACACGAATGGGGAACCATTCTAGCGATAATAGGGGAAGCAACTGAGGAAATCAACTGATATAGGCGATTTTGACATAAGGGCGGAATGTTAAGGTCCAGCACCTGGGAATAAGCATCTCTGAAATGGAGATGCTGACCGTTCGCATGCTATATGAGCATTCTTGGAAAAGTGGTTGAACTACGGTGCATGCACGAGTAGGCAAACTCATCGCAGAACGTGGAAGTCAGAGGTTTGTCCACTCTGTAAAGCAGGATAGACGATGATCTGTGGCACATTTGACGACAGAGTAAAATGCTGTTTCAGGAACAAGTATTTCGGAGCACACTGTTCAGCGAACATTGTTGAACATGAGGCTCCGATAAAGAAGACCCTATGTGTTCCCTCGTTATCCCAAACACACCGTTAGTTACGCCCACCCCGCCCCGATAGCTGAATGGTAGCTCAGCGTGTTCGGTCAGAGGGTTAGCTGCCCTCTGTACTAAAAAAACTGAGTTAATCGATCAACAACGAACTTTAACGGATGTCTTACGACGTCCGCCCCGAGCAGATACAACGAACAAAAGCGAACAAAAATGAGATGAAAAAAAAGGTCAGCGTGACGGACTGCGTCCTAAGGGGCCCGGGTTCGATTCCCGGCTGGGTCAGGGATTTTCTCCGCTCATGGACTGGGTGTTGTGTGTCTTCATCATCATTTCATCCCCATCCGGCGCGCAGGTCGCCCAGTATGGCGTCGAATGTAATAAGACCTGCGCCAAGGCGGCCGGAGTTGCCCCATAAGGGGCCTCCCAGCCAATGACGCCAAACGATAAATTACGACTGTAGTGGGCACAGAATCATCGAGACTTCCCTGTAGGTCAACGGGAACGTGTCGCCTGATCGGATGATTCGCGTTTCTCTTAGAACTGGTCGACATCATCCTGGCGAACGACTGTTCCAAACATGCACCGTGCCACAAAAGAATGCCGGTGCTAGGAGGGACATTCACCTGGGCTTACACGAGACCTGTGGTGGTAATCGAGAACCCCATGACTGCTGTAGACTACATGAACATTATTGCGGACGGCCTGCATCCCTTCATCCTTGATGTTTTCTCCGAAGGCGTTACTATTTTCTGACAGAGCAACTGTTCATGTCACAAGGCGAGAACCGTTCTACAGAGGTTTTGAGGAGCATAATAGTGAACACAACTATCTCTCTTGGCCACAAAATTTTCTTGATATGAACCCGATGGAACTCTTTCAGAACATTTCGAGCGTTGGCTCCGCTCCCCAAACTATCGGCCGTTAGTTGAAGGGCACAGCGTCACTTGTCGTTGGACATGTGGTGCCGTACACCTCCGGAAACCTACCGAGGACTAAATGAAAAGAAGAATCGCCGTTTTACCACGTTAGGAAGGTGGGATAAATCACTAATAAGCAGGCGGTGATAATGTTCTGGCTCACCGGTGTCTTTACTTGAGTATTTCGATGAATAACTAACGTTACGAGCCTCGACAGTGCGATACATTTTTCTTTGCGTACTAGTCGATGGCTCTAATGATGCCATGAGTATTTGAAGTTAAAGCTTCACGTTTCGATTGTACAACTCTCATTAGATCCATACTGGCTTAAGGCCAGGAGATGTAACCTTCTGATAGGCAGTCTGCTGAATGAAAGTTCATCAAAGAATTTGTCAGTTGTGGGTGGAACTGACGTGTGATCCTGTGTAAGCGATGGCCAGCAGGGGGATCTCACGTCTTCTGCAAACTGCGAGAAATACAGACCAGTGCTGTGTGCAAATTCAAATATTATAGACATTTTCATTTGGAATACATGATGTGCAACTGTTCGACTAAGCTGTTTTCATTATAGCGTTCATTGCTATTGATGGTCTCACAAAAATGAATTTATGTGACTGTAGGGGGTGCGTCACTTGTTCCGTCTCATAAACACGCTAAAATTATAAGAAATAATCTAACTTGTTCAGTAAATACTGAAATCTACTATACTTCTAATACTACGGAATAGAGCATTAATAACTGGCATGACGATGTTGCAATCGCACAGATGTTAAAGTTCTACGACCCTTGGCAGAGCTGTAGTCCTTCGATAAACTCGGCTGCTGACTCGAAATATTTATAAGACCAATAATGATACCGCGCTTTCCGAAAAGTATGAAATGGTTCAAAATAAATATAAGTCTACCGTAACTCGGAACGTCCCTCACGATACGATATCGTCTGTTGAATCTGCACGCTCACTCAAAGACAGACTCTGAGTAACGCAAAATCTAACACAGATAAATCGCAATTTTCGTATGCTGAGCAGTATTGTGTGTGACGTGATACTTTCACACAAGAAACAAAGATAGAAAGATTATACAGCATATGTCACAGAACGTTAACTTATTTTGAAACTGATAAGCTCAATTCCTTTTTTCCTCTGATGAAATTATTCGTACGTATATGAGACAAATAGATAAGTATAACGAAAATCAATTTCTAAAATAAAAGAATTTCTCTTGCATGTAATCTGTATTTAACACCAACTTCACAGTTCTAAACGTATCACCTACTATGAAGACTGTTACGTCTTAACATTGATTACACCATACATTTAATGCAGTTATGTTCGGATTACGAATGTATAGGAGCTGCTGAAAACTAAACACATGATGAAGTATCGGTTGAATGATACTTTTCTATTACAATGACGTTCTCTTCCTTAGTCTACATTATATCAGCAGACTGCAATTAAATAAAACCAACTTAAAAGTCAATTCATGTTATCCTAAAAATTTAATATGTCTACCTTAAATGGTGTTATTAGATTTTTTGGACATGAGAGAACCTGGGTACGAATAAAGACAGTTACTACATCTCTCATCAGTTACTATAACTGCGATTGCGACAAGGAGTAGTTGCCTGATGATGGTCAAATAAGTTCTAAAATCAGGCCGTGAACAAGCAAAACAGATTCAGAAAACTGGGAGTGTAACTTACATGTTCTTGCTCTCATGTTCTACTAACCAACGATCGAGAATTCTCTTTAAGTAAGCCTTTCTGTTATTGCTGCAAGAGCGGAAGAAGAGACCATGGAGGAGTTCGAACATTTTTATTCACACTATTTTCAAATCAAATATAATAACTTCATATGGTTTCCCAACATGCGCTCGGTTTAGGCTTGTTTTCACATGAAGGGATTATTTCAATAGTGGCACAAGCCCATTTTTGTTCATTTTGAAATGCAGAGTCCTAAGGTTAAATGAGCGCTGAAAAATCTGCGGTTGAGATATCAGAAATATTCAAGCATATGGCTTCTTGCTAGAGATGAACCTTTCTTTCTGTTTGTTGGGATCATTAATTTCAAAAGCATTATAGGCAGAAAAGTGTAGGTAATGGACTTGTACCACTATTGAAATAAGCCCTTCACATAATACTGTTGAAATATTCAAAACTCATGAAGTAGAGAAGATATGTAATAATTAACTACTGATCATCATCACGGTACTTATCTGCCTGCTTAAATATAGAGTGTAAGTCAAATGAAGGTATAAATTAGGTACCACGATCCCCACCAACGTGTTACCGACAAGACTCATTACCAGGGGAATTCATTTACAGTGTAATTTCACTGCGTTTAGCACGTCCATTCTTCTTAACGCTTTTAGTGGGCCTCTAGAGAGTCGAATAAATTTACCAAAGGTAATTAATGAAAGTGGTGCCATAGAAGAAAGGGGAGCGTAATTTAGTATTAAGGGCAACCCGAATTGTGCAGGAGCCACAGAACACACAGTTCTGCGGTTTGCCAGTATAATCGCTATGCACGATTTTGTTCATATGCAACGTTTCAGCACAAAAAATAAAAATAGAAAAATACTCTTTAAACGTTCATTCATTATTAATACCACGCAGAAATTTGTAACCAAAGCCGCAGCACGTTGAAGCAAAATATAAAAATAGCTGAACGTCAACTGAGACCTTACGTGAAAATTTTCCATTATAGCAGATTGATGCATGAGTTCTTAGCGCTTTCGTTCATCACCAGAACAATGTGTTACATGGACATCGTTTAATTTTTATCATTTATCATTCGTTTTTATAGTGTTGCACTATTTGACATCTGAAAAAAACATGAAATCACTAAAAAGGCTATAACAATCTCAAGAAAATATTCTCGTAAATTAAAAGAGGGCCGCTGTGACGTACGCGACTCGCAGTTTTCGGGGAGGGTTAAGAGTTCAACGTTCGGCTGTCAATGACGTAGAGGCGGAGCAGAAGTTTGGACTGGGCAAGGTCTGGGAAGGAACACGGCCAAGTATTTTTCAAAAGAACCGTTCTGGCACTTGCTTTAAGTCATTTGGAGAAACTACTGTAAGATTAAATATGGATGAGAAGACAATAAGCACTGCTCCACTTCATTAGGTACAGTATAACAATCAGACTTTGGTGAGAGTATGTTAATCAGTCTCAGTTGGTCGGCAGAGTTATTAAGATGCAGCCGTGTTTAGGCGTGTGTAATTCGGTAGAACACGGATGAAATTGCGCTCATATCGAAGTTATATTCGGAATTCTTATTCGCCCCGCTCTTTTAGGATACCTGAAATTTCTGCGTGAAGAGATTCACTATGTGCTATGAGCTACGAGACTTTTATACACCGAAGAGCCCAAGAAACTGTTACACGTGACTAATATCGTGTAGGGCCCCCGTGAGCACGCACAAGTACCGCAATAATACGTGTCATGGACTCGACTAATGTCTGAAGTAGTGCTGGAGGACACTGACTCCATGAATGCTGGAGGGTTGTCCATAAATCCGTAAGAGTACGAGTGGGTGGAGATCTCTTCTGAACAGCATGTTGCAAGGCATCCCGGATATGCTTAATAATATTCATGTCTGGGAAGTTTGGTGGCAAGCGGAAATGTTTAAACTCAGAAGAGTGTTCCTGGAGCCACTCTGTAGCAATTCTGGACGTGTAGGTGCCGCAATGTCCTGCTGGAATTGTCCTAGTCCGTCGGAATGCACAATGGGCATGAATGGATGCAGGTGATCAGACAGGATGCGTACGTACGTGTCACATGTCAGAGTCGTATCTAGACGTATCAGGGGTTCCATATCACTTCAACTGCACACGCCCCGCACCATTATAGAGCCTCCACCAGCTTGAACAGTCTCCTGCTGACATACAGGGTCCATGGATTCAAAAAGTTGTCTCTTTACCCATACACGTCCATCCGCTCAATACAATTTGAAACGAGACTCGTCCGACCAGGCAACGTATTTCCAGTCATCAACAGTCCAAAGTCGGTGCTGACGGGCCCAGGCAAGTTGTAAAGCCTTGTGTCATGCAGTCATCAAGGGTACACGAGTGGGCCTTCGACTCCGAAAGCCCATTTCGATGACTTTTCGTTGAATGGTTTGCACGCTGACACTTGTTGATGGCCCAATCTGCAGCAATTTGTGCAACTGTTGCTCTTCTGTCACGATGAACGAATCTCTCAATCGTCGTTGGTCCCGTTCTTGCAGGATCTTCTTCCGGCAGCAGCGATGTCGGCGATTTGATGTTTTACCGGATTCCTTATATTCAAGGTAAACTCGTGAAATGATAGTACGGGAAAATCCGCACTTCATCGCTACCTCGAAGATCCTGTATCCCATCGCTCGTGCGCCGACTATAACACCATGTTCAAACACACTTAAATCTTGATAACCCGCCATTGTAGCAGCAGTAACCGATCTAACAACTGCGCCAGACGCTTGTTGTCTTACATAGGCGTTACCGACCGTAGTGCCTTATTCTGACTGTTTACATATCTCTGAATACGCGTGCCTATACCTGTTTCTTTAGCGCTTCAGTGCAAATCATAGTGTAGCTCGAGATGATTTTCTTAGAAGAAACGATACCAATAATAAACAACATATTTTGTGGTCCCTCATTAACTGTTCTCAATTAAATGTATCACTCTCGTTAATATCGTGGCGCACAGTGGTACATATCGCGATTCTGATACTAGGACACATATTATGCAAGGAATCTTCAGAGGCATGGTCCGATTACGGACAGAAAGTAACGATGTGGCTGACTTAAAGTTTACGGAAGCGTCTCACAATATCATTTGTTGCTACGTTGGATAGGCTGAAAAATGGGAACTATTAGCTTTGATTGCATGAAACATATTTCTGCAATTTTCTGCGTATTCGTGTGTGAAACGTTAGTCTCAAACATGGCTGACAGATGTTTTAAATGGTTCAAATGGCTCTGAGCACTATGGGACTCAACATCAGAGGTCATCAATCCCCTTGAACTTAGAACTACTTAAACCTAACTAACCTAAGGACATCACACACACCCATGCCCGAGGCAGGATTCGAACCTGCGACCGTAGCGGTCGCGCGGTTCCAGTCTGAAGCGCCTAGAACCGCTTTTCCACACTGGCCGGCAGAGATGTTTTAACTGTGACCTAATTGTTGAAAGGGATGTTTATGGTCAAGAAACTGGGGCAGATAATCTAAGTGTAATAGATGAAATTGATACTGAACCCTTAGATTCATTTGCCATGGTGAATGAAATTCAGTTTCTAGTGTGTGAATCCAGATACTATGATGGACGATTCTACCGTTAGAAACATTGATAATATTTACATAATTCTGCAGTATTTGAAACAAATGAACAATAAATAAGACGCAAACAAATGAGATGTTACTATCTCAGGGTGGGTCACATCCCAATCTCTTTATACGTATGTTAGTTATCAGAAGCTTAAAGACTCTTCTCGCAGAATGTATGTTACGTAGCTCGTAGAAAAAGTAAGTTCCACTACCCTCTTCACAGGGATCGCGCCTAACAACGTCTCATTCTATATGTATGTATATCAGAACATTAGTAAAATTATTATTTAGACAGGTTCACTCTACTCTAACGTTCGAATTGTAGGCACTGAACAGTGCTAATGCTTCAGAAGAATTATCTTTTGGCGTAATTAGGTGAGCTTGAACTAAAGATCTTATTTTATTTTTTTATCCATTACTATGCGAACCAGTGACGACTGTTAACACTTAGACCGGAAGCTCAGTTATCTCTGGACGGCGCACTAAAATTCGCAAATGCAGGAAATTATTAATTATAAAATTTGTTTTCAATTTAGACACCTCTTGGCTAATAAAACTAATGTTCCACTGATATACCCTGTCAGATCCCTATGCTATGAAAATCATTCCTAGATTCGAAATTTACTCGTACATCACTTCTTGTAAACTCGATAAGTCAGAGATTAAACAACACTTTCTTTTAGCATCAAGTTTTCACTCAGTAAAAATCACCACTCTTCCTGATCTGCACACACATCTCAGTATAAATAAACTGGAGTCACCAATTTCCAGAATAATTAATACTTTAACACTCTTCTTTTTAGAAGATACAAAACGTTTTATTTCGTAACACCACAGATGGCTGCTATGCAAACACTTCAGTGTTCATCGGACATCAAGTGTGGCTCTTTTGGAACAGCTAACATCGAAGTCTGACATAGGACTGAAGTTACAACATTGCACTTACGTTTACGGTACATAATTTCATTGTTAAAAACGTAGTCCACAGTATCTGAGGGAAGCTTCCAACATCTTCTTCCTGTGCACGGCCTTCGGCTGTCCGTTGTCTGCGTCCGGCGACTTGAACATTCCGGCCCAGGTGGAAGATTCCTTCCGCTGCCACTTTACTGCTGCGCCGCTCACGAAACATAATAAACAACAATCACATAGATTTGTAGGTTTCAAAACAGAAATTAACATAATTTATATAAACATTGTCTGTTTTATACTATATTTAACATGAAAATGTTCAGCCGGACACTTGCCTTATGTCGTTGCCGAGCTAACTGATACTGTGAAAAACCCAGTATTATCACACGTACATGAAATGAACAACAAATTAGTCTCAAACACACGCGAAATTAACCAATTGGACGCAAAGAAACGTGAGCTGAATAGAACTAAACACCGACGAATTGAAAAATAAAAATGACGAAAAAGAAATGCGAGTTACAGAAAACGAAGCACGAAATAAAGAAAGAGATGTGAGAGTGATCAGAGGTGGTTGAAGTGCACTCTCAATTAACCTCACGACAACAAGAAATTCGTCAGATTACTGAAACGGGTTGAATAACTCAAGATACCATTGTTATCATGTGAAAGTGATGTGATGCTATTAATTTAGACGTCAACTTGATTTATGGTGTACGACAACCTTCTTGTAATCTTGAAATTAATGTAATCAGTTTATCAAGGCCAAGCAAAATTGCAGTGCTAATGTTGATCGAAGTTAGATACGAGAGGAGAATGATTCCTTAATGTAAGACAGCCACAATATGGAAGTGTCACCCCAGCGTAGTAACCGACAATTTGGCTGCCAACAGATAATCGGAAGTGTTTGATCTATATGGACACCATAATATGATAAATAATTTTATATAATTTAAAGAGCATATTCTCGTATTCCCAATGAATCGGATAAGATGTGGGGAAAGTGTGGTAAGTGGAAATTCCCCACATCTACAGAGTTCAAATCAGCCGGCTGGGCCGGCCGAAGTGGCCGTGCGGTTAAAGGCGCTGCAGTCTGGAACCGCAAGACCGCTACGGTCGCAGGTTCGAATCCTGCCTCGGGCATGGATGTTTGTGATGTCCTTAGGTTAGTTAGGTTTAACTAGTTCTAAGTTCTAGGGGACTAATGACCTCAGCAGTTGAGTCCCATAGTGCTCAGAGCCATTCAGCCGGCTGGTGTGGCCGAGCGGTTCTAGGCGCTTCAGTCGGGAACCGCGCGACCGCTCTCGGGCGTGGATGTGTGTGATGTCCTTCGGCTAGTTATGTTTAAGTAGTTCTAAGTTCTAGGGGACTGATGACCTCAGCTGTTAAGTCCCATAGTGATCAGAGCCATTTGAACCATTTGAAGAGTTCGATTCAACATTTCTAGATCAATATCTGTCCGAGGTTCGATAGAAGAAATTCATGTGGAACAACGGGCTGAAAGGCAGCATGAGAAGAAGAAAAGAACGAAGACTGGACGTTAATTTCGGCAAGAAGAGGAGAAAAAGTGACAGAAAAGGGGAGAGGAAGAAACTTCGTGTTTAATTTCGTGAAGTAACGAGTTTGGATGAATTGCTGAACTTTGACTTTTGTAAAAATTCATTGTGAGTAGCGTGTAGTAGCCCAATTAAAAATCTTCCCAGTGATTGTAAGAAAATAACGTCTTTGTGTTGTGCGTTGACATTCTTATCAAGCAAATGGAACTATATTTCGTCATTGATAAAATTGTTTTCGTTGACTATTTTGCGTGTGGTAAGTGTCTAGGTGTTCGACGGCAAAAGTGGTACAAGTATTGTCTCTATATATACTGAAGTCTGCTCTGTTGTTATTTACGAAGCTTTGGCACAGTGACACCACCTACGTCGCTGCTACGTCATCAGATATGAGCAGCTGACTGACGGGAATAACGGGACGTCAGCTCATATGACACTATAGGTTGGCCCGCACCTTGCTAAACGACGCCGCCGAGCTACCAATCCGCGATGCAACATAGTATGAACTGCCAACCCAGCAATGTGTACGGGATGCGTAGCTCAGCCACCAATCCATTATTCACCGCGATACATGCTGCCAATCCCAATGTGAGAGGAATGAGCTGCATGCTGGTACGTCCATTGCGAGACGGAATGCGGAGTGTCACTATACGCAGCCCTGCTGAGCGTGTGTTTGTAAACACACGCCCGTGGAGTATACGTTACCGCAAGAGCTCAGTTACATGTGACGGACCGAGTGCCGGCTAAGTTCTTACTAAAAACAGAACAGTCGCAAGTGAAGTGAATGTTTAAAATAAAATAGTGCGATGTGAAGTGGATTTACAGATGGATACTAAAAACTTTTGAGGTATTTAGGTATCTACAATCATTCTTTTACGAATGGGAACTATTTGTCACTAACTTATATCTACCCCTGTTATATTCAATTTTAATTTCTGGTATTAATAACCCTTAATATTTATATGACTAAGTTTAAAAGTTAATTTATCTGATGTGTAGCCTGTTATATCCTAGCCAGTAATGCCACCCGAGCCCGCTGCCAAAAGGTTGGCAGCATCAAAGTCCGGACGCCGTCCACATAAGCAGCGCCAGCGAGACAGGAAATCGCCGCAAGTCTGCGCGCGCCACCGCTGGCTTCTGGTTTCTTAAGCGCTGGAGTCGCGAGCGCTAGGACAGTTCTGTATTCGCCGCTCAGTTGTATACTCGCCACCGAATTGTGTACTTGCTAGTCAGTTGTGTGTTCATCGCAGCAGAGTTGTTGTTTGTCGTCAGCCGACGCTGACCTAGCCGCTCCGACTCGAACTAGACAGATCTCTGTAGACACGGAGTTCACTACTGTGTTTCTGTATCTTCGTTAATAAAGATAAGTACCGACTTTTATTTAATCAGAGTGTTTGGGTTTTCATCTTTCTGTTCACTGTTCCAGCGGACCGGTCGGCCCGCTATTAAAAGTGTGGCGGTGACTTCGTAAGCCGTTTCTACAGCGAATTGTTTGTCGCTATGAACGCCGCCACAAAATAGCTTTTTTGAGGTTGAATTTTTCACAAGTACCCTGACATTCAGATAATGCCTTGCTTAAGGCGCTCAGTCCGGAACCGCGCGACTGCTACGGTCGCAGGTTCGAATCCTGCCTCGGGCATGGATGTGTGTGGTGTCCTTAGGTTAGTTAGGTTTAGGTAGTTCTAAGTTCTAGGGGACTGATGACCACAGAAGTTGAGTCCCATAGTGCTCAGAGCCATTTGAACCATTTGAACCAATGCCTTGCTAACTGATTATATAATTCTTTGATCTTTTTCCTAATAAAAGGAATGCTAATGATTAGTGAGCCTTTCTAAGTAGACACTCTCAATATAATTATGAGTTTGCTTAATATGAACTACTAGAACTGCCGATTTGAGACAATTTTCTTATTTTCTATTATGAATGATCATTTAGAGAGTAGATTGATAAAATAATGTTTATGTGAGATTGCTGTTAGTAGATAACTGACTAATTTCACCACCTATCTTTAATAATTAAATGAATAATAACATCACTTGAGACTATAAATATGTATACGTATTTGCTGTTGTAGAGACACACAGTGAAGATATTCTCATTAATATGTGCATACTGATTAATAACTGGTTACGTTCATATTATTTTCTGCATTTTCTAAATGGTAAGAAAGTTCTGGGAAGTTCTATAAATTATTATTTACGGTGCTTTTCCTTCATAGTTTTTCATAAACATTACATTTCGTAAGATTTTTCCTCAGGTGTCATTTTTATGCATGTTTTTTGAAGTTTTGTTCTTATGTAACATTTGCCAAGTGTAGCTATTTTTATATGTATATTTCTCTATAGTATTCTAGTCTTAAGTTCGTTTCCTTTTATTTTGTGCTGGGATCCTTTTTGTTTAATTTTACACCGATACTTTAATTTACCTTAACCTTCGACGAGATTAAGTTTTTGAAGTCGTGAGGAGTCTGCATCCCCACATGTCATTTTATTTAGCGTTGTTGGCATTTTCTAAGTTTATTCTTCAGTTTGGCTGCATATTAAGTATTAACGGCTGATCAAGCTCTGTGTTTTAACTCCATCGACAGGTTCTGGCTGGCCCATCGTCACCGACCAACCGCCGTGTTCTCCTCCGACAATGCGTCTTCGGATGCAGAACAGACAGGCATGGGGTTAACAGACCGCTCTCCCGGCTGTTCTCAGTTTGAATGACCTGAAGCCGCTACTGTTCGGTCAAGCAGCTCCTCAATTGCCAACAATAGTTTGTGAATTATCGTTGTTTCCATGTGCCGTTGCTGGGAGTAGTATATGACCAGCCCCAACTCGTTGGCAGCATTCTTGAAATGCAGAACTGTTTCTACATCTACATCTACATACATACTCCGCAATCCACCATACGGTGCGTGGCGGAGGATACCTCGTACCACAACTAGCATCTTCTCTCCTTGTTCCACTCCCAAACAGAACGAGGGAAAAATGAATGCCTATATGCCTCTGTATGAGCCCTAATCTCTCTTATATTATCTTTGTGGTCTTTCCGCGCAATGTAAGTTGGCGGCAGTAAAATTGTACTGCAGTCAGCCGCAAATGCTGGTTCTCTGAATTTCCTCAGTAGCCATTCACGAAAAGAACGCCTCCTTTCCTCTAGAGACCCCCACCCGAGTTCCTGAAGCATTTCCGTAAGACTCGCGTGATGATCAAACCTACCAGTAACAAATCTAGCAGCCCGCCTCTGAATTGCTTCTATGTCCTCCCTCAATCCGACCTGATAGGGATCCCAAACGCTCGAGCAGTACTCAAGAATAGGTCGTATTAGTATTTTATGAGCGGTCTCCTTTACAGATGAACCACATCTTCCCAAAATTCTGCCAATGAACCGAAGACCACTATCCGCCTTCCCCACAACTGCCATTACATGCTTGTCCCACTTCATATCGCTCTGCAATGTTACGCCCAAATATTTAATCGACGTGACTGTGTCAAGCGCTACACTACTAATGGAGTATTCAAACATTACAGGATTCTTTTTCCTATTCAACTGCATTAATTTACATTTATCTATATTTAGAGTTAGCTGCCATTCTTTACACCAATCACAAATTCTGTCCAAGTCATCTTGTATCCTCCTACAGTCACTCAACGACGACACCTTACCGTACACCACAGCATCATCAGCAAACAGCCGCACATTGCTATCTACCCTATCCAAAAGATCATTTATGTAGGTAGAAAACAACAGCGGACCTACCGCACTTCCCTGGGGCACTCCAGATGATACCCTCACCTCCGATTATCACTCACCATCGAGGACAACTTACTGGGTTCTATTACTTAAGAAGTCTTCGAGCCACTCACATACTTGGGAACCAATCGTATACGCTCGTACCTTTGTTAGGAGTCTGCAGTGGGGACTCGGGAGCTTTGCCTTTTGCGGGGGCAATTGCTCTACCCTTTCTTTCAGGAGTGCTGGTTCTTCAAGGTTCGCAGGAGAGCTTCTGTAAAAATTTGGAAGGTAGGAGACGAGGTACTGGCAGAAGTAACGCTGTGAGGACGGGGCATGAGTCGTGCTTGGGTAGCTCAGTTGGTAGAGCACTTGCCCGCGAAAGGCAAAGGTCCCGAGTTCGTGTCTCGTTCCGGCACACAGTTTTAATCTGCCAGGAAGTTTCATATCAGCGTACACTCTGCTGCAGAGTGAAAATCTCATTCTGGAAATATCCCCCAGGCTGTGGCTAAGCCATATCTCCGCAATATCCTTTCTTTCAGGAGTGCTAGTTCTGCAAGGTTCGCAGGAGAGCTTCTGTAAAGTTTGGAAGGTAGGAGACGAGGTACTGGCAGAAGTAAAGCTGTGAGGACGGGGCGTGAGTCGTGCTTGGGTAGCTCAGTTGGTAGAGCACTTGCCCGCGAAAGGCAAAGGTCTCGAGTTCGAGTCTCGGTCCGGCACCCAGTTTTAATCTGCCAGGAAGTTTCATGGACAGTATAGTTCACCCACGGTGGCACGCGAACGGTTTACAAATTTGGTCATTCTGGAAATGCATCTACCCTTGACACGAAAGCCAATGACCATCACATTTTGCACGTTAGATAAATAGCTCAGCTTCGGCACTGCTATAGCCACTGCACTGTTTTCTGCGTCCTCCAATACGATTGCATACCCTCCACTACTGATGCTGCCATCTGCCGTCTGTGAGTGTTTATGGCACGTTGACGTCGAACACAGGCTATAGTCACATTAATGTGACTGAACCGTGTATTTTGCTACTGAAGGAACACATGTGACTCGAAAAACGTACTGTCGTTAATATCTTAATGCCAGTGTTACAGTACCACATGTGGAAACTACAAAATTTCTGCGAGACCCCTTGTAAATATCATGGCCATCACTAATTAACTCGTCAACAATATAGTCCATGCTCTTAGTTTTAATTTTATTGAAACTAGGTGAGTCTTTCAGTGTTCTTCTGTTAGAAGACAGGGGATCTCAAGTTGATTCCGTATTTCTAAATTTCCGGAAAGCTTTTGACACCGTTCCTCACAAGCGACTTCTAAGCTGCGGGCCTATGGGGTATCGTCTCAGTTGTGCGACTGGATTCGTGATTTCCTGTCAGGAAGGTCGCAGTTCGCAGTAATAGACGGCAAATCATCGAGTAAAACTGAAGTGATATCAGGTGTTCCCCAGGGAAGCGTCCTGGGATCTCTGCTGTTCCTGATCTATATAAATGACCTGGGTGACAATCTGAGCAGCTCTCGTAGGGCCGGTCGCCGTGGCCGAGCGGTTCTAGGCGCTACAGTCTGGAACCGCGCGACCGCTGCGGTCGAGGGTTCGAATCCTGCCTCGGACATGGATGTGTGAGATGTCCTTAGATTAGTTAGGTTTAAGTCCCATAGTGCTCAGAGCCATTTGAACCATTTTTTAGCTCTCGTAGGTTGTTCGCAGATGATGCTGTAATTTACCGTCTAGTAAAGTCATCCGAAGACCAGTATCAGTTGCAAAGCGATTTAGAAAAGATTGCTGTATGGTGTGGCAGGTGGCAGTTGACGCTAAATAACGAAAAGTGTGAGGTGATCCACATGAATTCCAAAAGAAATCCGTTGGAATTCGATTACTCGATAAATAGTACAATTCTGAAGGCTGTCAATTCAACTAAGTACCTGGGTGTTAAAATTACGAACAACTTCAGTTGGAAAGACCACATAGATAATATTGTGGGGAAGGCGAGCCAAAGGTTGCGTTTCATTGGCAGGACACTTAGAAGATGCAACAAGTCCACTAAAGAGACAGCTTACACTACACTCGTTCGTCCTCTGTTAGAATATTGCTGCGCGGTGTGGGATCCTTACCAGGTGGGGTTGACGGAGAACATCGAAAGGGTGCAAAAAAGGGTAGCTCGTTTTGTATTATCACCTAATAGGGGAGAGAGTGTGGGAGCTATGATACGCGAGTTGGGATGGAAGTCATTAAAGCAAAGACGTTTTTCGTCGCGACGAGATCTATTTACGAAATTTCAGTCACCAACATTCTCTTCCGAATGCGAAAATATTTTGTTGAGCCCCACCTACGTAGTTAGGAGCGATCATCAAAATAAAATAAGAGAAATCATAGCTCGAACAGATAGGTTTAGGTGTTCGTTTTTCCCGCGCGCTGTTCGGGAGTGGAATGGCTGAGAGATAGTATGATTGTGGTTCGATGAACCCTCTGCCAAGCACTTAAATGTGAATGGCAGAGTAATCATGTAGATGTAGACGTAGAATTGATAGCTGGTTCACCATACGTGCCCAGTATTCCGTTTTTCCGACGATCAGGTAACAGAGTGAAATTCTGAGGATATACTGGTCCTACAGCGAGTTCAGTTTGAATAAAGTAACTGAGCAGTAAAGTTTCTAAATTTCACCGCATAAACAAAATCCATGGCATTTTGTGAGTCCATCTCAAGTCCTCTGGAAGTTTGTTATTAATAACAAATCCGTTATAGAGGTCAGGTAACGTATTTTTCTTGGTTGCACACTCTCACCTTTTGAAGAACTTGATACGGGAAAGCAAACTGAAAAGTTTAAAGGCCAAGAAACAAGGTAAGGAAGGAAACAGCGCTGAAGTCTTAGAGGACTATAGCGATACCAGCAGATTTATACGGGGCTGAGATGTGGGTCCTTACTAGCAAGGACGAAATTAGAATCCAAATTACCAAAATACTCTATCTTCGATCAGTTGCAAAGATGACAACGGCAGACAGGAAAAGAAAAGAAGACGTACGACAGACATTCGAGATTTACAGTGGAAAAGACAAAATTTTACAGTAACGTCAAAAGTGGAGATCTAGTATAGAACTGATGAAAAGTGGAGCTCTTTTACAGAGTAGATGAGCAACGAAAGTTTGCTACAACCTGTTTACAGGTTTTGCGGTGTACTGAGCTCAAAGAGAAATTATGAAAATTAAACTTGAACCTCTCAACAGGTCGAAGGTCTCAATGCATGAACAGGATGATGACGATACTGATAATTAAGAAGGCAACCTAGACCTTTTCCCGCCAGATTGTCCCTATCGACAGAAGATGACACATTTGTGTCAGTAAAAGATTGATGAAAAAATGGCTGAGCTCCAACAAATGAACAGCACACCGTAAAAGTCTTCATGCTGGCAATATGGTGATAGTAGTTCTCCGGAAATTGCTTGAGAGGTGACAGCACATCCCACATAATCTGTCAATGGAAATGGAAATGCCCTGTGGCTTGGGCCTCCCGTCGGGTAGACCGTTCGCCTGGTGCAAGTCTTTCCATTTGACGCCACTTCGGCGACTTGCGCGTCGATGGGGATGAAATGATGATGATTAGAACAACACAACACCCAGTCCCTGAGCGGAGAAAATCTCCGACGCAGCCGGGAATCGAACCCGGGCCCTTAGGACTGACATTCTGTCGCGCTGACTACTCAGCTACCGGGGGCGGACTAATCTGTCAATATTGTGCTCACGTATTTCAAACTGTGCCGGTCTCTACACTAGAATCATCGATGGAAATCGTACTACAACGAAATCTGTTTGTCCGCAGCTCGTGGTCGTGCGGTAGCGTTCTCGCTTACCGCACCCGTGTTCCCGGTTTCGATTCCCGGCGGGGTCAGGGATTTTCTCTGCCTCGTGATGACTGGGTGTTGTGTGATGTCCTTAGGTTAGTTAGGTTTAAGTAGTTCTAAGTTCTAGGTGCCTGATGACCATAGATGTTAAGTCCGATAGTGCTCATAGCCATTTGATCCAATTTTTGAAGCGCCTAGAACCACTCGGCCATAACGGCTGGCAGCTGGGCTAGCACTTGGATGGGTGGCCATCCGGTCTGCCGAGAGCTGTTGGCAAGCGGGGTGCACTCAGCCCTGGTGAGGCAAACTTACGAGCTACTTGATTGAGAAGCAGCGGCTCCCGTCTCGTAAACTGACATACGGCCGGAGGAGCGGTGTGCTGACCACATGCCGCTCCATATCCGCATCCACATGCCCCTCGATATCCGCCTGTGGACTGAGGATGACAGGAATGCCAGTCGGTACCGTTGGGCCTTCCAAAGCCTGTTCGGACGGAGAGAGAGAAAAAAATGTTCAAATGTGTGTGAAATCTTGTGGGACTTAACTGCTAAGCTCTTCAGTCCCTAAGCTTACACACTACTTAACCTAAATTATCCTAAGGACAAACACACACACCCATGCCCGAGGGACGACTCGAACCTCCGCCGGCACCAGCCGTACAGTCCATGACTGCAGCGCCTGAGACCGCTCGGCTAATCCCGCGCGGCGGGAGGGAGAGAAAGAGAGAGAGAGAGAGAGAGAGAGAGAGAGAGAGAGAGAGAGAAGGTAACGTGTGCAAACTTTCATGAAGATCGGAATAAAACTAGATTTTTATGAATTAAAAACAAACAAACGGACGCTCTTCTTTATACACATACATTTAAAATGACGCTGTTGCAGTTTGGGAGGCAGTGGTCAAGTTACTACTCTACAGTCTTTGGTTTACATGCGAAGGGAATACAGAAAATGCATTTTATGATGATAAAACAGTGATAGTATGCATGATGTGTTGCAGGGGGTGCACACTTTTCGGTTTTTAGCGGCACAGTGTAGGCTCCAAGTAACTGTGTGGTAAGGAATTTAAACGCAGAGGGAACTGAAGATGATGGTGTACGAAAACTGAATGTCGGATGTAAAGGGTGAAACGGTAATCCACTGACAGAATTTCTGAAGTTGTTCAGAAATTTTTCTGAATATTTAGCATAAAGTATCCGTTATCTTCGGTGACTCGTTACAAAGTAATAGTGCAATTATGATTTATTCAATTTGTTACCTGAGTTACTTTTGTTTCTGTGAAAATGCCGTTAAAAAGTGAAAAAGCCTGTAAGAAGCAACCGTCAAAACGTACAACACAAAAAAACTGTGGAAGGCCACAACGCTCATACGAATGACGTACATTTCTATCATAGATCACCATGACCGATCTTCCACTGTATTTAATGAACCAACCGCCCAATTGTTTATCAGTAAACCTGCCTATACTGTTGTGTATCACTCTTAATGACACAACTAACACTGCAGTTCTGAATGCAAATTTGATGGCGGACAGTAAATCGGGCATTATAGTTGTCAGTAGCAAGTACCGTGAGTGAATGGAACAACTTTGTTTCTAAACATTGCTCACAGCGCATACCATCGATATCTGCATTGTAATGCACTTATTTTCAGTGCATCACAAGTACAAAAATAAATCAGGATAAGAAATGAAACTGTGTGCAATTACTCTTTAACGAGTCATCGGAGACAACGAGTCCATTACGTCTGAATACTCATAAAATATCTCTGAACAACCTCTGAAATTCTGTCGTTGAAGTATGGTTCACCTTGCAGAATGCAGGATTGGCAAAGTGTACCTGAGGCGCCAAAAATTAGATTCATGGTTTTCTGACATAACAGACGTACAAATGAGTCATACAAAGACAGCAGTTTCATTCTAAGCTTGCAGTATGTGATCTAACTGCTCTGCAGCTGGTCGTTCATTCGAGAGTGCGTCAGGTAATGTGGGCTGTAGTATTAGACTTAATCGGCTACTGAGGTAATAATGGCGACGACTGCAGCTGGCTCAGTCACCTGCTGTCGGTTACCTTTGAAGGTAACTTCGGTCTACATCTACAGCGACATCCGTAAGAGCGTGTAAAAATATAACAGGACGCAGAGAATGCTCCACTGGGCAGTTTGTGGTAAGGAATCTGGGGTGGGAGAAGCCAGCTTAAGGAGGTATGGAAGTAAACTTGTCTACCGATTTGTGTAGCACCACCGTTTTCCAACTTATTTTTAACTAATATACGTACAACTTTAGACGTACCGTGCTACTTATTTACATGTACATTCTTTATTTCCTGCAAGGAAACAAGGAAGACGAGCCTGATTACTACGAAGTCATGATGCAGTCTTTGCTTTCTCTACTTGTCCGTAAGGTGGCTCTGTTGTATTGTATTCACATTGTCCCATGACAGAACGTGCTATAAATCAACGATAAACCCATTCATTACTCAGTGCTCTTCAAAGAAGTACAGTACGATACGATGGAGCAATACCTCAGTGCTATTCAGAGAAGTACAGTACAATACGATAGAGCAGTACCGGTACAGTTTCGCAGAACTCAGAAATAGTTCAAATGGCTCCAAGCACTATGGGACTTAACAGCTGTGGTCATCAGTCCCCTACACTTAGAACTACTTAAACCTAACTAACCTAAGGACATCACACTCATCCATGACAGAGGCAGGATTCGAACCTGGAACCGCAGCAGCAGCGCGGTTCCGGACTGAAGCGCCTAGAACCGCTCGGTCACAGCGGCCGGCTCTCATAACTTACAGACATGCACCTTGTTGTAAGAGGTCCATGATTAAGGAATTTGTTGTTAGCGCACTCGAGCAGATGTAATTTCGATGGATTGCTCACGCGCTGCCTGCGATATGTAAGCTATAAGAGAATCTGAGACCAAATACCAGTGTTGACTGCAGTAGGAACTGAGTAGCAGTAGGTAGTTGCTAGCAGTCTGGTGTATCGTGTTGGCTGGGCCGGTCGTGGTGCAGCGATGGCGGAGCCTGAGCGTTGTAGTATAAGGTAAAAGCAGCCTTGCGCGTATGCAGTATTGTTATATCAAGTCCCATGTAAATGTTTTAAAAATCTCTTAATAATAACCTTTCTCATAACAAGTAAATTTTAACAATCATTCATTCCAATTTAAAGAATTTACTAATTTCTCCAATCCTTGGTCATCCCGATTATTGAAAAGAAAAATCAGTTGTTTCTTTTTATACATGTCAAATCTATCGGCCAGCATTGCACTGAGCTGCGCCAGAAAAATTTCTTATAGGAGCAGATATATACGCGTTATCCGGCGACCTAATAGAGGTAAGATTTTTCAATTTATTCAGAATGAGTTTTCAGGGCCATGACGCAGCACTGCTGACGTCCAAAATTTACCAGTTTAAACTCACAGTCAATTATTGAAAGGTTGTAAGTGAGCGACAATTTTATCGAGAGGTTTGTCACATTGTATTATTGGTAGGTTCCGCTAAATGTCAATGCTATACATATTTTCACTGTTGGGCAAGTTACGCTAAATGAGAATATTATTTATATTATTTTTTGCTGTTGGGAGGTTACGGAATAAATCTGTTGGAAGTTTACACTAAATGTGAATGATATAAATAATTATTGTTTTTACTGTTGGGAGGTTACGGAATTTATTTTGTGGGGAGGTTACACTTGTCGACAACCGGTCAGGATCGTATTTTCTTTGTGAATTTCTGAGTAGTAGTCAGATATATATCTGCTCTTCTTTACCTAATATTAAACGTAGTTTACATCTGGCGCAACGCATTTACTAACTTGTCACTCTTTCTTCCGCAGATCATCGGCAATTTATTGCTCTTTATTGTTATTGTATTTGTTCCATTTTTGCTTTGTCCTTGTTTGATTTTGTGCTTAACTTTGATTTGTGAAAATGCCGCGAAAAACTGCTAACAGTACATCGCGATGTGCAATGAGTGAAAAAGCCGACTCGAATAATTTGACCGATAATACTAGCGTAATAACGTTAATCCTCCAATTACTGATAATCAGTGCGTGCCGATCACTAGTAATGATTTTGATCCTAATGATGAACAAACAAATTCAATTATGTCCACAGTAAATGTAACGTTCCGTTACAATGAATGCTGTCCAGTTTGACACGCCTGATTTGCAAAATTTACGTAGCGAACAGATAATTGTTTCTAACGAAGGTGACCAATATACACAAAGCACGTCAGATTTATTTGATTCCGGTGTAGTGACCAACAGAGCACATCCGATTTGCAAACCTTTTCGTGAATCAGACAATGACCTAATGGTTACACAAAACGCGACAAATGCAGATACACCAACAAACAGCATAGAAAATAGAGTCGCTACTTTTGGCATGGATCAAGTTATTTAAGTATTGCTACAACTTGATGAAAAACTCAGACAGTCGAATGAAAAACAAGACAACAATTACAAACAACTTAATGAAAAACTAGACAACAATTCCAAACAGTCGAATGATAAACAAGACAACAATTTCAAACAACTTAGTGAACAGATTACAGCCGTTGCCGTGCAATGTCATGATACTAAAGAACAATTACGTGAGGAAATTAAGGCTTGTGCTAGTAGTGAAGAAATTAGATCTGTGGCACAAGAATTAAGTAATACACATGCAGCCACAACTAAATTACTTAGAGATGAAATTAGAGCAATCGCTAAACAATGTTCTGAAAACGCAACACAGTTACGTGACGAGTTTAAATTAATGTCATCAGAACTAACCCGCACACTGGATGCAAAAGTAGACACGAAATTGGACCAACAGAACAGCCAAATTGACGAACGTTTTAATCACCACGTACAAAACAGTGAAACGCGTTAACGTAAATTTATACAGGAACAGAATAAAGTAAAGCGACAAGTCATGGAAACAATTACTGCACAGAGACAGGAAGATAAACGTAAATTGTTTACGAAAGCAAAAACATACGTAGACAACAATATTGCTACAGTATCAGACGAAATTAATGCTATCAAACAGTTGAACACCGAATTACATGATGAAATCTCTGATCTTAAAACACAAACAGACACACACACAGTAGACTTTCAGACAATGACCGACAGACTTGAACAATTAGAACTAATACAGGATCCCGATGCCATCAAAGCAGACGTTAAAAAATTGAACGAAACCACATGTAAAATACAAAAACAAATTAATGCTTGTGATAATAAAAACGATGATCAGGTAAAAGCACTGACTGAAAAATATGATGAATTGGCCAGTCGTGTTGATGTTATCGAAAGTAATAATGACACCAAATGAGACGATACGTCACCTGTTTCGTTTAATCAAACACCCGAATTTCAAAATTTACAGCAGACGATCAGTGAGATAGGTTCGTCCAATAATACATTACGTAGAAAATTGTCATCTTTACAGCACGAAGTGACGGAGATGAAAAATATTTCAGCCTTTAACACATCACAGCATACGCCACTTTTCGAACATTTGTCAGACTCACACAGCCAGTGTAATTTAGGTAATTTACAGAGAGTACGTGATTTAGATTCCGAACAGTCACACACAAATAGATTTTCATTCAATCGTGAACCAGTTCACACATTCAGAGACGATAACGTTGATTATAAGCAATTTTCATCCGTAAAAAAATCGAAGGTATTTAAAAATGACAGAGCACAGGTACCCGCTTTGAACTGGATACGACAATTTGCTTTTGAATTATCACCGCCATTGCCTGTAACGCAGAATCTAAAATTATTTGCAGCGCGTAATTGACCTCAGGGGATTCATTATGCTTCGATGAATATGTGCCGTAGCGTGCACAGGGCCCCGAGCCGTAGTAGTGCTATTTCATCTTTAGTTTTCTGCACTGCTGCCTTCTCTTCTACTATCCTTTATATCTATCAAAACAGCTCTTCAACTATCGATCTATCTAGGATTAAGAATGTGTAAAGAAAACTGGAAATGACAAGTTTTACCGAAAGTGACAATTTTCATTAGACACTCGCGAAATGACAACCACCAGAATTTTAAAAACAGACAAAATTTTAATTATCAGTATCGTCAAAATTATCAGCAACAGGAACCGCATTTTGGTAACAATAGAGGTTTTTCTCAACAACAGCATCAAAACCAGCCGGTTAGCATACCTAACCAACAATGCAGTCTGCAAGGTCAACCAAGCTTTAATGTTTCGCCGCCTGCACGTATAGCATCGGCTCCACCAAATAGTAACGCACCGCAACAAGGAAACCGGTACGTACAGAAAACACATCATTTCAATTCCTATCGCAATGCGCCATGTAGCAATGACTATCATGACAGACGTAAAAATAATGAGCACAATTTTCAGCGTACGTTTAATAACAGTCGGTTTTACCAGCAACAAAATCATCCGCAACAACAGATTATCATGAATGAACCAGACAGTCGGTATCATCCCGAACCTAATGCATCAGGACGAAATAACAGAACAGTTCAAATAGTCGAAATGCCACAGCATCCTCCCGCAAATGAGAGTACGTCAGAAAGAATTTGACTAGATACGGTACAGGTTGCATCTTCCAGCAACGTAAGCAATACTTTTGACACACAGAATCTTGTTCACGAAAATGTTATTACTTTTGACGACATCCGAGACACACTTTTACATGAAAAACCAGTTATACAAAAAAACCGTTTCCCACCCTGTCATTGAAGTAAAGATTGGATCATACACATTTTCAGCATTAATCGATTCTGGATCACCTATGTCAGTTATAAATGAGGAAACTTTCAACGAATGTAACAAAGAGAATACCTATCCTACGTTACCATTAGGCAAAACTAAAGTAAAAGGAGCAGTATCTGGTAAAGGAGTAGATGTAAAATTACAGACACACTAATCATTTTGTATTGCAGGTCATACGTTCCACTCAAATTTTTGGATTGTTCCCCTATTGACAACAGACGTTATTTTAGGTACGAATTTTTCGGTGCAACACGACGGAATTATTGACTTTCAAAATTCCTATTTAATGTTAAAGGATGAGAATGTACAACTGGCATTAGAATTTCAGCACGCTTCATCTGCAGATGAACTGGCAATTAATCGAACAGAGGTCATTTCTACATCGCGTAACACGGACTGTCGTTCCACATTGTTTACAGATACGTACGTACACAACTATAATATACCAGACGAAGCCTACTATGATGTCATGCAAATGATTTCTGATAAAGTTAAACAGAGTAACGCAAATACAGATGACGAACGTACTCAGCTACGCAAAATTCTTTTACAGCAAACTCCTGTTTTTGACAACATCCCTGGTACTATCTACGTTTTTATTTATGAATTTCTAATTAAACAGCATGACACATTTAAAGCTAAAAATTAACCTATTCCGAATATCCGTACACAAAATATTGTAGCAGACGTACTATCCCGTTCTCTCAGCAACAATCAGCAATACATTGCAACCAACTTTTGCCAAGCAAATTCTAGCGTCATGTATATTCAACAAGTTGCATTTGAAAATTTCATTTCATCATTATTACGAGACATAGCACAAGAGCAGAGCAAAGACAACGTGTGGAAAGAAATTAAACACCTTTGGGAAGATAGGAATAATGTTACCATCAGAAACCATTACACTGTACGCAATAAAATTCTGTTTCACCGCTCTCAGCCTGACAGCAACAATTGGTTACTATGCATTCCTGACGAACTTTTTAACAAATTAATTTGGTATACTCATTTAAGTTACGCACATTATGGAGCCAGAAAATGTTTTCTTATACTGAGACAGAATTGTTATTTTGCGAACATGGAGAAACGTATTCGACAAGTTTTAGCGTCATGTAAAATCTGCCACAAAGCTAAATCAGATACGACTTCACATATTCCTCCGTTACATCCTATTGTTCCCGTTAAATTGAGACACATGGGCGCTGTAGACATTTTTGGTCCGATTCCCTGATCTAATAGAGGTTTTTGTTACATCTTTGTCGCTGTTGAACTCACTTCGAAATTTGTTAACTTCACTCTGTTACGCAAAGCTACTGCTAAATCCATTTCGAATGCATTTGTAAAACATTTTTTATTTCATGTAGGGCACGTATTGAAAGTAATTTCCGACAATGGACCACAATTTCGATCTGCGATATGGACACGTATGTTACGAGCTAGAAATATTTCTCCGATCTACATATCCAGGTATCACGCTTCTTCGAACCCTTCAGAACGACTGATGAAAGAAATTGGTAAACTATGTAGAATATACTGCCATAAAAAACATATTGATTGGGATACACACATACTCTCATTCCAGGATGTAATTAACTCCATACCAAATGAATCTACTATGCTATCTCCGACTATTATATTGAAAAATGTTGAACCACCCAACAAAATTAAATAATTAGTATCCTTTCCTACATCTCGTCAACTACGCCACCATAAAATAATTGACATTGCACTCAACAACATCAAACGTGCCGCAGAGCGCCGGAGAAGACAGCAAAAACAGGTTTGTACATGCTGTGACTTTCACATTGGACAGAAGATATTGCTACGCACACACTATTTATCCAACAGAGGAAAGAGTAGATGCAGTAAATTTGAGCTTCTATACGCAGGTCCATGTAGAATACGAAGCATTCCTCACCCTAATGTAGTGCACGTCGAAACTTTGAGAACCAGAAAAAGCAAGGGCAATCACCATGTCTCCAATATTAAACACTTTATTGAATGAACATACTTTCTGATTTATCACATTGTAATGCCTTTTCCAGTTATTGATATGAACACTTACTGATGATTATCATATATATTCCTGGCAAGTGCCCAGCAAGGTAAGGTTAGCAGGTAGCTTTTCTTGTCG
Organism: Schistocerca piceifrons; assembly: GCF_021461385.2. Classification (NCBI taxonomy): domain Eukaryota; kingdom Metazoa; phylum Arthropoda; class Insecta; order Orthoptera; family Acrididae; genus Schistocerca; species Schistocerca piceifrons. The sequence continues at coordinate 802,716,399 of NC_060140.1, read as the reverse complement.
TTATATATCAGACTGTGCACATTTTCGATTTTTTGTGTATGTATGATTGTTTTCCTATCGAAAGTAGAATTTTTGTCTGTATGCTCTATGAAATGTTTAAGATGTAACAAACACCAGTTGACATTGAGATTTTGCCTTATGATATCTCAACATCTTGACTATTCTACATTTTTGCTACTACATTATGATACTGTGTGTACATTTTATGCACTTGAAAACTGTCTATGTTTTTGACCTAATACATTTTCTGTTATGCTATGCTGTATGCTTAATTATATCACTAGAAACAAGTTTTCTTTTAATGAGTATGTGATTTAAATGCAAGATATTAATCCTTATTCATCATTTTCAGAAAGCAATACCGTGAAAAAGAAATAAATTAAACAACGACAGTGGTTTACTATGAAATGGAAATTTTACCCTCAAATTGGAGGAAAGAAAATGCAATATCTTGTCATGAAGAGCAAATGGATCAGAATTAACAAGCATTAACCAGAATATACTATACACATCATATGATAGCAGTCTTGACTAATTATTTTTCTATCAGAATACGAGGCGATTGATGCAGGCTGTCAGACAGAACTACAGATGTTAATTTTAGTGATGTTATATGCTAGAAGTACGAAACTCTATACTATATAAAGTAACAAATGATAATGAATAGTTGTATGAAGTAAATGGAAATATTAATATGACTAATGAAGTGTCTATTTTTGGCAGATGATAATAAATGATAATGAATAGTTGTATGAAGAATATGGTAATATGAAGTTTTTCTTTGCAGATGATGATAATGATGAAGTTTATATATTTATTAGTTAAGAGATGCTATGTAGTTATTTAAGTATTTGTTGCAGTTCCTTTTGACAGTATGTCTTATGTCGCATAGTATAATGACTGAGTGTTTTGGGAAAGACATACCACGTTTCATTACCTGTTAATTCGAAGTTTACTACTTTTCAGCATAATATACATTTCTTCTTTCAGGTCAATAATCCATTTTGTATTTTTTCCAGGAGAAGCTTTTCATGATATTAATATGCTATAAGCAGTTAGTTATTAGACCTGTTCTAGTACTTAAATTTTTTTTTACCCAGTTGTGTGTATCATTCATGAATGTGATCACATATACTGTACTTGTTTCATAACCTTGCTACAGTTGACTCATGACAAATGATGTTATTAATCCTGATTTCCAGCAATAAGTCAAAAGCAAATATTTTCATGCCCTCAGCAGTTGACTATCGATCCCAACACAATGCATTGCTAGCACACAAAAAAAAATTATTACCAGTTCCAACTATTACCAGTATACAACTAAGTAATGCTACCAGTTTAAGATATATTTCTAGTTCTAAATATAATGAAAATTTTTCTGATGTATTGTTTCCCTTATATCTACGTATTATTGGACTGCAGACCTTGACTAATAGTTACACTGTCTTACATTTTAAGTGTGTCTTATGTCACTTACATGATATCATATATAGTCACTAGCAGCTTGTTGCTATATGCAATAACTCTTGTTTTGAATGATGACTTCTGAATAATACTGAATGATGTTTTGTTATACTCTATTAATGAATGCCAATAATTAATGTAATGAGTTGTCTTATGAATGCTAATGATTACTGTAATGTGAAGACTTATGCATAAATGCTATGCCAATAATTAACTCTTGTTTTGAATGATGACTTCTGAATAATGCATACAAATACTTTGTAACTGGCCAATGAGTGCCAATAATTACTGTAATGTGATGACTTACGATGCCAATGATTACTGTAATATGATGACTTATGCATAAATGCTATGCCAATAATTTCTGTAAATAATATTTTGTTGTGCTCTATAAATGCTATGCCAATAATTCCTGTAATTAGATGACTTAGGCGTACATGCTGTGCCAAAGATTACTGTAATGAGATGACGTATGAATAATGTTGTGTAATACTCCATATACACTCCTGGAAATGGAAAAAAGAACACATTGACACCGGTGTGTCAGACCCACCATACTTGCTCCGGACACTGCGAGTGGGCTGTACAAGCAATGATCACACGCACGGCACAGCGGACACACCAGGAACCGCGGTGTTGGCCGTCGAATGGCGCTAGCTGCGCAGCATTTGTGCACCGCCGCCGTCAGTGTCAGCCAGTTTGCCGTGGCATACGGAGCTCCATCGCAGTCTTTAACACTGGTAGCATGCCGCGACAGCGTGGACGTGAACCGTATGTGCAGTTGACGGACTTTGAGCGAGGGCGTATAGTGGGCATGCGGGAGGCCGGGTGGACGTACCGCCGAATTGCTCAACACGTGGGGCGTGAGGTCTCCACAGTACATCGATGTTGTCGCCAGTGGTCGGCGGAAGGTGCACGTGCCCGTCGACCTGGGACCGGACCGCAGCGACGCACGGATGCACGCCAAGACCGTAGGATCCTACGCAGTGCCGTAGGGGACCGCACCGCCACTTCCCAGCAAATTAGGGACACTGTTGCTCCTGGGGTATCGGCGAGGACCATTCGCAACCGTCTCCATGAAGCTGGGCTACGGTCCCGCACACCGTTAGGCCGTCTTCCGCTCACGCCCCAACATCGTGCAGCCCGCCTCCAGTGGTGTCGCGACAGGCGTGAATGGAGGGACGAATGGAGACGTGTCGTCTTCAGCGATGAGAGTCGCTTCTGCCTTGGTGCCAATGATGGTCGTATGCGTGTTTGGCGCCGTGCAGGTGAGCGCCACAATCAGGACTGCATACGACCGAGGCACACAGGGCCAACACCCGGCATCATGGTGTGGGGAGCGATCTCCTACACTGGCCGTACACCACTGGTGATCGTCGAGGGGACACTGAATAGTGCACGGTACATCCAAACCGTCATCGAACCCATCGTTCTACCATTCCTAGACCGGCAAGGGAACTTGCTGTTCCAACAGGACAATGCACGTCCGCATGTATCCCGTGCCACCCAACGTGCTCTAGAAGGTGTAAGTCAACTACCCAGGCCAGCAAGATCTCCGGATCTGTCCCCCATTGAGCATGTTTGGGACTGGATGAAGCGTCGTCTCACGCGGTCTGCACGTCCAGCACGAACGCTGGTCCAACTGAGGCGCCAGGTGGAAATGGCATGGCAAGCCGTTCCACAGGACTACATCCAGCATCTCTACGATCGTCTCCATGGGAGAATAGCAGCCTGCATTGCTGCGAAAGGTGGATATACACTGTACTAGTGCCGACATTGTGCATGCTCTGTTGCCTGTGTCTATGTGCCTGTGGTTCTGTCAGTGTGATCATGTGATGTATCTGACCCCAGGAATGTGTCAATAAAGTTTCCCCTTCCTGGGACAATGAATTCACGGTGTTCTTATTTCAATTTCCAGGAGTGTATATACTACTTAAATGCTGTGTAAATAGTCAATTAATGCCAATAATTATTCAGATCAGTTGATACACTAGTGTAATTCTGAATGATGACTAGCATAAGACTTAATGTATCCTTCACCTTCTGACCTAATTACCAGCAATTACTGCAATATCCGCATGCCCTGTCCACCCTCATGATCATGGAGCACTATATTTGGTTTTTGCACAAATTATACGTTGATGAAAGAGTATGGATTCTACAAGAATGTGGTGTTGACATACCAAGCTGTCCACCACGTTGAACGATGGAGATGTTATTATGGTCCTACTGTTTGGTGTACCTAATGTACTACCAAAATGATAACATTGAGTATCAATACAACATTTCAGTGTCTTGGCTACACTGATAAATACTTCAGGGAAGAGAACTTCAGAGTGTCTCACTTGGTGTTGTGTTTCTGTAGAAAGATATGGACTTTCGGTGCAGCTACATGCAACCTACTGTGCTACAACCATGATGCAATCGTTCCCATTCCTTTCCTAGTTCTTATAAAATGGTAAAGACTTATACAGTGCGTTTAAATTCTTGCAAAACGATAAGGACATATACAGTGCGTGTGCACTTCATTTCATTTGTTAATAAGATCAGTTGTCCTAAATATGCTAAAGACTTCTACAGTGCTTGTGCAGTTTATTTCACTCCTTGATATGTTTAATTGTTGTAAAAATGCTAAAGACTTTTACAGTGGATGTGCACTTTATTTCTTCTCTTAATGTATCCAGTTCTTGTAAAATGCTAAAGACTTTTACAGTGCATGTGCACTTTATTTCTTTTCTTAATGTATCCAGTTCTTGTAAAATGCTAAAGACTTTTACAGTGCATGTGCACTTTATGTCATTTGTTAATATATTTTGTACTCATTGCGTATACATTTTGTCATTTCTTGATACGTTCTGTACTCAGTGCGTGTGCACTCTATTTCATTTCTTAATATGTTCTGCACTTATCAATAATGTATATACTCTGTGACTGTAGACTTAGTAACTAAATACGTTATAGAAAAATTTGTTGCTCATGGCAAGTCCAATTGACTCACCATCGCTGCCAAATTTTTGCCCCCGCCAGTGGAGGGTTATGTAAGTCACAGCGGCCGGCTCTCATAACTTACAGACATGCACTTTGTGTATGGGGAAGTACGTTGCAATGCTCTCGCTGCTGAACGGCTGTACAGGGAACGATTTCCTAACAGGCATCATCCCTCACGACGAGAGATTATTTCTTGCGATCGACGAATGCGGGAGACTGGTTGAGGGGGAAGAGGAAACGAGGGACCGGGCAACATTGAGGACCACTCGCACAATTTTTGAAGAGGAGGTGCCGGAACTTGTTGCAGCGGATCCCACGACAAGCAATCGTCGTATTGCACGTGAAATGGGCGCTGTAAATACTAGCGTATGGCAAGCATGCCACGAATAATAATTATACTCATATCGCCCTTAACGAATCCATGCAATGATTGTGACTGACTTAGCACCAAGTCTGGTATTGTGTCAGTGGTGCTCCAACAATCGATTGATCGACCAGATTTCCTCCAGATCGTGCTGTTTACAGAAGAGGCCTCATTTGATCGTGATGGTATTTCGTACAGCAGGAAAAGCCATGTGCCGGATGAGAAAAACTCTCACGCTCTAGTAGAGTCACACCATTTGAGGTATTGCTATGAATATCTGGCTGGTATTGTAGACGACAATCTCACTGGGCCATATCTTCTGCCTGGCCGTATGAATGGCCACCTGTACTTGAGGTTCGTGCAATGAGTTCTGCCTGAGTTGTTGGAGATCGTACCATTGGCTCTTCGTGAGAGGATGACGGTGCACCGCGTCAATTCAATGTGGATGTCCTCAACCATCTCAGTGCTGTATTTCCTGGTCGCTGGATTGGAAGGGGATGTCATATTCCGCGCCACCTGACCTGAATCCCCTTGATTAAAATAATAATAATGGTGTGTCACGAGGGCCTCCCGTCGGGTAGACCACTCGCCTGGTGCAAGTCTTTCGATTTGACGCCACTTTGGCGACTTGCGCGTCGATGGGGATGAAATGATGATGATTAGGACAACACAACACCCAGTCCCTGAGCGGAGAAAATCTCCGACCCAGCCAGGAATCGAACCCGGGCCCTTAGGATTGACAGGCCGTCACGCTGACCACTCAGCTACCGGGGGCGGACCTCGATTAAAAGCTCTTATTATGAGACTCCAGTGCACACGGATATGGAATTCGTTGGCAGTCATTCGAAACACGCCAGGGATATTTGTCACGGTGCGTCACAAACTTGTTCGCGGATGTCATGTTTGCTTTGAGGTTGATGGCCGTCAGTTTCAGAGCATTTTGTAAGACACAGTAGAAATGATACGTTCATTGTGACAGTGATGGTATTTCCAGTTAAGTGCGACTTATGTAAATAATAAAGTACATGTGATTTTATTCCTATTATCTCCTTCAGCTGGCTTCTTTTTCAGTGGAGCATCCTGTAAGCCCAGTTAAATGGTTGCACGCTCTAATGGAAAAACCCTGTATATCTGAATCTATGCTTGCAAACCACCTTACTGTTCGTGGCGGAGGGTTCTTCGCATTTCACTGTCGCTTTCCCCTTTTCTGTTCCAGTCGCGGGAGGAACGATTCCTGCTAAGCCGTCTCGTAAATTCGAATCTCCCTAATTTTATCGTTATGGTATTTTCTCGGGATGTACGTAGCAGAAGACAACATCTTGGGTGACTCTTCTAGGAAAGTACTGACTCAGAATTTTAACAGTGAAGCATACCGTTATGCAGAATGTCTTTGTTGTAACGTCTAGCGATGGAGTTGGTTGAGCGTCTCTGTGACGCTTTCGTGCTTACTAATTGAAGGTGTAGGCTGCAAAGAAAAGTCCTGCCCTTCTTTGGAACTTCCATATTCCATTATTTACATATGGTGGTTCCACTTAAATTCGTGCCGTACACGTACTCTAAGTTATTTAAGGGATGTGATTGCTTCTAGTGATTGTTCTCCAATCTAACAATCAAACAATAACAGTTTTTCCTGCTTATTTACGTGCAAAATGTTACATTTGTTTGTGATGAGGGACACCTATCAATCTATGCGCCAAGCACAGAAGCTCATCAGGTCTTCTTATACTTTGCAACAACTTTCTAACGTTGCAACTTCTCTGTGTATAACAGCATCATCCGCTAAAAGTCTCATGAAACTCCCGTCGTTATCCAATAGGACAGTTACTTTTGTATGTGAGAAGTAGTGGTACCATAACACTTTCTGGCGGTACGTGTGAACTCGAAATTACTTTTAAGTTTGAAGATTTCTCTCTGTTAAGATAGACATACTGTGTCCTGTTCGCCAGAACTCTTCATTCCACTCACGAAGATGACCTGTTTTTTACTTACACAAGTATTTTATTCTTTAGGCGACTGCTACGTATTATTGTCTTCAAGGTCTCACGGACGAATAGAGCGAACTGGTTTCACACCGTCATTCTTTTCGGAACCCACCTTGATTTTGCAGAGGAGATTTATGGTCTTCTGAGATGTAGTAATGCACGAGCATTAAACATTCCAAATTTTCTGCGACATACTGACACCACCGTTATGGGTCAATAGTTCTGTGCGCTTTTATGACGATCCTTCTTAGAAACGGGAGTGACCTGCCCATTTTTCCATTGCTGGAAGCGCTTCGCTTCCCCCGGCGACCTGTAGCACACCGCTGCTAGAAGAGGAGCAAGTTATTTTTCAGATCCTTTGTAGAATCACGTAGGTGTCCCATCAGCTCCTGTCGCCTTTTCTCTGTTGATATTGTATCCAACGGTATGTGATTTTGATGTCTATCATTTTGACATTCGTACGGCGTTTTAAAGGAGAACCTCCGTTCTTCCAAGCGAAAGTATTTTTGAAAACGGAATTTAGAATTTATGATCTGTCCTCCGTTTCAATGCTATTGTCGTCACAGAGAGCTAGACAGTCGACTTTGATCGGTTTACTGAAGTAACACTTAGGAGCTTCTGTCAGATCGCTTACTGCAATTTTAATTTCGCTCATACATATAAAATAGTCCGCTTCTTTTTTTTCGGTATTTGTACAATTCACGTCACTTTCATACGTAGTTGAGCTTCATATTTACAATTTCACAAACATGTTCTTCAGTTTTATTTCGATATTTCGCACTGGTAGACTTCCTCTGCAGAATTTCTTACAATGATGAGGAGTGCCTGACTGCTATTCCCCTTGTTGCTGCTCTTCATCACTTTCAACTTTAGTCTGCTTATTCATAACGCAAAGTCTGTAGTAAGCAGGTATTCAACGCTCCTAATCCTTCCATAGATTGGGTGGAAATAAGTCAAACAATCGATAATGTCGCCTGTGTATCTTATAATTCGTTTCAGCAATCCTTCTACTTCCATTTGCATCTTACACATATTACCTTTCTAGATATCTTATAGCCAATCCCTTGTTTCATGGAGTTAGGACAGTTTACAGTTCATATACGTCTTATGAGTATGTCAGTTATATCTTTACGAGTCGTGATCCTCGTTTGGTCTCAAAGAATTTCCTTCGCATTAGGGAATACATATTGATTAAATGCGAACTTTGGGGAATACATGAAAATTAAATGCACACAATTTAATGTTTACGCATTAACAGACAGAAAGCCCAGCTTAAGATACGTAAGGAGACAGCCCCATGAAACCTGGAGACGAATGTACGTTGAGATTAACAGCAGCCAGTACACTGCGAGCAGCTGAAAATGCGATAGTTTTCCCAGAGTTATAAATGTCCAATGGTTGCGGGGGCGAATTTCACCAACCCTGCGAACAAACCGTTATGACACCACATTTTGCTCTGAGCTGAGAGAATGGCAAGCACATATCACCGAGACAATTAAAATATCTCAGTCTCTACGAAAAAAATTCAATGACCTACACAGTTTCTAATAATGTAGTTGTATACAGAATATTTCTTGTTACTACTCTTGAGCCCAAATATCACAGTGTGGCACTATGCAACAGTCAACATGTATTCTTACGCCCAGCTATGTATTAGTTTGCTGTATTGGTCGGCTATATAGTCGGATTATGATTATACAGTAAATTACTTAAGACAAATTTTGGTGAATACAACACATACACGTAGTGAGTGAACATTAAATGGTGTCCCTACTCATCTTGTGTAGCTTGCGGGACGTGCTAGAATTCGCTACGGTTAGGAGTGCTCCAGCCGGACTTACTTGGTTTTCCAGCATAGTGCTGACATTTGAGAATTTTATCGACCATTGCTGGAAAGACGCCGAGGGAGCTGCACTCGTGTGTTTGGTGATTTGGTTGGGCTGAACTTTGATATTGGCAATCTTGTGCAGTTCTGGTATTAAATGAGCTTTCTATAGCTAGCATTCAGTTTATTTTTTGTATAAATTGTAATTCATTCAAAAACTACTTTTCCAAATTTTTATTCATTCATGTTTATGCGTTCCAGTTTTGATTATTTTTTGTTTGTGAATGCTGTTAAGGTTGTGGCAGCGTCACACGGGAGTAACGAAAGGGAGTGAGGCCGTGAACAGAGCCACAATTACTTGTAGAATCTTCTCCAGACGGTTAACTATACTTTGGTGTACCTAAAGGTAGGGGATGGACTTATATGCCATATTAAGCTCTGCCTATACAGAGTTAGTTATAAATACTTGTTCTGATTGTATTATAATTGCTTAACACTATATAATTCTCAGTTTTCAAGTGACTTTATGTTCAGCTGAATTCAGTGGACTACATAGCGTAAGCATTTCCGTAGATGCTGGAAGGGAATGAATCTGATTTTATGTCTCTGACAGGCCGTGGAGTGCTATGGCAAATTATTTTAATTTTGCAGCGTTTTTTGTATGTTACTGCTTCAAATACAATTCTGCTTTCCCGATTTTGATTTCTGTTAATGTGGCAATGCCAGTAGATGAAGTAGATTCTCCAGTTATGAAAACAGAACTTTAAGCAACTTAAGCAACACGGAAAGAACTGAGAATAAAGCCAAATATCCTAGTGAGATAGCAGCTGAGCTCTGGAGAAATAGTGGTGAAAAAATGAAAGATGAACTTTTCAAAATTGTACGTTGTTGTTTCTAGTATGATTGTCCCTCAAATGATTTTGTAGAAACTAACACAATACTCATCCAAGGGGATAGAATAAACTTCTACAATTACAGAACGATAAGCATACTGTCGCGGACAGCAAAACTTTTCACATCTACAGCACGAAAGAATAAAATGAAAAACATAGAACCAGAACTTTTAAGGGATCAGTTTCGTTTTATATAAAAATAAATAAAATAAAATAAATAAGAACCATAGAAGCCCTTACCTTAGAAGCTCGCTAGAGGGAAGGTTGGAAGTAAATAAGGATACTTACAAAGAAATGGTTCAAATGGCTCTGACCACTATGCGACTTAACTTCTGAGGTCATCAGTTGCCTAGAACGTAGAACTAATTAAACCTAACTAACCTAAGGACATCACACACATCCATGCGCGAGGCAGGATTCGAACCTGCGACCGTAGCGGTCGCTCGGCTCCAGACTGTAGCGCCTAGAACCGCACGGCCACTCCGGCCGGCAAGGATACTTACATTGCCTTTTTTGATATAGAAGTGTCATTTGACAATATGAGCCGGAAGGAACACTTCACTATTTTCAAAATTACGAATTTAGACATGCTAATATTTATTATCGCTACACCGAGAGCATCTACCTGCAAATTGAAATTTCCTGGAAGATTTAAACTGCGTACTGGACCGAGACTCGAACTCGGGACCTTTGCCTGTCAGAGGCAAGCGCTCGACCGACTGAGCTTCCGCAAGCACGACTGACGACCAGTCGTCACAGCCTTACTTCCGCCAGTACCTCGTCTCCTACCCTCATAACTTCACAGAAGCTCTCCTTTGTACCTTGCAAGACCAGGACTCCTGGAAGAAAGGATAATGCAGAGGCATGACTTAGTCACACGTGGGGGATGTTTCCAGAATGAAATTTTCACACTGCAGCGGAATGTGCGCTGATATAAAACTTCCTCGCAGATAAAAACTATATACTGGACCGAGACTGGAACTCGCGAACTGTGCCTTTCGTGGTCAAGTGCTCTACCGACAGAGCTACACAAGCGCGACAGACGATCCTTTCTCACAGCTCTACTTGCACCAGTACCTCGTATCCCACCCTAATAACTCCACGGAAGGGCTGCGAACCTCGCAGGACTAGGACGCCAGGAAGAAATTGTTCATATTCGCAGCTTTTATTGATTGGATTTTGGAATATTTATTGCATCTTCTTTAGTGAGGAACACTGACGGAAAAAAAATTGCAATGCCCAAAAATAAGTAATGTTGCGTAATGAAATTTCGGGAATACGTTTGTCTAGGTAACATACTTAAATGACAGCATTAAAACATCACACGTTAATGTAAGCGCGAAATAAGCCATTGCAAATGCGAAATGCTGGAGCATTAATAAACGGCAATGTTGAGTGCAAGGGTGCAAATATGCTTGCATTGTGTTGTACAGGTTCCGGACTTCATTTTGTGGGATGGAGTTCAATGGCTGTTGCCCGTGTTCGATCAATACAGGGACTTATGCTGTTTGTGGATGACGCTAGAGTTGTCGTTAAAAAAAATGGTTCAAATGGCTCTGAGCACTATGGGACTTAACATCTGAGGTCATCAGTCCCCTAGAACTTAGAACTACTTAAACGCAACTATCCTAAGGACATCACACACACCCATGTCCGAGGCAGGATTCGGACCTGCGACCGTAGCGGTCACGTGGCTCCAGACTGAAGCGCCTAGAACCGCTCGGCCACCCCGGCCGGCAGTTGTCATTCGATTATGTTCAATATGTGCTCGATAGAAAACAGATCTGATGATCGTGCAGGCCAAGCCACATGTCAACACTCTGTAGAGTAATCTGGGTTACAGCAGCGGTATGTGGTCGAGCGTTATCCTGTTGGAAAACACTCCCTGGAATGATGAATGGCACCACAGCAGAACGAATCAACAGACTGACGTACAAACTAGCAGTCAGGGTGCGTGGGACAGTCATGAGAGTACTCCTGCTATCATACGAATTCGCACCCAACACCATATATCCAGGCTTATATCCGCTGACGCACCAATCGCAGGCCCTCAACTGGCCACCTTATAACCAACACGAGGCCGTTACTGGCACCGAGGCAGAACAAACTTTCATCAGGAAACACAACAGAGCTCTACCCTGCCTTCCAATGAGCTCTTGTTTCACATCACTGAAGTTTCAAATGACGGTGGTTTGGGGTCATTGCAGTGATTGCTACAGGGCGTCTCGCTCGGAGCTGTTCTTGAAGTAACCTATTTGCACCAGTTCTTTGTGTCACTATGGTGACAACTGCTGTTGAAACCGCTGCTGCACATGGGGTACAATGCGCCAGAGCTGTAAGCTTAACACGATAGTCTTCCCTCTTGGTACTGCCACGTGGCCCTTTGGAGTCCGATCAACATTCTCATAACTACCGCTGCCAGCAATCATGTACAGGTGTTACACTCCATCCACGTCTTTGTGCAATATCGCAAAAGGAACATCCAGCTTCTTGTAGCTCTATTACACGACCTCCTTCAAACTCAGTCAGGTGTTCATAGTAGCGCTACTGGTTTTATTGGACTGGCTCGAAATTTGAATAGACATTATCTTTCAGATGTAGAAACATTCATACCAACATTCATTTAGTTTACGTAGCATACTCCCTCTTGCTGCTGCGATTTTTTTCCGTCTGCACAATGTGGCAGAATCTTGTTTAGTAATGCCATATCGCTGCTCACGTTCCTTACATTTTGTTACTGTGTCTTAATGCATAATATAGGGAGATTTTATTACGGGGCGTTAGAGACTAGATAGGATCACGAGGCAGACTCATCGTACTACGCGCCAGGTGGCCCCACAGCTTGAGAACGGGAGGGCGAGCGAGTACCATATCGCACTGGAGCAGAGAGACAAAGTGGGGATTCACATACCACGAGGGCCCAAGAAGCGAATTATTTATATTTACTGTTTGAATATTAATACGAGGGCTATCCACAAAGTACATTACGTTTTGGAATTAAAAATAAATAAAGTATTGGAATTTTTTTTATTATATACAGATGAAAGCCACACTTAAATACTACTTTTCTACATAGTTGCCATTTAAATTAAGGCACTTATCGTAGCGATGGACGACCTTGGAAATTCCTTCGTTGTAAAATTCGGCCGCCTGCGCCTTCAACCACGTGGTTATCTCTTCTTTTGGGACAGAAAAGGTGTGATTTTTGTGGATTTCCTGGAAAGAGGCACTACAATAAACTCTCAAAGGTATTGCCGAACTCTGCACAACCTCAGAAGAGCAATACAAAACAAGCGCAGGGGAAAGTTGGGCTCAAAGATCTTGCTGATTCACGACAACGCCCGGGCCCACACGGCAAATGCCACTCGTGAAGTTCTCGAATCTTTTAAGTGGGAGTTGTTTCCTCATCCGCCGTACAGTCCCGACCTGGCACCGAGCGACTTCCACTTATTCTCAGCAATGAAGAAGTGGTTGGCTATGCAGCGTTTTGATGACGACGCACAGCTTCAAGAAGAGGTAACCACGTGGTTGAAGGCGCAGGCGGCCGAATTTTACGACGAAGGAATTTCCAAGCTCGTCCATCGCTACGATAAGTGCATTAATTTAAATGGCAACTATATAGAAAAGTAGTATTTAAGTGTGGCTTTCATCTGTATATAATAAAAAAAATTCCAATACTTTATTTATTTTTAATTCCAAAACGTAATGTACTTTGTGAATAGCCCTCGTATATAGCTCCAACCATTCTGATTATGTTACTTGCACCGAGAACTTATTGAAAATAATTCCCGTATCATTCAATTTATCAGGAAATTATAATTACAAATTATAATTACTGTAGTGCTTGTTGATGGAAGGATGGATCAATCACAAGTGCACCCTGATAGGGCAGGCGCCAAACTGCTAAGATAGCTCACGGCTAGTCTAGGATCGGTTTCCGAGGAGGCGATACCTGAATCCGTGTATGAAATCTGATCTCAGGAAAAGACGGAAAAGTCTGTCGAGAAATAGCATTGGATGACGTACTTGTGCTATGTTGTGTTAATTCAAGGCAGTCTACGATTGGTTATCGAGGTGGCAACACGCCAACTGGTGTGTGAAGTGAAACTCCACGTAAAGACGGAAGTAATTGTTATAGTTGCCTCGGAAAACACACTTATGCGATCTCATCTTGATTTTAAGATCGTGTGAAGCATTTTTGTGTTGGGCTCGGGAACTAATGATTAATGACCGGGAATATTGTTACGAATATTATCCATAGACTGGCTCCAGAAATCGTTTTACTAATATTGCGATTAACGAAATAAAACAAATTTAGTTTCCATCCTATACGATTCTAATTATGCTTAGCATCAAAACCTATTTAGTTGTCATATACGAAGGTTGGAACTTTAATAGAGGCAACTATTTATTTACAAATGGCTCTGAGCACTATGGGACTTAACATCTGTGGTCATCAGTCCCCTATAACTTAGAACTACTTAAACGTAACTAACCTAAGGACATCACACACATCCATGCCCGAGGCAGGATTCGAACCTGCGACCGTAGCAGTCGCGCGGTTCCGGACTGAGCGCCTAGAACCGCTAGACCAACGCGGCCGGCAACTATTTATTTACATCTAGTCCGAAATAGATACGTGTTTCAAAGTTTCACTAACCTTCAAAGTAGTCACCATCATTGTGTACAGCCCGTTGCCAGCGATGTGGAAGTCGTAAGATACTCTTAGTAGTGGCAGTTGTGTTGACAGTTCGAGCGGCGCGGTCTTCTGCCCGACGAATTTGTAGCAGTTCTGAAGCGAATGCCGTGAAGTGTTTCGTTCAGTTTAGAAATCAAGTTGAACTCACGAGGGCTTAAGTTTAGGGTAGTGCAATAGGTGGTACAGCACTTAGCAGCTCCATCAGTCAAACAAATCAGTAACAGCTTGTACTGTACGCGCTTGAGGATTGTCCTACAAAATGATGGTCAGGTCCCGCAGGATGTGTCATCACTTGTGTCTCTAAGCTGGTCGTAGATTGTGTTCCAAAAACGAACAGCATAGAGACAGAAGTGAAGACACTTTCTGCAGGACAATGCTGAAGCATGTACGGTAAAAGCTGTTACTGATTTGTTTGACTGATGGGCTGCTAAGTGCTATACCACCTACTGCACGACTTAAGCCGTCGTGAGTTCAACTCGATTTCTAAACTGAACGAAACACTTCACGGCATTCGCTTCAGAACTGCTTCAAATTCGTCGGGCAATAGACCGCACCGCTCAAACTGTCAACACAACTGGCACTGCTAAGAGTATCCTACGACTTCCACATCGCTGGCAGTGGGTTATACACAATGCTGGTGACTACTTTGAAGGTCGGTAAGACTTTGAAACACGTATCTATTTTGTACAAGCTGTAAATAAATAGTTGCCACTATTAAAGTTCCAACCCTCGTATTATGCGCTGTTTATGGCACAGGCGTTAGAGCTCGGGACCGAAGGAGAAGACAAAAATGGTTCAAATGGCTTTGAGCACTATGGGACTTAACATCTGAGATCATCAGTCCCCTAGAACTTAGAACTACTTAAACTTAACTAACCCAAGGACACCACACACATCCATGCCCGAGGCAGGATTCGACGGTAGTAGTCGCGCGGTTCCGGACTGAAGAGCCTAGGACCGCTCGCCCACCGCGGCCGGCGGAGAAGAAACCAAGCGGGACAATGGGTTCGGGACATCTTTAGGTGACGTGTGGTGAGCAAGTGCCTCCAGCTATGTTAAGGAAAGTTATCACAGACATTTCCTGCTAAGCTTCACCATGGTCGTTAACCTCGGCACATCTTGAAGGTGGAAAGTTTCATTTACTGTAACCCACTGTGTAGCTCATGGGGCTCCAATCTGCATTTACTGTTAGACAACGTTTTACCACACCGAAGTCTGCACTAATTTTGTAGCATCTCTTAATTGAAATCTGGCCGGGTTTTTTTATATTGTCTCTGCAACAGAAGTCGGAATTATTTTGTGTACCATGGTAGATCTGTTCAATCACTTATTAATTTGATTGGTATAAAACTCTCGGTTGCCGTCAGCTCTATTTCTCTGAATTGATCAGCAACATTCTTAGCCTACAACTGTTCTAAAATTTCACACGTTTCTCTTATGCTGGGTGCTTGTTTATAACACAGCTGTTGACTAGATTTTAAGTAACTTATACTATACTGACCGACTGAAACAATTTTATTGCCCGAAGCACTTGGGAACAATGACGTCGGGAGACATACTACGAACCAACAATGATGAAGATCTTTTTTACTGAGGTATTTAGTGTTTCTTTTTTAAAAGGAAAATGAAGTATTGTAGCAGTATGATTATATAGACCCAAAGAACGTGCTTTCTATTGCCTAATGTTTCACCAACGTGAAGGGGCGTGACTGTCAAGCGCCGCTGAACCCCCGTATCCATTCCTTTTCGTTACCAGACGGCTTTTCCGCAGACGGAAATCGCGTAACCGCTTTGTTCTGTTTACGACTGGTTTATGGGACGGAACAGAGCGTCCATACAACGAAAACACCAGAGTTTAATTTTCGTAAACGCTTTGTTCTCTTTACGATTAGTTTATGGGACGGAACAGAGCGTCCATACAACGAAAACACCAGAGTTTAATTTACATTCGTCTTTTTTGTTTTACGTAAACGAGAGGAGCAGTCACAAATGTTGAAGAATTCAAATGTTTCACACAAATCAGTGAAGGCATTACGTGACAACAGAAGTGTATTCCATCTGCTAGAGTGTTACGTGACATGTTCGTGAACGACTGGTGTGAGTCAAACAACATAAATGCGAAAGATTTTGCTGAATGCGTCTAACGATGCTGCAATACGAGAAGACGTTAGTGAAATAGGAGGAATCATCAATGGAGTCCCACAGGATTCAGTTTTTGAATCCAGTTATATCCCTTAAATTCCTTCCACATTACATACTTCAAGCAGAATTGCAGGTGACACAGGTGCTCCAATTAGATAATAGAGACAGTAACAAAACAAATTGTTTGTATTTTTCAAAAGAATTAATAAGCTGTTATATGCAAAACTTAGTATATCCACTTCTACACAACACACAGAATAATACCAACAATTACTGTAACACATGAGCAGGATTTAGTGTTTCGTAAACAGAAATCACCTTTGTGGCAACTCTCCATTTAGGCAGAAGGTATTTACTACTTAAAAGCTACTGTGAGACTTCTAGATCGTTTTCGTCCCCAGTCATCTTATCGTTGCCTCTGTAAGGAGTTAGGCACTCTACCAAGCTGTACAATCTACACACATCAAAACACTTATGCATCGCTCCGTTCCGAGAGTTCCGGAACCTGTACAGAAAATTGGAATAGAGATCGACATAAACATCACTTCTGCCCTTTTTATTGCTCATGAAAACCACATATTTCATGTTGTACCACTATACAGCGAGACCTTCAGAGTTGGTGGTCAAGACTGCTGTACACACCGGTACCTCTATTATCCAGAAGCACGTCCTCTTGCACTGATGCACGCCTATATTCGTCGTGGCATACTATCCACAATTTCATCAAGGCACTATGCGTCCAGATTGTCCCACTCTTCAACGGCGATTAGGCGTAGATCCCTCAGAGTGGTTGGTGGGTCACATCGTTCATAAAAATCCCTTTTCAATATATCACAGGCATGTTCGATAAGGTTCATGTCTGTAGAACATGCTGGCCACGCTAGTCGACCGATCTCGTTATCTTGAAGGAAGTAATTCACAAGATGTGCACGATGGGGCGCGAATTGTCGTCCATGAAGACGAATACCTCGCCAATATGCTGCCGATATGGTTACACTATCGGTCAGAGGATGGCATTCACACGTATCGTACAGACGTTATGGCGCCTTCCATGACCACCAGCGGCGTACGTCGGCTCCACATAATGCCACCCCAAAACATCGGGGAACTTCCACATTGCTGCACTCGCAGGACAGCGTGTCTAAGGCGTTCAGCCTGACCGGGTTGCCTCCACACACGTCTCCGTCGATTTTGTGGTTGAAGGCGTATGCGAGACTCATAGGTGAAGAGAATGGGATTTCAATTCTTAGCGGTCCATTCGACATGTTGGGCCCATCTGTACCGCGCTGCATGTTGTCCTGGTTGCAAAGATGGACCTCGCCATGGGCGTCGGGAGCGAAATTGTGCATCATGCAGCCTATTGCGCACAGTTTGAGTCTAACACGACGTCTTGTGGCTGCACGAAACGCTTTATTCAACATGGTGGCGTTGCTGTCAGAGTTCCTTCGAGCCATAATCCGTAGGTAGCGGTCATGCACTGCTGTAGTAGCCCTTGGACGGCCTGAGCGAGGCATGTCATCGATAGTTCCTGTCTCTCTGTATGTCCTGCATGTCCGAACAACATCGCTTTGGTTCACTCCAAGACGCCTGGACACTTCCGTTGTTGAGAGATCGTCCTGGCACAAAGTAACAATGCTGACGCGATCGAACCGCGGTATTGACCGTCTAGGCATGGTTGAACTACAGACAACACGAGCCGGGTACCTCCTTCCTGGTGGAATGAGTGGAACTGATCGGCTGTCGGACCCCTCCGTCTAATAGGCGTTTTTGTAAATGAAGCGTCTCAATTTCAGAACAACAACAGCCCTCACATCCACAACAACACAAGAAAAATTTACCTTCGTTACTCATTATTGAAGACATCAGAGGTTTAGGAAAAGAGGTCATCCAATACAATGTTTGATCAAGTGCCCAGTAATACAAAATGTCATACAGCGAAACAAATGTAAATCTAATTTGAAATTATTTCTTCTGGCCTACCCCTCCTCTACAGACGACGTAATTAAATTCTGGCGGCATGTATAAGACCACAAAATAGACAAGTACACTGAAGTGCCAAAGAAACTGGTATAGCCATGTGTATTCACAGACAGGAAGATGTAAAGAGGCAGAATACAGCGCTGCGGTCGGCAACGCCTATATAAGACAAGTATCTGGCGCAGATGTTAAATCGGTTGCTGTTGCTACCATGACAGGTTATCAAGGTTTAAATGAGTCTGTATGTAGTGTCATAGTTGGCGCATGATCGATGGGACACAGTGTCTCCGAGGTAGCGATGGAGTTTCCCGTACGACCATTTCACGAGTGTACCGTGAATATCAGGAATCCGGCAAAACATCAAATCTCCGACATCGCTGCAGCCGGGAAAAGCTCCAGCAAGAACAGGACCAACGACGACTGCAGAGAATCATTCAACATGGCAGAAGTGCAACCCTTCTGAACATTGCTGCAGATTTTAATGCTGGGCCGTCAACAAGTGTCAGCGTGCAAACCATTCAATGAAAAGTCATCGATATGGGCTTTCGGAGCCGAAGGCCCACTCGTGTACTCTTGATGACTGCACAACACAAAGTTTTACACCTCATGTGGGCCCATCACCACCGACATTGGGCTGTTGATGGCTGGAAGCATGTTGCCTTGTCGGACGAGCCTCGTGTCAAATTGTATCGAGTGGAGGGAGGTTTACGAGTACGGAGACCACCTTATGAATCCATGGATTCTGCATGTTTCCAGGGGACTGTTCAAGCTTGTGGAGGCTCTGTAATGGTGTGGGGCGTGTTCAGTTGGAGTGGAGTGATTTGGGACCCCTGATATATCTAGGTACGACTCTGACAGGTGAAATGTACGTAAGCATGCATCTGTTCATGTTCATTGTGCATTCCGACGGACCTGGACAATTTCAGCAGGACAATGAAACACCCAACACGTCCATAATTGCTACAGAGTGGCTCCAGGAACATTCTTCTGAGTTAAAACACTTCAGCTGGCAGCCAAATTCTCCAGAGATGAATATTTTTGATCATATCTGGGATGCCTTGCAACGCGCTGTTCAGAATAGATCTCCACCAACTCGTACTCTTATGGATTTGTGGACAGCCCTGCAGGATTCATAGTGTCAGTTCCCTCCAACACTACTTCAGACATTAGTCGAGTCAGTGCCTAGTCGTATTGCGGAACTTCTGTGTGCTCGCAGGCCGCTACACGATATTAGGCAAATGTACCAGTTCTTTGGCTCTTCGGTGTACCAGGTGATCAAAAAGTCAGTATAAATTTGAAAACTTAATAAACCACGGAATAATTTAGATAGAGAGGTAAAAACTGACACACATGCTTGGAATGACATGGGGTTTTATTAGAACAAAAAAAAAAAAAAAACAAGAAAAAATACCCCATATTGCTAGTCGAGTGAAAGATCTCTTGCGCGCGTCGTTGGGTGATGATCGTGTGCTCAGCCGCCACTTTCGTCATGCTTGGCCCCCCAGTCCCCAGACCTCAGTCCGTGCTTTGAAGTTACCTGAAGTCGCAAGTGTATCGTGATCGACCGACATCTCTAGGGATGCTGAAAGACAACATCGGACGCCAATGCCTCACCATAACTCCGGACATGCTTTACAGTGCTGTTCACATTATTCCTCGACTACAGCTATTGTTGAGGAATGATGGTGGACATATTGAGAATTTCCTGTAAAGAACATCATCTTTGCTTTGGCTTACTTTGATATGCTAATTATTGCTATTCTGATCAGATGAAGCTCCATCTGTCGGACATTTTTTGAACGTTTGTATTTTTTTGGTTCTAATAAAACCCCATGTCATTCCAAGTATGTGTGTCAATTTGTACCTCTCTATCTACATTATTCCGTGATTTATTCAGTTTTCAAATTTATACTGACTTTTTGATCACTCGGTATATTGGGTGCTTTTAATTGACGGAGTTCTGAGTGCTACTGTGCGGGCTGTATACTTCGCAGGACATTGAAACATCGTAGGTATATTCGTTAATTGGTGCGTTCGCGGAGTGGACTGAAAAAAATGATAAGTTCCACTTTTGCCAACAGGTAAAAATGTGACGATTTTCAAATGTGGTGTAAGTGTAGGAAAAGGGGAAGTTCTATAAAACACACGGTAACTGTGGTTATGGCTCGTTTATTAGGATGTGGACCCATTGTGGTCTTCCGACCCGGCAACATACTGTATCCGTAACATGGCATGATCGACAGTTGCTTACAGTATACGCGGTATAATCGGAGCCATATGT
Source organism: Schistocerca piceifrons (assembly GCF_021461385.2). Classification (NCBI taxonomy): domain Eukaryota; kingdom Metazoa; phylum Arthropoda; class Insecta; order Orthoptera; family Acrididae; genus Schistocerca; species Schistocerca piceifrons. The sequence continues at coordinate 802,695,784 of NC_060140.1, read as the reverse complement.
TGTCATATGCTATCCTTCAGATCAGGAAGAGTCCGGCTACATCCCTGATAGACACCATCTTTCAGATATCAGTCAGATGTCACATAAATTTAGGTCGGGGGATCTGGAAGACCACACTTCTCGAAATTGGCTGGAGACGATGCGGTCGTTACCGAAGGTTTCTCGAAGAAGATCTTTCACCGGACAAGCGACATGAAGTGTCCGCCAATCTTGCACGAAAATAATGGTATGGACGCACCTGAGTTCTTGCATAGCATGTTCCTGCGCAACATGTAGCGGAGTAGAGCCCCATATGCGACAGTTCTGTGCATTCACGGCACCTTGCAGAGTAAAATGTGTTGATATTCCCCAGCCACGTGTCATCCATTTACATGCACGCCAAAAAACGAAGGGAAAAGTCACGGTATTGTAGCCTACATTAGGGCTTCATTTGGTTCACATACTGAATTTTGTAGGGATACCAGTGGAAAATGTAGACCAGTGTCAAATGTTGACTAGGGGAGAATTTTTTTAACACGTAATAAATCGTAAGTTTGGTTAAAATTCTTTCACGTGTTCCAGGACTTGATAACTTTTTAATTTCAACCACACGATTGTGAGTGTCAATTCTCCACAGCAGATTCTTTTTCAGGTAATAAGTCTTTCGTGTACCAAGTTACTTAAAATTTCTTCATGCTTCCCATAAATCTTACTTCCACCTCTGCATCTGAAAGCGCATGCGGTGATTTCCCCTTACAGTATTTTTACCAGTTAGTATTTCTATGTGTGTCAGGTTTGATTGAAACGGTCCAAGCATTCCAGATTTATACTTGCTTTTACCTGCAACTGCACTTCTGTAGGTGTAAAGGCACTCTTCACAGTATTTGTTTTCAGATAGTACGCCAGACATATATATGATAGAATTAACAGTATTCCAGAGATTCTAAAATAAAGTCACCCCAAGCCACTTCCACACATCGGAATTGGAGTCAGGGGTGTCTCATCCCACCGTATTATTTCTCATTAATAAGCCAATACATATTAACATTGGTTGAAATAGGTGCAACGCTCCAGATTCATGGTTATTTTTGATGTCAGCGACATTTCTGCCCTCAAACCCTCACTGAGGGGTTATACGGGTCTGTCCCACTCAGAGTATTTGTTTTTCTAGACAATAAAGAGTGTACGGACTAACTCTGGTTACATGGACGTCAGGAGCTATAAACTTCCCTGCCGGTGCTACTGTTGTCACAACCTCAGCGTATTAATTTTAAGATAGCCGGTCACATGGGTATCATGTTGGGCTGCAATTAGTGCAGGCATTCCGAAACTACGCTGAGAGAAAAAAAAGCACGCATATGTCCATACATACATGCTTCCATTTTTGTGCACATTGATGCGCACAGTTAGTTGTTTCTCTTTTTGCGCCTAGAAACGATAGATACACTATTAACCAATGTACATGTTGAGGCGGGATTCGAACTGACGACCTCAACTTTCTGAAGCTATGACCTTGCCCAGAGTTTACGGAGGCCGGTAAAAATATTCATTCATTCCAAACAGGCCTTGGAAGGCCCAAAGGCACCGACCGGCCGCCGTGTCATCCTCACCCACAGGCGTCACTGGATGCGGATATGGAGCACTCTGCTCTCCCGGCCGTATGTCAGTTGTCAGTTTACGAGACCGGAGCAGCTACTTCTCAGTCAAGTAGCTCCTTAGTTTGCCTCACAAGTGCTGAGCGCACCCCGCTTGCCAACACCGCTCGGCAGAGGGGATGGTCACCCATCCAAGTGCTAGCCCAGCCCGACAGCGCTGAGCTTCGGTGAACTGACGGGAGCCGGTGTTACCACCGCGGCAATACCAACTTAGAAGAAATACACATTGGAATGTACCCAGTAAAATGAATGCCGAACACCTGCGACAACGATTTTTGTTTTTCTTTTTGACACATATTCCGCTGGCATCTACAGTTTTTTTCAATCGAGCCTGCCGAAAAAGCATTTTGAGCAATTCTAAAGCACTTTTCTTGTTACGTAACTGGCCGCTTACCAGTTTGCTGTATGGGCCAAAAAGTAACTTTTTCTGCATTTAGCGTCTCGCAGCGTGCAGCTGCAAACGTTGAACGTTTCAGATGGATAGCGCTCCGCAGCTTCGACATACACGATAAAAGCCTGTTTTTGAACAAATTTAAACTGCGTACAAATCATTTATTATTCAAACGGTGATCGAGGCTAGCGCATCATCTAGAGTAAGACAGAACAATGATGAACAAAGTTAGATGGTTGTAATCACAGTCACAGGGGATGATGAAACCTGGCGCTTACCACATGTAAGTTGGCATCATGTCCATTGCCAAGCAACAACCAGCGTTACTTTCGTTACGAGCGTGTTTCACGTTGGTCGCCGGTGCTGTGTCAACGTACATCGCAGAGCATCGCCACACGTGGATTCAGCACAAGTGGTCTTCAACGGAAGATTGCATGAGCTGATGGTTTTACCTACAAGTTAGCAGGTATCCATGAGGTTATACTTTTTATGGTAACTTTATTTCCGATTTAGTCCAGTGAAACTGTCAGAGAAAAAGCCTGTACCTTGCAAAAGGTGGGGTAGAAGATTTTATTTTTTTTAACCCGTTCATATTGTTGGAAAGGATAGAAAACCAAGTTTTGCCAACAAAATTTCTCTTGGGAAAACTTTCTGCAGTCAAAAAACTTTGAAAATTTCGGACTTTTTCAGTTTTTTCAAAATATCTCAGTTTCATTTGTTCCTATCGTTTTGACGTCTATTTTCTTTTTTAAAGAGCACAAAATTCTCTACAAATTTGATTTTTACCATTTTTTTCTACTCCCAATATCTAAGGCGCTACAGCGCGTCAAAAAATACCAATTTTTCAAATTTCGAGCAAAGTGGCAAATTACCTAATTTTTGAACACTGTTATTTCAGTTTCTATTTGTATGGTATAAACATATTACTCATCATGTTATTCATTGGAATTTACCATCTCACTCTGCTGCAGGGCCAGGACAAACAGCATCATATTCAGTAACTACGAACGCACTGTTAAAGGCGCTTCAAAAATGGTTCAAATGGCTCTGAGCACTATGGGACTTAACATCTGTGGTCATCAGTCCCCTAGAACTTAGAACTACTTAAACCTAACTAACCTAAGAACATCACACACATCCATACCCGAGGCAGGATTCGAACCTGCGACCGTAGCAGTCGCGCGGTTCCGGACTGAGTGCCTAGAACCGCGACACCACCGCAGCCGGCAAAGGCGCTTCAGTCTGGAACCGCGCGACCGCTACGGTCGCAGGTTCGAATCCTGCCTCGGGCATGGGTGTGTGTGATGTCCTTAGGTTAGTTAGGTTTAAGTAGTTCTAAGTTCTAGGGGACTGATGACCTCAGATGTTAAGTCCCATAGTGCTCAGAGCCATTTTTGAACGAACGCATTCACGTCGGATTGCGTGAAGTTTATTTGTGTTACAATATGTAATACGATTGCATGCAGGTGCCGTACATTTTCTACAGTTGATTGACGTTAATGATCAGTTATAAGAAAGGGTATGTAGGAATTGTTCTTTAGCGGACAAAAGCGTATTTATTCTTTGGCGGGCGGAAGGCAATTAATTATCTCTAGTGATTGTTCACAGCGCGCTGACAGCTATTAGCACAGTACAGTAAGGGTCCTACAGTTTGGAGTCGCTTCCATTCAGTATATGTTGTGGTGCTGAAAATGAGTATGTCTGACATGAATTTGTGTTTCATTTGCGAAAAAACTGTGGTGAGTGGTGGATGCAATGTGAAAAACAAAGGACTGAGCACACTTATCGATTGTAGTGCTAAACGCAGGGAGTCTGCTCACACCCGTTTTTTGAAAACGCTCAGTGAAGTGATGGTGCATGAAGCATGCTACAAGAAGTACATTAATGAGAGAATGATAGCAGCTAGCCTTCGACATCCTCAGGAACCAACAGGCGTGCTACGTCGGTCGCAGGAAAAAGGTCAGTTCAAGTTCAAAGAGAAATGTTTCTTATGTGCAAAAGGGAATTCTGATGACTTTTTAACCAAGCAGTTAAGACTGCCATATGCCAAACGAAATTTTGATGGAGGGTACCTTATCCACAAAGTGACTTGGACTCGAAATGTTTGCTTCAAGTCAATAGCCCAAAGCTATGTTTCTTACCTGCAACGTCAATTTGGATCTCAGTTTGCTATTGTATTTGATGGGTATCCATGTGAGGGAGATAAATGTAGCACAAAGAGCGCTGAGAGGATCGTAGGTCCAAAAACCATTCTTTAGTTGACGTTGTGGTTGAATCAGAGATGGTGAACCAAGTCCCTCAGGACAAGTTCTTGTACAACGAACGAAACAAGATGCGTTTGATCACACTTCTTAAAAAGGAATTTCTGGAGTGTAGCGTTGAAGTGCACCAGGCACAAGAAAATGCTGACGTTATGATTGTAACATCTGTCATTTCAAGAACCAAAGATTTTGAAAGTGTTGTCATTGTAGGAGAAGATGTTGACCTGCTTGTGCTCATGACCGGTTTTGGGGCAAGGCATTGAAAACTTATTTTTCTTAAAGCCAGGAAGAGGAAATGCAGAAGACAAGTGGTTTTCCACTGCATCTTACAAGTTTGACAGTGAATATATTCTGTTCACTCACGCCTTTAGTGGATGTGATACAACATCCGCTTTTTTTGGTCAAGGAAAAATTAAGTGCTGCAATATTGTTGCGAAAAATGAACACCTAACCTCAGCGCTTTCCACGTTTAATAAACCACATGATACCCGTGAAGAAATAATAACAGCAACAGAACAGGTTACTATCGCATTGTATAGTGGAGGTGTCAGCAGTTCCCACACACTAGACCATTTGCGGTACCAGCTATTCGCCAAATCTGCCACAAAAAGCAAACTGAATCTTGCACGGTTGCCACCTACAGTAGATGCTGCACAACATCATTCGTTGCGGACTTACCAACAAGTCCAAAGTTGGATGGGAAACTGGAAACCTCCTGAGAAATGGGGCTGGAATCACAGTGACCACGGTCCAATACCCGTTACAATGAGCCAAGATCCAGCACCTGAAGCACTTCTTCACATTGTTTCATGCTCATGCAAGCTGAACTGTGGCGGCGCGTGCTCCTGCAGAAAAGCGGGTTTGAAATGTTCTTCAATTTGCAAGAAATGTGTTGGGGTCAACTGTGAAAACGTGCCAAAATTTTTATATGAAGACAGTGAAGAAGATGTTATGGAGGATGTTGAGGAAACCGCTGACGAAATCAACGAACTTGCTGAGGCTGACTCGCTGTTTAAAGAAGAGGTCAATCTGGGATCGACTCTACGTACAGACCCTGAATCCGTAACTCAAGGTATTTCTGGTGACACTGAGGAACCTGGCCCATCAAAACGTTGGAAGTGATGCTCATATCTGTCTCAAGTGCGCTAATGTGCGATATTACAAGTATTACACACCCTGAACTGTCAACATTTTTTAGTAACTGACAATGCATTTTAATTGTAATAAAGCTACTTATTTTTAATGTCAACTGTGTGGCTTTTATACACAAGAATAATTACCTACCTAATTAGGTTGCCTATTGCAGCTAATAATAGTTCAGTTTCCTGAGACAATTTATTTTCTGTGCATGTGTGTGTGTGTGTGTGTGTGTGTGTGTGTGTGTGTGTGTGTCTATGTCTCTTAATGATGTATTTTTATATTTATAGTTTTACAAATACCAGGGCTGAGGTGGCCCATAGTGAACTTCAGGTAGTGGTGTAAGAATCACAATAGTTGGGTGCCCAGCAATCCTCATGTTGGATACAGAGAAATTGAATACTTGAAAGTGAGGTGGTAAATTCCAACATAAAACATGATGCACAATGTATTTATACTACACAAACAGAAACTGAAAAAATAGTGTTCAAAAATAAGGTATCTTGCCACTATGCTCAAAATTTGAAAAACTGGTATTTTTTGAGGCGCTGTAGAAAAAAATGGCAAGAATCAAATTTGTAGAGAATTTTGTGCTCTTTAAAAAAGAAAATAGACGTTAAAGCGATGGGAGCAAATAAAACTGAGATATTTTGAAAAAAACGGAAAAAAGGCCGAAATTTTCCAAGTTTTTTGACTGCAGAAAGTTTTCCCAAGCGAAATTTTGTTGGCAAAACTCGGTTTTCTAATATTTCCAACCATATGAACGAGTTGAAAAAATCTTCTACCCCCACCTTTTGCAAGGTATTTCTGCAATTTGACTGGACTAATTAGCGTGCATCACGCGTCTAACCATCGCAACATTAAAAAATAATTATTTTCCGTGTCAGTGTAAGTAGCTCCAGTTAATGCCTGAGGAAAGTAACGCCGACAGTACCTTTGGTGTGATTAGGGTATTCGTCATATATTTTTACTTTTTTTGTCTTTTATTATATAACTTTACGACTGTAGTTATAAATGTCTAATTTGTTTTATAGTACCTCTGTCTGATTTCTGATGCACTTTTCCCGAACACTGTAAAACAATAAATAATTTATACGCAGCTTTTAGTGTTGTTTAAAAATGTCTTTTATCCACTGTAAACGTTGGAACAAGCCACGTAAACCTGCCCGCGTTGAAACACTGAGCCCCCGTGTGGCAGTCTGTCAGCTTGATCCTCGTGATAGAAAAGGTGACCTTTTCCGCAAATCTGAAACGCTTGAATGTGAAGGGCCAGTCGGTTGGTGTCATGTACATCTCGGGACACGAAGTCGTACTTTAGCTCATCCTACCTAAATTGTGGCTTCAACTGCAGTCCTCTGCAAACATTTTACTAAGTGCCTCGTTGCATTACGCAATGCCTTTGCTCCCAGGTTCTACAGTTGTATTACCTTAACTCTTATTTTCGTATCGAGTTTACGTAGTTCCAAGGTGGTAAAAAACTCTCCTGAGTTCTCAGATAAGTGGGAATGTTTTCCATTATCAGCTTATGAACAGACGCAGCAAAATTTCCAAAAGAAAGTGGAAATACAGCTTTCCGTTGTTAATTCGAAATAATGCTCGTCTCGACAATTTTTTACAAATTATCTACAAACCTCCGAGTCGCTGTGGAGGTAAACCTTCATATTCTGTGTCAAACATGATATTTCAACGTAACACCAAAAACTGACTTCTTGAAACAAGCGATGGTTTCGTAGAATGCTGTGCCCCACCAAACAACAATAAGTATACCATTCTGGTGCAGCAGTAGAGCACAGCAAACGAAAAACCGAAGTTTTAAATTTCACGGTTAAGAAATAGTTCATGTAGGAGAATATTACAAACATATCATCGTTTACCTACCGTAAGGTCGACATAGTATCAGGTATCCATGTCGTAGAGAAACAACTGAAAGAGCTGAAAACAAATAAATCACCAGGTCTGCATGGAATCCCTATTCGCCGGCCTGTGTGGCCGAGCGGCTCTAGGCGCTTCAGTCTGGAACCGCGCGATCGCTATTGTCGCAGGTTCGAATCCTCTCTCGGGCATGGATGTGTGTGATGTCCTAAGGTTAGTTAGGTTTAATTAGTTCTAAGTTCCAGGCGACTGAGGACCTCAGATGTTAAGTCCCATAGTGCTCAGAGCCATTTGAACCATTTTGAATCCCTATTCGGTCTTACACTGAGTACTATACGGCATTGTCCCGTAACATAACTGGGATATATCGCGAATCTTGTGCCCAGCCCGATGTCTCATGCGACAGGGAAAAGCGGGGGTGACTCGTGTATATAAAGAGGGTAAAACATCGGACTCGCTAAACTGCAGACCTATATTCTTAACACTGGTTTTTTGCAGAATTCATGAGGATGATCTGAGTTCGGATGTAATAAATTTCTTTGATATCGAAAACCTCCTGTCCACGAATCAGAAAGGTTTTAGAAAGAATCGCTCGTGTGAAACTCTGCTTGACCTTTTCCCACTTCATATACTGCGAACTATGGCTGAATGGCAACAGGAAGATTCCGTACGTCTAGATTTTCGAAAAGCCTATGACACCGCCGATTGTTAACGAAGATACGAGCATATGGAATGGGGTCCTACTGTGTGAGTGGCTCGAAGCCTTCTTAAATAATAGAACCTATAACACTACCGTCTGCTACTACTATACCATAACTTCAAAGCTGAAGGCAGTTCGTATAATGAAATTATTCTTATTCAAGTAATTACATGACATAACTAAGAACCCTAAGTGAAGGTCAGCAGTTTACATAACAACAGCCAAACATATTAATCAAAACAGAACATTTGCACATATTGGTATTTCTACAAAAAATTATTTAAACAAAATTATTCAATCTCAAATATAACCAAAGAGATTAAGTGAGAAAGGCAAACATATCATTTGCTCATATCGTACATATTACATAGACCAAACTTCCCACATTCCAAAAGACATCAAGTTTATAACAGAGAAAAGAATAAACACTCTCGTGGTATGGATTCAATCCAACAACATTTAGAGACACTCAACGACATAATATAAAATAAAACAAAAAGGCTAAATAAATTAGTAGAGCAGTAGAACTATGATGTTACAAACCCAGTACGTTGTCCTCGACACCGAGTGTTCATGAGAGACACCGGGGAAGTGTGATACGATCGCTGTCATATTCTATATACATAAATGATATGGCGGACAGAGTCGGCAGCAGTCTGCAGTTGTTTGCGGATGGTGCTACGGTGTACGGGAATGTGTCGTCGTTGGGTGACTATAGTAGGATACAAAATGACGTAGACAAAATTTATAGTTAGTGTGGTAAATGGCAGCTAGCTCTAAATGTAGAAAAATGTAAGTTGATGCGGATGAGAAGGAAAACCAAACTCGTAATGTTGGGATACAGCATCATTATTGCTCTGCTTGACATAGACATGTCATTTAATTATCTAGGCGTAACGTTACAAAGCGATATGAAATGGAACGAGCACGTCGGGGTCGTGGTATGAGGGGCGAATGATCGACTTTGGTTTATTGCGAGACTTTGGTGAAGTGTGGTTTATGTGTGAAGGAGATCGCATATAGGACGCTAGTGCGACGTATTGTTGAGCCCTGCTCGAGGTTTTGGGATCCTCACCATATTGAATTCAAGGAAGACGTTTCAGAGGCGGGCTGCTAGATTTGTTGACGGTGGGTTTGAACAACTCACAAGTGTTAAAAAGATGCTTTGAGAACTCACATGGGAAATTCCCGGAGGGAAGGCGACGTTCGTTTTGAGGAAAAGTATACAGAAAATTTAGAAAACCGACATTTAAAGCTGACTGCAGAACGACCTTACTACCACCAACATACATTAAGCGTAAGTACCGCGGAGATAAGATAGGAGAAATTTGGTCTCATACGGACGCATGTAGATAGCCATTTTTTTCTCTCACTATTTGCTAGTAGAACAGGGAAGGTAATAGCTAGTAGTGGTACAGGATACCCTCCACCACGCACCGTATGTCTTGCAGAGTAAGGATATAGATGGAGATGTACAATGTTGTTTGGAAAATACGCAACTACAACACATACTTAGACGTTCCGTCAAGTCCGTGATATTTCTGAAATCTTGAAGAATCAGATACAGTGCTTCGAATGTACTTGCCAGCCATGGTACACACCGAAGAATTTGCAGTATGTGTCGATGTGGCTAGAAACAGTAACTTAATCGAAATAAACCTCACGTCTGAGATGTCATAAGGTAATTAAAAAATATATACATTTAAGAATGAAAAGTATTTCCTGGAATGAGTTCTCCGTAAGAAACATTAAATAAGATTAGTGACTGGCAGCACCAAATGATTCTTGATCAAAACAAGAAACAATTGTGTATTTTATCACCGTTTACGGTTGTGATTTATACCGTATTATGTATGTATCTGCTGTCTGCTTCTTATAAACTGCAACTTTCTAGAACAGCAGTATTACTATACAGCTTGGAATTCCTGTAGCGTTATCCGATGATGGGCACGGATCTGCAGACATTTTCAAGAAAAAAAAACCCAAACTTTTCAGGCAAATGCAGCTAACGCTGACATTCATTTACGGGTTTTCTCAGAGGAGAAGAGCTTTCCCTTCAGTCCACAATGTTTCTCGGAGGTATTCAGCAAGAAAGTCCAACAAGAGCGGAACGAGAAGGCTTTACGAATTTCACTTTTGTAACCCCAAGCAGCTTCTGCGCTTGCTTCGTCTAATCAGAATAAATTGCGTCGTTATTTAAAATTAATGAGTTATGACTCCACTTGAAACTTCCCCAGGTGCACGGTTATTAATACAAATAAGAACTCATACTGCCAGGTAATTTAGTTGAAGCTGAAGACCGGGGCTGGCTCGGAAATCCCAGCGCAATTAGTGACAGAGTGCGGGAGTCTTTGTTCCCCCCCTCCGTCACTCGCTCGCTGGCATTGACACAAACCTCGCCGTAGCTGAATGTTCATCTCCCTTGGAGCCCACATCTCATCTCAATTATATGTTTTTACAGGGGATTAGAAAAACAGACATTTCCAATATAGCGAAACTTTTACTTAGATAGTTTTACAGCGATATTAGGCATGTCAGCTTAATACAACACTGAAACATAATTAAAAGTTAAGGAATATACACTCGTGCAATTACATACAACTTTAGATAATCCCAAAACAAATGCTACCTTTTTTTTTAAGCCGAAGTGCATTTACCTTGCTACAAACTATATATATGAGGCCATGCTGAAATGTAATCACTTCGAATTTTTTATGTGAATATTCTTTATTACATGTCAAATAAAACAAATTTTATTAACAATCTGCATCTCTATTCTTCATGTCTACATATATATTTCTCAACGTAGTCATCCTGGCGACGAATACATTTCTACCAGCGAAATTTTTTTTTAAATTATCGTAAGGCATTGCTGATCGGGAGGCCCCATTCGGGGGACTTCGGCCGCCGTATTGCAAGTCCTTTTTAGGGGACGCCACATCGGCGACTTGCGAGTCAATGATGATGAAGGACACACAACACCTAGTCCCCTGCCGGGAATCGAACCAGGGCCCCTTGCGTGGTAGGCGGTAACAGTACCGCTACACTACGGAGGCGGACTCTAGCATCGAGAGACGTGTTTAATGATACAGTCACTGTACACTGTGGAATCTCACCTCTGCCTGCACCCATTCATCCTATCAAAGTGAGATCATTGAAAGTGTCCTTTAAGTTTTGCAAACTGATGAAAATCTGATGGAGCCAAGTCGGGACTGTCCGGAGGATAACGGATAACAGTCAACTCGAGGTGTCAGATTGTTGTAGATGTCGCAGTGCTCGTGTGTGATACGGCATTGCCATGGTGAAGGAGAGGGTGTTTCATGTGTGGATGAACTTTTCGAATTCGAAACTCTATTTTAGCATGCTTTTCCTCGTGCATCGACATAGTTACATTATACACCTCATTGTTAGACAATAGAAGAAATATTGAATTTAATTGATGAAAGGAGAAAATACAAAAATGCAGTAAATGAAGCAGGCATCAATGAATACAAACGTCTCAAAAATGAGATCGACAGGAAGTGCAAAATGGCTAAGCAGGGATGGCTATAGGACAAATGTAAGGATGTAGAGCTTATCTCACGAGGGGTAAGATAGCTACTGCCTACAGGAAAATCAAAGAGACCTTTGGAGAAAAGAGAACCACTTACATTAATATCAAGAGCTCAGATGGAAACCCAGTTCTAAGCAAAGAAGGGAAAGCAAAAACGTGGAAGGAGTATACAGAGTATATAGAGGGTCTGTACAAGGGCGATGTACTTGAGGACAACATTATGGAAATGGAAGAGGATGTAGATGAAGATGAAATGGGAGATACGGTACCGCGTGAAGAGTTTGACAGAGCACTGAAATACCTGATTCGAAACAAGGCCTCAGGAGTAGGCAACATTCCATTAGAACTACTGACGGCCGTGGGAGAGCCAGTCCTGACAAAACTCTACCATCTGATGCGCAAGATGTATGAGACAGGCGAAATACCGTCAGATTTTAAGAAGAATATAATAATTCCAATCCCAAAGAAAGCAGGTGCTGACAGATGTGAAAATTACAGAACTATCAGTTTGATAAGTCACGGATGCAAAATACTAACGCGAATTCTTTACAGACGAATAGAAAAACTGGTAGAAGCCGACCTTGGGGAAGATCAATTTGGATTCCGTAGAAATATTGGAACACGTGAGACAGTACTGACCTTACGACTTATCTTAGAAGCTAGATTAAGAAAAGGCAAACCTACATTTCTAGCATTTGTAGACTTAGAGAGAGCTTTTGACAATGTTGACTGGAATACTCTCTTTCAAATTCTAAAGGTGGCAGGGGTAAAATACAAGGAGTGAAAGGCTATTTACAATTTGTACAGAAACCAGATGGCAGTTATAAGAGCTGACGGACATGAAACGGAAGCAGTGCTTGGGAAGGGAGTTACACAGGGTTGTAGCATCTCCCCGATGTTATTCAATCTGTATATTGAGCAAGCAGTGAAGGAAACAAAATAAAAATTCGGAGTAGGTATTAAAATCCATGGAGAAGAAATAAAAACTTTGAGGTTCGCCGAAGACATTGTAATTCTGTCAGAGACAGCAAAGGACTTAGAAGAGCAGTTGAACGGAATGGATAGTGTCTTGAAAGGTGGCTGTAGGATGAACATAAACATAAGCAAAACATAGATAATGGAATGTAGTCGAATTAAGTCGGGTGATGCTGAGGGAATTAGATTAGGAAATAAGACACTTAAAGTAGTAAAGGGGTTTTGCTATTTGGGGAGCAAAATAACTGATGATGGTCGAAGTAGAGAGGATATAAAATGTAGACTGGCAATGGCGACGAAAGCGTTTCTGAAGAAGAGAAATTTGTTAACATCGAGTATAGATTTAAGTGTCAGGAAGTCGTTTCTCAAAGTGTTTGTGTGGAGTGTAGCCATGTACGGAAGTGAAACATGGACGATAACTTGTTTGGACAAGAAGAGAATAGAAGCTTTGGAAACGTGGTGCTACGGAAGAAAGCTGAAGATTTGATAGGTAGATCACATAACTAATAAGGAGGTATTGAATAGAATTGGGGAGAAGAGGAGTTTGTGGCACAACTTGACTAGAAGAAGGGATTAATTGGTAGGACATGTTCTGAGGCATCAAGGGACAACCAATTTAGTATTGGAGGGCAGCGCGGAGGGTAAAAATCGTAGAGGGAGACCAAGAGATGAATACACTAAACAGATACAGGAGGATGTAGGTTGGAGTAGGTACTGGGAGATGAAGAAACTTGCACAGGATAGCGTAGCATGAAGAGCTGCATCAAACAGTCTCAGGACTGAAGACTACAACAACAACAAACATGTTACATGCTACAATTCGCATCGCTCTAGCGGCAGAGAGCTGCAGACATGCAGAGATAAAGAATAAAGGTGTAGAATGGTAATTAAGTTTGTTTTACTTAAAAAGCTTTGAGTTTTCACATTAAAAATTCGGAGACATTACTTTTCAGCACTTTACTTTTGCCTTTTACGTTGTCATACGTCTGTGGATTTACTCTGGGTAACGCTGTTCCGTTTTTACACCTGCTACTAATAAAATACATCAGAAAAGAGTTCATGTCACAACTTTTACATTAATAAATTGCTGCTTACTGATATTTCCAACGAGATCTACGTTTCCCCTCAACTAGTCATAGGTTAGAGGTCGCACTGTCCCTTATAGGGGTACCCCACAGGTCATTTCGGCTTTGAAACATATGAAACATCGACACTTATTTACGTCTTGATATTTTTGTTTCGTACTTTTCAAATGTCGTCAGCTAACTGCTGTGGAACACCACTACAAGTCTAGCACTAACTGCAGATTATTCGTACAAGAACTGTGAGTGATTAATGTCGTAACTGTGTGTTCAACTGATGCCTCTTTTCGTACTTGTTTCAGTAAGTGTTTCGAGCCTAACGAAATAAGCGATGAAAACCTAAGGTCTGTTCGTTTATATTCTCTCTTTGGATTTCTCTGTTGCTGTACGAGTGTATGTGTGTATAGATGCTTTCTTTTTTGTTTTAGGGAGGTTATCATTTCATTGAGAAATTAATTCACTTGTTAAAGTTTCTCTGTTTATTCAGATCTTGTCACCACTTTCAGAGCTCACTGCATTCACTATACGCACTACAGCTACACTACTGGCCATTAAAATTGCTACACCAAGAAGAAACGCAGATGATAGGCGGGTAGTCATTGGACAAATATATTGTACTAGAACTGACATGTGATTACAGTTTCACGATATTTGGGTGCATAGATCCTGAGAAATCAGTACACAGGACAACCACCTCTGGCCGTAATAACGGCCTTGATACGCCTGGGCATTGAGTCAAACAGAGCTTGGATGCCATGTACAGGTACAGCTGCCCATGCAGCTTCAACACGATATCACAGTATATCAAGAGTAGTGACTGGCGTATTGTACGCGCCAATTGCTCGGCCACCATTGACCAGACGTTTTCAGTTGGTGAGAGATCTGGAGAATGTGCTGTATCCAGAAAGACCCGTACAGGACCTGCAACATGTGGTCGTGCATTATCCTGCTGAAATGTAGCGTTTCGGAGGGATCGAATGAAAGGCAGAGCTACGGGTCGTAATACATCTGAAATGTAACGTCCACTGTTCACAGTGCTGTCAAGGCGAACAAGAGGTGACTGAGACGTGTAACCAATGACACCCCATACGATCACGCCGGGTGATACGCTAGTACGGCAATGACGAATACACGCTTCCAATGTGCGTTCACCGCGATGTCGCCAAACACGGATGCGACCATCATGATGCTCTACAAAGAACCTGGATTTATCCGAAAAAATGACGTTTTGCCATTTGAGCACCCAGGTTCATCGTTGAGTACACCATCACAGGCGCTCTTGTCTGTGATGCAGCGTCAAGGGTAACTGCAGCCATGGTGTCCGACTGACATCCATGCTGCTACAAACGTCGTCGAACTGTTCGTGCACATGGTTGTTGTCTTGCAAACGTCCCCATGTGTTGATTCAGGGATCGAGACGTGGCTGCACGATCCGTTACAGCCATGCGGAAGATGCCTGTCAACTCGACTGCTAGTGATACGTGGCCATTGGGATCCAGCACGACATTCAGTATTACCCTCTTTAACCCACAGATTCCATATTCTGCTAACAGCTATTGGATCTCGACCAACGCGAGCAGCAATGTGACGATACGGAAACGTGATGGTAAGCATTTCTCCTCCTTACACGAGGCGTCACAACAACGTTTCACCAGGTAACGCTGGTCAACCGTTGTTTGTGTATGAGAAATCGGTTGGAAACTTCCCTCATGTCAGCAGATTGTAGATGTCGCTACCGGCGCCAGCCTTGTGTGAATGCTATGAAAAGCTAATGCCAATGATTAGCTAGAACCGTCTAGGCGGTACCATCTGGAACCGCGCGACCACTACAGTCGCAGGTTCGAATCCTACCTCAGGCATGGATGTGTGTGATGTCCTTAGGTTAGTTAGGTTTAAGTAGTTCATCATCATTTGCATATCGCAGCATCTTCTTCCTGTCGGTTAAATTTCGCGTCTGTATCACGTCATCTTCGTGGTGTAGCAATTTTAATGGCCAGTAGTGTAATTGGTTACCGTCAGGTGAATTACGAAACCCTCGCCTCTCCCTTAGATTTTTACACGTACTCATTTTTCTGTCCAAAAACCTACATTAACATCTCCCCATTGTGCCCAGGAAAACGGAAGATCACATTTTCTATTATCTTGAGCATACAGTTTTTCATCAGCATGCAGTATACTCTTGAAGTGGACCTGGGGTGTAGGCTCACTTCCGTGTAGCGATGGGTTGTGGTACTGCGTCGTAGCGAGGATGCAAACTGATGGCAACTAATGCGACTAAACTCATAGTGCCTCCGGGGGCAGCAAGCCTGCCGTGACGTCGGCATCCAGGAATGCTAGCTCCAGAAGCTTACTCAGCGTCGTGCCGCCCAGTTAGCACACCATGGCCGCGGGTGGACTGCGGAAGGGGTATGGCAGTCTGCTTGGATGCTTGCAGGAGATGCCAGCCTCCAGTAGTGGAAATAGCCCCTACAAGTGGCGGCGCATGGCACCTACACTCCCGCACCAGCAAGGCAGGGTGAGCAGCTGTACCACCCAGTCTCCTTCTGCTGCCCTCCAGAATAGGAGCCTGCCCAGTGCTGGAATGAGCCAGAAGGCAGCCTGCCAGTGGAGAAGCACCACGTCCAAGAAGGAGAACTTGGTACTAGAAGATGGTGTGGCAGTGGGGACCCGGACTCCTGGCAGCTGTCTGCTGTTCCATAACGCTCAGTCACCTGGCGTAGCCCTCTCGTCGCAGTAAGCCCTGCCAAACTGCTGATGCCTCTCTTAAACTTAACGACTTTTCCGCTGATGTGCTGCTTCCAGCAACATTCGGGACTTCAAAGCTGTCACCTTCCAGTACACAAACAGCTTGGCTCATCCTGCAAGCGCCTCATCGAACTACTGGCAGGATTTTGGTGATTGGCCTGGGCTACCTTGTGGTATATAAACAGCACTACTGCTACAAATGGCATGCCAAGACTTTAGCGCCCAAAGGCTGCCATCAGATGCTGCAGCTGAACTGATAGTTTCCTCAGTAATGCCCAAAAATAGAGGTGCTGCTGCAATATGTCCCTCTCCAGGAAAGCCCAGCCCCAAGGTCTCTAACATAGACCAGCGTGTGACAAACCTCCGTGTTTGTGAACAACAATGGACGATATTTATAAGGAGCTCTAATGGTAGAGGGCTTCAGACAGAACTTGTAGAATGTCGTTAATAATTTTCCTGATCATGCCGCTGTAATAGCGGGTGATTTCTACTTGCCAGGAAAATATTGGGAGTGTCATGCTATCAAAATTGATGCCAGGGACAGGGATTCGTGTGAAATTGTTCTGAATGTCTTGTCCGAAAATTGCTTTGAGCAGATAGTTAGAGAACCAATTCGTGAGGGTAACGTCTTTGACCTCCTGGCAATCAACATATCTGAACTTATTGAATCGGCTAACACAGAGGAAGGTATCAGTGATCATAAGGCTGTAATAGCATCTATGACAACGGGTTTAACAAAGAATGTTAAGAAAGGTAGGAAGACATTTTTGCTTATCAAGAGTGAACAGGATACAAATTTCAGATTATCTGACCACTCAGCATCAAATATTTGACGATAAGGACGAAGATGTGGAAAACAAATGGAAAAAATGCAAAGGAATCGTGTAATATGCCCTAGACAAGTACGTTCCGAGTAAGATCTTAAGTGATAAGAATGACTCGTCAAGGTTTAATAGCCGTCTTAGAAAACTGCTATGTAAACAAAGAGAATTTCATCACAGATTCAAGAGAAGTAGAAACCTAGTTGACAAAAAAAGCTGTACGAAGAGAAAATGAGCGTAAGGAGAACAATGAGAGAAGCGTTCAATGACTTTGTAAGTAAAACTTTGCCGACCGAATTGGATAAAAGCCCTAGCAAATTTTTGTCGTAATGCAAAAACAGTGAGTGGGTAAAAATCTCCTATTCATTCACTCAGTGACCATACTGGCACGGAAGCGGAAGACAGAGAGAAGGCAGAAATAATGAATTCGGTCTACCGAAATTGTTTCACCGTGGAAGATCGTAACACGCTTCGTCCTTCCAATTGTCGTACGATCGCGGAATAGAAAAACAAATGCAATCGCTTAGTAGTGGAGAGGCGTCAGCATCAGATGAGATATCTGTAAGATTCTACAAAGATTATTGGAAAGAACATGCACCCCTTCTAACAGTAATTTATCGTAGATCGATTGAGCAACGAAGGGTATCTAGCGACTGGAAGAAAGCACACGTCATTCCCGTTTTTAAGAAGGCTCGTAGGATAGATGTGCAAAATTATAGACGTGTATCGTTGACGTTAGTGTGTTCTACAATTATGGAACATATTTGCTGCTCAAGAATTACGACGTTTATGGAGAAGGAAAATCTCCTCTATAAAAATCAACAGAATCCTGCGAAACTCAGCTCGCCTGTTCCTCCATAAGGTTCACAGTGCCGTAGACTATGGCGCTCAGGTTGATGCCGTGTTCCTTGACTTCAGGAAGGCAATTGACAACGTCCAGTACTGTCGTCTAGTGAAAAACGTCCGAGCTTATCGACTATTGGAGCAGATTTGTGACTGGATTCAAGAGTTCTTTACAGACAGAACTCGTTACATCGCTCTTGATGTAAAGGTAATATCGAGAGTACCCAAGGAAGCTCGATAGGTTCGTACTGTTTACAATATATGTAAATGATGTAGTAGGATGCGTCGGATGTTCTCAAAGGCTGTTCGCATATGATGCGGTTATCTATAACAAAGTATTAACGCCAGAAGATAGAAACGATTTGCAGATTGTGCTCCACAGAACTGATGAATGGTACAGGCTTTGGTAGTTGACCTCGAACGTGCACAGGAAAAGAATTCCACTACTATTTAGCTACAGTATTTAAAACAAGCCATTGTAAACAGTATCTGCTGTAAAATATCTAGGAGTAACTATCCAAAGCGGTCGTGAGTGGAATGACCACGTAAAAAAAATAGTGGGAAAAGCAGCTGCCAGACTCAGATTCATAGAAATAATGTAACTTATCCACGAAGGAAGTGGCGTATAAGTTGCTTCTTCGACCAATTATTGAGTACTGTTCATCTGTCTTGGATCCCTACTAGATAGGACTGACAGAAGAGATAGAGAAGATCCAACGAAGAGCGGCGCGTTCCGTCACGGGACCGATTAGCCGGCACGAGAGCGTTATGGAGATGCTCAAGAAAGTCCATGGGCAGACGTTACAAGAGAGGCGTTGTGCATAAAAGAGAGATTTATTACTGAAATTTCAAGAGAGCACTTTCCGGGAGGAGTCGGACATCATATTGCTTCCTTCCCCCCTCCCACCCCCCCATATACGTCTCGCGTAAGGAAAATTCGAGAAATTAGAGCCAATACAGGGGCTTACCGGCAGTTATTCTTCCCACGTGCTATTCGCAAGTGGAACTGCGTTGGCGGGCTCAGTTAGTGGTACAAAAAGTATCCTCTGCAATACACTTTACAGCCAAACCACTCCTCATAAAGCCACATAAGACAATTCACAACTGCTATCACCACCATCACTTACTTATGCGATCATGGCATTCTCTCATGTGACACATGACACCTGACACCTGACATCTCAAAGGATCTTTCAAGAGCTCCAAGTCGTGTATAAGTGTTTTACAATATCTTAAATACTAGGAATCATATTACAATATTTATGCACACAATGGTTATCTCTTATACCCTTTTCCCTGTGGCTTCACTGACGTATTCGTTCGACACATATGTTGAACACATCGCCTCTCACTTACCCTCTGCGTATACACCTCTTCGTCCATCTATCTGTCCGTATCATCCTCCAACCTCTATTTGTCTATCTCATTCTCCTCACTCTATCTGTCTTTTGATTTTCTGCTTCCCCTCTCTTTATTCATTTCCTCCACTACTCTCCCTCACGACATCTACCTCCTCTCTCGCTCTGCCCATATCATCCTCCTCTCTGTTCCCCATCTCCATCCCCTCTTCCTTTTTCACCTGGTCACCACCCCCACTTTCACCAGCCTTATGTATCTCCAACTCCTCCTCTCTCTGTTTCCTCCTTCACCTTGCTATGTCCATGCCATCATATAGCCATTGCAACCTGTCCCCCGCCATGCTCTTCGGCATGTATAGCCCCTGCACTACATTTCAATAAAGTAGGATGATGCTAATCCCATGACATGCCTGTCATGCAGGGCAGGCTATATCTTGTATTTGCTGCTGACAAAAAGATGTCAATGAAATGGGCTGATATTACTACATCACACCCAGCATGCAGGGCAGCCTACATTCCATGGTGTGGAAAACTGTTTCTTGCACCTGATATGTAGGCTGCCCTGCAAATCAGGTTTATTTGGCAGGTTGATACAGTTCTCCACACAACATTACCATTTTACAGAGCAGCCTATACTCGACGAGCAGAAAAAAAAACCATTTTGGCCTATATCCCTGCTTCTATTGCGTATAGGAGATTATGAAGCCCCACAGTGCTGGTATTTGTCAGACCTGCTGTTTTGTGTCAAATTAAGTTGAAATCAATCGAGAGGTTTGGAAGGAGACATACATACATACATACACCCTGCTTTGTATGTATAACAGATTTCTCACTTCACTTGCAAAGTAAGTATGATACCAGAGAACTCCTTCTGTCTTAATAAATCATACTTAGCCACTCTTCTTTAACGATATATGGTCTGGTTCCATTAAAATCTTATACTCGTTATCTATTTTGTCTATCTGGTGGTTGTTTTGAAATATAATTTGGAACTTTGATCCTGTGACAACAATCCCATTTGTGTCTTCCCAGAAGACACACTCACAAATATATCCTTGCACAAGAACCACGTATGGTACCACCATTCACAATACATTGACAGATCGTTTCACTTATCTCTCTCACTGTAGCGCTGATCACAGGCTGAATTCCTCTCGAAATGCTGCTTCTGGTACGCCTGCCCATTTGGAGCAATTTCCTGGCGCCCAGTGGCACTCTATCATACAAATTAATCCTTAACAGTTTATTCACAGTTTAGCTGGCTTGTCTCTTAAGACAAATGAACCTTGTGAGAGTATTTAACTGGTGTCAAATTCCCCTAGCTGGAATTTTGTTCTTTCAGGTTCCTCCATGTATCATCAAAGGTCAATTTTGGCATGGTATTTGGACAGAAGGCTTCCTCTCTGGCTTGCGTCATATCCTTCACCCACATTACACCCATCAATCACACAGTTCAGACCGAGCGAGGTGGCGCAGTGGTTAGACACTGGACTCGCATTCGGGAGGACGACGGTTCAATCCCGCGTTCGGCCATCCTATATAGGTTTTCCGTGATTTCCTTCAATCACTCCAGGCAAATGCCGGGATGGTTCCTCTGAAAGGACACGGCCGACTTCCTTCCCCATCCTTCCCTAATCCGATGAGACCGATGACCTCGCTGTCTGGTCTCCTTCCCCAAACAAACCAACCAACAACAGTTCAGACTGTGGCTCACAGGCCACGTCTGCAGCTTGCTATGAAAGGCTACAACCTAGTTACACCTTGAACCTCAGTCATACTCACCTCACAAGAGTCAGTCTTATCTTCCTTATCATTAACTTTACGAACTCATCTCTTCCCTCTCCTACTTTCACTGCTTCTGCCGAGGTATAAGCATCTGTTATGGTTCTTCCACAACATCTACATAAACAATCGATATCATTTCCTGTGTTTTCCTTATAGTACCTACAATAACATCGTCATTTGCAGTTTAACTCTGCATAACAGAAAAATCAGCAGTACATGAACTCCTCTATGCATTTTCCCCCAGATCCATAGCCTACAAACAACAACTGTTATCACCCAACAGGATAGATACTGCTGTATCTGAGGCACCCATGTTGCAATTCACACGCTTGTTCACTTTGTTGCAGCACATACTTACTCTGTCTGCCACTACAGCTACTGGAGACTCCACAGTTCCACATGATATTGGAGCTGGTACTTCTATTTTATTTCTCTTAACTTCAACAATGTTGGTACACCACGCAATGAATCAACTATGTATAACGTCATTACCATTTTAATTAATCATCTTAATTTTCCCACTGCAAAGACTATCCCACCAGGCGCCAAATTTCGGCGCACTCCATACAGGGTAGACACGTTTAATCACTCAACGGTAGTATGACGTCTTCCAGGAGCAGTAAGCTGAACACGGGCCTGTTCCCAGCCTCCCATGCGACAGCATGCTTACGTAATGTGTTCCAAAACGCTGTTCATAAAAGCAGGGTTTACCAGTGCTCATGATCCGGGTTCTGTTAGTCATAGCAAAAAGATTCCAACGCTTGGCGTATTTTTTGATTTAACTAAGGCATTTGACTGTGTTGATCTCACAATATTGCTCCAGAAGTTGGACCATTACGGAATAAGGGGAGTAGCTCACAATTGGTTCACCTTTTACTTTAGCAACAGGCAGCAAAAGGTCATTATTCACAAGGTTAATAACGGCTGTGATATGGGATCTGAGTGGGGTACTGTCAAGTAGAGGGTGCCCCAGGGATCAGTGTTGGGGCCGCTCCTGTTCCTTATTTATACAAATGATACACCCTCTAGTACTATGGGTAACTCTAAAATATTTCTGTTTGTCGATGACACTAGCTTGGTACTAAAGGAAGTTGTGTGCAACAGAGACTTGTTTCAAATAGTGCAGTTCATGACCTCAGTTCATGGCTTGTAGAAAATAAACTGACGTTAAATCACGGTAAGGATCAGTTTTTGCAGTTTCTAAAACACAATTCAACAAAACCTGACGTTTTAATCTCACGGAACTGCCATATGATTAGTGAAACTGAACAGTTCAAATTTCTAGGTGTTCAAATAGATAGTAAGCTGTCGTGGAAAGCCCACGTTCAGGATCTTGTTCAAAGACTTAATACTGCCATTTTTACTATTCGAACGGTATCAAAAGTGAGTGATACTTCGACACGTAAATTAGTCTTTTTTGCTTATTATCATTCACTTATGTCGTATGGTATTATGTTTTGGGGTAACTCTACCCATTCTAGAAGGATATTTTTGGCTCAGAAACGGGCGGTTCGGGCAATAAGTGGTGTCAGTTCACGAACCTCTTGTCGACCTCTGTTCACGAGTCTGGGTATTTTGACATTGGCCTCTGAAAATGAATACTCCTTATTGTCGTTTCCTGTTACCAATATTAGTTTATTCCCAAGAATAAGCAGCTTTCACTCGGTTAATACTCGGCAGAAATCAAACCTCCATTTGGATCGAACTTCCTTAACTCCTGTGCAAAAAGGTGTGCAGTACACTGCTGCATCCATTTACAATAAGCTGCCACTCGAATTCAAAAATCTTTGCAGTAATCCACGGGCTTTCAAATCGAAACTAAAGAGTTTCCTCATGGGTCACTCATTCTATTCCGTCGAGGAGCTCCTCGAAAAATTAAGCTGATTCTTATTGTATTGGTGATAGCGTTTTCTTAAACTTATGGACAGACTTTTTTCAGGTTCATGAACATTTATTTTTATGTGTTATTACTTTTATGTTGTACGTTCATGTACTGACACGTTCCATGACCTTGGAGATTTGCTCCTCAATTTGGTCCTACGGAACTTGACGTGTAAATAAAAAAAATAAAAAATTAAAAGGTACACTACACTACAGACAAATACCTTCAGAAAAGCAGATGTTGAAAATATCTCTTCAGTGCTCTGCGCTCGCACGTGATACACAGCATACCGTACTCGTCCACTGCGGCGCTCGGGGTTACAGCACAGAGTTCTAACACCTTATGATAGGCATGTAAGACTCGAAACTGAAACATACAAAGAACCTTACAACTGAAGCAGTATTTTCAACCCCTGGTATAGTGCTCAGTTGCGGATGTTCCTTCGGCTGGATTGTTTGCCTTTAGAAAAGATTTCCTAACACTTACTTTTTCGTATTCTTCGACAGAATTATTTAGCTACCGGCAAACATAAACTGGCGCGTGCGCGCGCGCGCGCGCGCGCGCGCGCGCGTGTGTGTGTATGTGTGTTTATTTTTCCTTTTTCTTTTTTTCTCACCAAAAACATTCTCCACAGCCTTAGAGCAAGTATCGAAATCTCTAAACTGCAAATAAGAAAAAGCAGTAAGTGTTAATCAAAATGGCTCTGAGCACTATGGGACTTAACTTCTGTGGTCATCAGTCCCCTAGAACTTAGAACTACTTAAACCTAACTAACCTAAGGACAGCACACACATTCATGCCCGAGGCAGGTTCAAATGGTTCAAATGGCTCTGAGCACTATGGGACTTAATTTCTGAGGTCATCAGTCCCCTAGAGCTTAGAACTACTTAAACCTAACTAACCTAAGGACATCACACACACCCGTGCCCGAGGCAGGATTCGAACCTGCGACCGTAGCGGTCGCGCGGTTCCAGACTATAGCGCCCAGAACCGCTCGGCCACCCCGGCCGGCCCCGAGGCAGGATTCGAACCTGCGACCGTAGCGGTCGCGCAGTTCCAGACTGTAGCGCCTAGAACCTCTCGGCCACCTCGGCCGTCCAGTAAGTGTTAATGTTAAGATACGTGATCCAACTCCATTTTTCTGATGACGTTGTATTATTTGCCTCTAGTCGAGATGTCACTGTCTTTTTTTTACGTTTTTGATACTATGCTTAACGTTTCATCAAGTCAGGAACTTTTTGCATGAAAATTGTTACCATGAAAACGAAAGAGAGGAAAAGAGAGCGAGTCACAGATATAGAAAGAAACAGAAATATGTAGGCTCGCTCAATTTGCAGTATCGTCTAGTAACTGAATTACGTGATTAATAACCAAAGTTAATACGGAATTAGGTGATTAATAACCAGAGTTAAAGTTTGTTAAATATTTTCAAGGTGCGAAAGGTGCGATAATGTTTAATATACTCTCCAAGACTTCTACAGTGTTTCAAGAAACACACACTGACCGAACGCTGAACGTCCCTTAAGAATGTGAAAGCCACGTGGGATAGCCGTGCGGTATGTGGTGCCTTGTCACGGTTCACGCGGCTCCCCCCGTCGGACGTTCGAGTCCTCCCTCGGGCATAGATGTGTGTGTGTTGTCCTTAGTGTAAATTAGTTTAAGTTAGATTAAGTAGTGTGTAAGCCTAGGGACCGATGACCTCAGCAGTTTGGTCCCATAAGATCTTAAGATCTTACCACAAATTTCCAAATTTCCGAATGCGAAAAAAAAAAAAACTACGGCGCCATGTTCTCGAAGTTCAAGTCAAAATTAGGCAAGCCATACATTACTTCAATTTCTGTCCACCACAGTGAGGTACGAAGACGCGTTTAACTGTTCACTCGCCTCGGCTATCTGGACCCAGTTCGACAGTTTTCACGGTAAACTTTGCGATCAAGCAATGACGAAAATGACTTCATATCAAAATACGGGTTGCGTGTGTCGAAAAAGATGGAGCCAAATATGCGGCTAATTAATTTGCTTTCATTATAGGTATAAGGCATTAATATTTTTTCACCGAGAAAGGGCAACTACTCTTGATTATGCCTCTTTTCGTAGGTACCATTATATATTAAATTGGCAGTGAAGGAGCTGTTATTATCTCGGCCATTTTGGTCCATTTTATTTATACCTCCACCATGTTGTTAGTTAACGACACTCAGCTGTTAAACACCACCATTGACCCTACTACTATAGTGTATTACCACCATCTTTGAAGTTATAAAAAAAAGTTGCAGTCGATGGTTTCAACAAAGGTTTGCTTTCTTGTCTCTACGTGCTCTCATTTGTAATAGCTCGTGACACTGCCGACGTAAACGGCAAACAGTGCTCTAGTCTTCTAGAATCCTAAGATGGACAAGCGGCGGCTCGCCGGCGCATATGGTCCGCGATTAGTATCACTCCGGCCCGTGGAAGAAATTCCGGGCGAACAAAAAATGAACATATTCTCAAAAACGAGCATTTTGATGCATATGTCGCTGGCGTCACGGGTCGGGAAAGGGATGATACTCATATCGGTATGTTACCACATATGTAAACTTATGCATCACGCATGCTATAGTTATGTCTTTATTTGCTTTGAGCTCTGCTCTCGGGTCGCGTGACGAGGCCGCCGGCGAGCTTAAGATAACTTGCCTGTAAACACCTGGGAAAATACTAACAATTTCCATAAAGTTTACACGACTCTAACCGAAAAACTTGATCTCTTAGTAGGATGAAAATTGTAGGACAGTAGGAGTGTTTCTAGCTGAACATTTTAATGTACAATTCTTCACATAATTTCTCACATTGACTTTATTACAATTTTTTGTGAATGATCCATATTGGAACCTATGCACTGACTATCTTACTTAGATGGTTGAAACTTTAAGTTCTCGTTAACAACATGTCCGTCTAAAAGGCAAATTACAATCGAAACCAACACGTGTTTATTCTAGAAATATTTACATCTGATAATCAAAATTATACGTAATGAGTATGTATTTTTCTTCCTGTTGATCGTAGGTTACCTTCCTCCAGCTATTTTCCTGAAACATCCCGAAAAATGTCAGCTCTCTAGCTCAAATAAATTACTTGTGCAGAAAATGAACAGCCGGCCGGAGTGCCCGAGCGGTTCTAGGCGCTACAGTCTGGAACCGCGCGACCGCTGCGGTCGCAGGTTCGAATCCTGCCTCGGGCATGGATGTGTATGATGTCCTTAGGTTAGTTAGGTTTAAGTAGTTCTAAGCTGTAGGGGACTGATGACCATAGAAGTTAAGTCCCATAGTGCTCAGAGCCATTTGACCCATTTTGAACCAGAAAATGAACATGTCGGAAAATTCAGCTTTTAGGTTATTCAATTAAGTTACATTTGATCTATAACTCATCTCTGTTGTTCCCAACACTCTTCAGTTGCATAATCTTCTCTCTTGCTTTTCTTGTTTCTCCTTTTTATTTAAGTCTCTTTAATTTGCCTCGAGGACCCACTTTTCAGCTTCGGCCACCCTCATGGAATCGACTGCCAACAGTGACTATCGCATACTAAACCCAGAATACATTCCTTGCAACTCAAGAGCGCTAACTGCCGTATCATTAAATCGAAGTTATCTGTATAATAACTTTCGAAAATGATAAAATAGCCACAACTCATATTACAGAAGAGTTTATAACGAAAACAACGCTCGGAAACGAAATATATGCAAGGAAAACATAAGAAGATCGCAAATTGTATCTTCTAATAGGGCTGCCATCTGAAAAATAGTTGTAAGTATTGTTTCTCGAACAAGAGTCTAAAGACAACATTGATGGCTGAAAGCTGTGGTAACATAAATGCGGACGCACACCGAGATATTTTTGATTTTTATTGTACTTCCCAATGTGTACTTCAGTTCTTTTCACCATTAATTTGTTCATGAAACTCTCAACATTGGTTTAAGACACAAACAAAAAATCGAATTTTTGAAGCGGATTCACTAGCAAGTGACCTTGAGTAAGTACGGTATGTGATTCAGGCTTGCGGATCACCGTAGGTTGCCAACGCCTGCTCTAGAAGTCTTTTTGATCCCTGAAATAATGTGCCAGCGTTGTTATAAGCTTTAACCAGTAAAAAAGTACTCTTCTCTTTGGTGCATTGTCTCACATTCATCAGGACGAATGCGGATCTTCTTTCTCCTCCGGGCATTCGTCGACTACGAGGTCAGGCTCCCTCCGCCGCGTTCCGTCTCTGTGACGTAAACAGGTCGTATTTCCTTTTCTCCGCTGCCCCGGCGTCTGTCTTGTTTCGGCACGGGGGACCCATTTCCGCAGTCTGGCTTTATTCTGTCGTTTAATTTGTCTCTTGCTTTTTTTGTAACCGCCCTTGGAGATGGCCGGCAGTGCATAGACTACTACCAAAGCTTGGCTGCAGGCAGAGGCAACAGTTCTATCTAATTTGTACGCCTAATCTTTGGTTCCCAGTTTTCTATGTTCGCTTTCTTCCATATATCTACAAAGAGAGAGTTTTTAGCAGGTACAGTATACTCACAAAGTGAAACAAAACAAAACAATAAAACTCTATACCTATATCCAGAATATGTTGCAGACAATTTGTTGTACGTAATACATTTAGAAGCCTGTTTCTTTTTTTTTTTTAGCCAACATTTTCATGAGCTGCAATACGAAGCGTAAGAGGGAAAACTGCTGTGTTATTGTTGTGGCCTTCGGTCGGTGTACCTAGTGCAAGCCTCTCTCCTCTGTGCTGTTTTTATTCTTCGTTTCACTTTCGTACAAGGCTATAATCCAGACAAATACCTTCAGAAAAGACTTCGTAATACTTAAATGTGTATCAGATATTAACATATTTCTAGTTTTTAGAAAGCTTTTCCCGACATTTGTATTTCTGACGGCTTCGTTTATTCCACCTGCATTTAGTTTCCTCACCAGAAAGCAAGACTCCTCCACTACCTTTAGTGACACAATCTTCAATTCTCTCAGTATCACTCGATTTAATCCGACTACATTTATTTTACTATTTTTATGTTCATCTTATAGCCTCAACACACTATCCGTTCCATACGACTGATCGAAGTCTTTTCCGACTTCGACAGAATTACGACGTTATCGGTGCACTTCAAGATTTTAATTTTTCTCTCTGAACATTGTCTTTCCAAATTTCTTTTTGGTTTCACTCAGTATTTCTTCAAAGTATAAATTCAATAACGTCAGAGACAGACTACAACCCCACCTCGCTCTCTTCGCAACTGCTGCTTCTCTTTTATATCCTTCAAGTCTCATAATTTTCTGGGCTTTTATATATATTGTTTAAAAAATTATTTACTCATCTACATGATACATGTTTAACCCACCACCTAATACATTAGTGGGTCCTAATTTATACTTATGTTACAAATACTGCAGCTTATCTTATTTTGTTACTACAGGGGTGTTAAATATATATATATATATATATATATATATATTGGCCACGACATCTTGGTAGATGATTGTTGCAGTGTCTGTGTGTTTATGGGTTGCATTTTTTCATATGACTTGTCAAGCCAATGGCAGCACGGCATCTCTTGCCGCAGTTGTCACAAGTGTATCTGGCTGCTGAGGCAGGAGCAGTGGTAGCATTGCGAAGCTTTTTCTGCCTTAATCCGTCTAACAAGCCTTCATTGTGCTTCGACATTCCAGATGATATATCATCACGTCACTCTGGTCTCATGCTAGCCCGTGACTCCCATATGTTTGTGTCGATTCCAAAGCTCTCCGTATCTTGTTTACAGGAGTCCTTGAACCTCAATACAGGACGTCCTACAGGTCTTTTGGCTATAGAGATCTCTCCAAGCATCACCTCCCGTGGTAATCTGTCAGGATCCATACGGTGGACGTGTCCCAGCCAGCGGAGTCGTCTCTGCTTCAAGATAGCTGAAATACTATTGCAGTTAGTTTTAGATAACACTGCTTCGTTGGTCACTCGGTCCTTCCACGCTGCTGCGCGGATGGATCTCAGGCACCGCATGTGGAAAGCATTAAGGCGATGTTCTTGTTTGGCATAGGTAGTCCATGTTTATATTTATTAATTTAAATTAAAATATGGGGCAAATTAAAAGACATTTACTTGTTTGATAAGTACATTGTATCAGTCTGATTTGCAATTCTTAGGTGAAAATGGCTGTCGCAGTTTCCTCCTGTATACCCTTTACCGTGCAATACGCAACACCACATAAACTGAGCTGTTTCTTTCCCTCGCGCTGACGTAGTTACTTTTTCACAACAAGAAGACTACTGTGAGCATCAAGATAAAACGAAATACGGAATCCATATGATATTTGTTTCAGGTACTTCCATCATTGATAACATTATTAGTAACATGGAACCTTAATTTTCTAGAATAATCAGACAACAAAAGTGCTTAAATATGAAAGTCGTCGAAAGTCAAAACCAAACGAGAAGCGGGGGAGTGGGCAGCGCTGGCAATGGCTGAAAGGTTTCAGGCCTAGGGTGCCACCGTCTGTAAATTCAGCCCTGCAAAAAAGTCTAGTACGACATAATTCAGTACGTACACTACTGGCCATTAAAACTGCTACACCAAGAAACAAAGCAAATGATAAACGGGTATTCATTGGACAAATATATTATACTAGAACTGACATGTGATTACATTTTCATGCAATTTGGGTGCATAGATCCTGAGACATCAGTACCGAGAACAACGACGTCTGGCCGTAATAACGACCCTGATACGCCTGGGCATTGAGTCAAACAGAGCTTGGATGGCGTGCACAGGTACAGCTGCCCACGCAGCTTCAACACGATACCACAATTCATCAAGAGTAGTGACTGGCGTATTGTTACGAGCCAGTCGCTCGGCCAGCATTGACCAGACGGTTCCAATGGTGAGAGATCTGGAGAATGTGCTAGCCAGGGCAGCAGTCGAACATTTTCTGTATCCACAAAGGCCCGTACAGGACCTACAACATTCGGTCGTGCATTATCCTGCTGAAATGTAAGGTTTCGCAGGGATCGAATGAAGGGTAGAGTCACGGATCGTAACAACTCTGAAATGTAACGTCCACTGTTCACAGTGCCGTCAATGCGAAAAAGAGGTGACCGAGACGTGTAACCAATGGCAACCCATACCATCACGCCGGGTAATACGCCAGTATGGCGATGACGAATACACGTTTGCAATGTGCGTTCACCGCGATGTCGCCAAACACAGATGCGACCATCATGATGCTGTACAAAGAAACTGGATTCATCCGAAAAAATGACGTTTTGCCATTCGTGCACCCAGGTTCGTCGTTGAGTACACCATCGCAGGCGCTCCTGTCTGTGACGCAGCGCCAAGGGTAACCGCAGCCATGGTCTCCGAGCTGATAGTCCATGCTGCTGCAATCGTCGTCGAACTGTTCGTGCAGATGGTTGTTGTCTTGCAAACGTCCCCATCTGTTGACTCAGGGATCGAGATGTGGCTGCTCGATCCGTTACAGCCATGTGGATAAGATGGCTGTCATCTCGACTGCTAGTGATAC
The DNA here is from genome assembly GCF_021461385.2 of Schistocerca piceifrons. Classification (NCBI taxonomy): domain Eukaryota; kingdom Metazoa; phylum Arthropoda; class Insecta; order Orthoptera; family Acrididae; genus Schistocerca; species Schistocerca piceifrons. Next base: position 802,665,213 of record NC_060140.1, on the reverse strand, counting down.
GAGGCCGTTGGGATCCAGCACGGCGTTCCGTATTACCCTCCTGAACCCACCGATTCCATATTCTGCTAACAGTCATTGGATCTCGACCAACGCGAGCAGGAATGTCGCGATACGATAAACCTCAATCGCGATAGGCTACAATCCGACCTTTATCAAAGTCGGAAACGTGATGGTACGCATTTCTCCTCCTTACACGAGGCATCACAACAACGTTTCACCAGGAAAAGCCGGTCAACTGCTGTTTGTGTATGAGAAATCGGTTGGAAATTTTCCTCATGTCAGCACGTTGTAGGTGTCGCCACCGGCGCCAACCTTGTGTGAATGCTCTGAAAAGCAAATCATTTGCAAATCACAGTATCTTCTTCCTGTCGGTTAAATTTCGCGTCTGTAGCACGTCGTCTTCGTGGTGTAGCAATTTTATTGGCCAGTAGTGTATTATTGGTTTTGTTGCAACCAGGAATAACACAATAAACATATCACATCCTACAGCATATTAACACAACAGTGGTGGAAATATAAGTGTCACCAAACGTGAAGTGGTCGGTGAACACTTTGTGGAAATAATGTAAATTGATGGTGGTTACACCAATGTCGAGGAAGTGCAACTGGAACGTCGAATTCCAGTTAAATTCACGAGTCCGTTGACAAGAACAATGAAGTCCAACTTCCAGTATGGCAGACAGATTCTAAGTCCAGAGTTCAGCCAAATCAACATCGAACAGCTGGTACATCTGTCCAAGAGACGAAACAGTCCAACGTGACACTCAGAAACAACAACGCAGACACTGCGACTGTACACGATTTTTGAAGTAAAAACTACATAACTAATGTATGATGAAGAAAAATAAAATTTCAAATAATGTAATGTTGTAACAAGATATTTAATACACAAACAGGACCCACTTACAAGAGCGTAACAACACATTTGTATATATGCTGCGGCTGCTGAACAATCATCGCGTTTGTATTTGTTTACATCGAATTTATTCTTATTGATTAAAGAATAGAGGAACGTGGATCTCGTCATATTGCAGTACTCTCAAAGCTATGAGTGAGCTTGCTTGCTTTTGCACACACCATTGAGTGATATTCCAATTTGTTTCACGATTATTTCCAAAAGTAATCACGTAACTATTGTAATTTATATTCTTTTGTTTTCTTTCTAAATCTGAACCTGATCTTAACAATAATTTTTCTAATAAAACGACTTACTCCGACTCGAGAATCATTAAACTATTTCATTCCATTTCCGCGTTAAATTTTCAGGTTCATTCATGGTCAAAATTCGACATTTAAATGTCTTCAGAGCCGGTTACGTGCATACAGAAGACCAATTTTATCTATTTTTAGTACGTAGGAAGTTATGTCAATGTAAAGAAAGTATGTAGATATGTTTGGAGTACGTTCTTCTGAGTGTACGTAGTGTGAAAATGGGCGATACTGCTTCCTGCTCCGTATTGAAACAGGCGCGTGGAACACCGTTAAAAAGTGGCCAGAAACAAATTATTGTCAAAGTTTTTCACAAGCTAACAGAAATAATGAGTTCTGAAGTTTTCTGAGTATATTAGACGTGACGCGTAGCTGAATCGGTAGCGTTCTAGAGATTATCTAAGGGTACCCAGTCCAAATGTCACTTTGTTTTTTATCGTTCTATTTAGAATACCTGTATCTTTTAAACATAAAAAATTCATCAAACATATGCTAGTTAACACATGTATACGATAATTTTTATGAAAAATGCGTGTGTTCTTGTTTCTAATTACATATTGCATGTAAAATCCAGTTTACTTTGCAAATATAAATTCTTGATTATCCAAGGTTGTTTAAATTAAGGAAACATAACAAATTAAAATTTCTAAGACAAAAATGGAATATAAAATGGCCTTTATTTTGACTATGTCCATGGTTTCATAGCACAGATGTGATTTCTAGACGAGCCAAAGTAATAAGTCTTGTAGAAACATGGAAAATAACATTTTTCACGGCATCAAGCATAACATACAAATGCTGAACTTTTACACTTCTACATCTACATCTACGTGATTACTCTGATTTACTCTGATTTACAATTAAGTGCCTGGCAGAGGGTTCTATGAACCACCTTCAAGCTGTCTCTCTACCGTTCCACTCTCGAATGGTGCGCGGGAAAAATGAGAACTTAAATTTTTCTCAGTGAGCCCTGATTTCTCTTTTTTTATAGTGATGATCATTTCTCCCTATGTAGGTGGGTAACAACAGAATGTTTTCGCAATCGGAGGAGAAAACTGGGATCGAAATTTCATGAGAACATCCAGTCGCAACGAAAGACGCCTTAGTTTTAATGATTGCCACTCAAATTCACGTATCATGTCTGTGACACTATCTCCCTTATTTCGCGATAATACAAAACGAGCTGCCCTTCTTTGTACTTTTTCGATGTCGCCCGTCAGTCCCACCTGATGCGGATCCCACACCTCACAGCAATACTCCAGAAAAAGGCGGACAAGCGTCGTGTAAGCAGTCTCTTTAGCAGACCTGTTGCGCCTTCTAAGTGTTCTGCCAATGAATCGCTGTCTTTGGTTTGCTTGACCCACAATATTATCTATGTGATTGTTCCAATTTAGGTTATTTGTAAATGTAATCCCTAAGTATTTAGTTGAATTTACAGCCTTCAGATTTGTGTGACTTATCACGTAATCGAAATTTAGCTGATTTCTTTTATTACTCGTGTGAGTATCTTCAGACTTTTCCTTACTCAGGGTCAATTGCCACCTGTCGCACCATACAGATATCTTATATAAATCATTTTGCAAGTCTTTCGAGCATCTGATGACTTTACAAGACGGTAAATGACAGCATCGTCTGCAAAACAATCTAAGACAGCTACTCAGATTGTCTCCTATGTCGTTAATATAGATCAGGAACAATAAAGGGCCTATAACACTTTATTGGGGAACGCCGGATATTACTTCTGTTTTACTCGATGACTTTCCGTCTATTACTACGAACTGTGACCTTTCTGACAGGAAATCACGAATCCAGTCGCACAACTGAGGCGATACTCCGAAGGCACGCAGTTTGGTTAGAAGATGCTTGTGAGGAATGGCGACAATAGCCTTCTGGAAATCTAAAAATATGGAATCAATTTGACATCCCCTGTCGATAGCACTTATTACTTCATGAGTATAAAGAGCTAGTTGTGTTTCACAAGAATGATATTTTCTGAAACTGTTCTATGTGTCAATAAATCGTTTTCTTCGATGTACTTCATAATGTTCGAATTCGGTATATGTTCCAAAACCCTTCTACAAATCGACGTTAATGATATGGGCCAGTAATTCAGCGGATTACTCCTACTTCCCTTTTAGGATATTGGTGTGACTTGAGCAATTTTCCATTCTTTAGGTGCGGATCTTTCTGTGAGCGAGGGGTTGTATATAATTGCTAAAAATGTGGAGCTATTTTATCAGCATACTCTGAGATGAACCTAACCTCACAATCTAGACTGGATGCCTTGACTTTATTAAGTGATTTGACCCATTTCTGCCTGAATTATTTTTTCTTCTGATTTCTACAAATTAGATTACAACAATCAAAACAAAAAATGATCAATATTTGAAACAAAAAAGGGCGTAACATATATGTCACGCTAGGCAGAACATACGTTTTAGGCAGAATATATGACAGCAAGTAAAATAATACACTGTATGTGACTTACATCAAGTTCAGGCGACAGTACTCACTTTCTGTGATATGGCACAAAACAGTCTATGGACAAACCAACATCACATTTGCAGCACATTGTTCTTGGGGTTCCTTTGCAGTTTTCCGCTGCACAGCATCTTCTTTTTTCTGTGGCATCATGGCTACCAGATGATTTGTTTCATCATATCTAATATCATGCTGCACTCTGCCTTCGTTTGAATTACCTGCAGGGCGTGCAGGACCTCTTGGTATTGCAGCGTTGGAAGTCAGGTAATATTTTACAATGTAGCGCTGGAAGTGCAGCTGAGGCATATTTATACCAGTCTTTCTATGAAGAAGCCACCCATTATGTATAGAGATATCTAGAAGCCATGTAAAAATTGGTCACCACCATTTCTTTCCTCTGACACTCACTCTATATAACGCTACATTTTCATCCATTCGGTCAGTTCCTCCTATATTTTTGTTGTATTCTCCAATTACATTAAGTCTAGGTACAAGTATTCTTTTCTTCTCTTGTCGAGAGTATCGGGCAAAGGTACTGACAGGACTGATACCATGGCTTGTGGAAGCAATTGTTATTGTAGAATTATCTAGCCATCTGGCAACGATTATTCCACTTTCCTTGCTGCTCTTGTAATCAAAATCTCCTCTCTTATTCATTTTGGGCATAGTGTCAGAAGGTATGAGATGACACTCTTTAGGCATACGATTTTCACAAATAGTCCCAGTTGCACCAAAACCTCGTTGCTTCAGGTAAATCAACAATGTTTGTGATGTAAACAGGTCGTCAAAATAAAATCTGTAGGGAAGATGTTTGTTCTTTTCAGGAAGAGAATCGATTATTTGAATCAAAGCAGCAGCACATTTTCCAAATGCTTTCTCATATTTTTCATTCCTCTGAGTATCAGCTCTTTGGTATATTTGAAAGTCCACTAGAGAACCCATGGTTGTGTTTAGATACCATGCTTTGTACCCAAATCTAATGGGCTTAGCTTTCAGAAACTGTTTACATCCATGTCTTCCGAAATACTTTATCATGCTCTCATCGTAAGACAAATCTTGCTCAGGCTGAAAGTGGAGAGCAAACTTTTTTCTTAGCATATTTATTAAAGGACAAAGTTTCCATATTCTATCATTAGCATTTATTTTTGTGTTGTCACACGAGTGAATGAATCTCATAATTGTTTCAAACCTGCCCCTTCTCATCGTGCTTTGGACCATTTCATTTCTCATGTCCAATCCAGAATCCCAGTAATATCTTCTGCTAGGTAAAGGATTATTTCCAGAAAGAATTAGAATTCCTAGAAAACCTTTTATCTCTTCATATGTTATTTTTGGATCCGAGCAGTTCTTGAACAAAGCATACTTCGTCGTTCCAAAACAATTCGAAGCACTGAACTGGAGACAAGTTTCTGTGTTTACTATAATCACTCTCAGGAAATACAGGACTAACACTACGCAGATCGTCTTTTTTCCAATCTCTGATCACAGTTTTTAAGATCTGTGACTTTCCCTGTTCATCTGGTTTATCATCAGGAAAGAAATTAATCTCAGGTTCACTACCTAACCTGTTTTTACTTGCTAAAACCACTTTTGCACCAGCCTGGAGTTGCCTTGGTCCAAGATTATCGACGTTTCCTCCCCCATCTTCTTCCCCAGAATCTTCATCCGAATCCACATTAGCTTCAGGAGGTTCAATAAATATATCTGTTGCATCTTCTTCCTCCCCTTCAAGAACAGCCAAGATCTCATGGAGAGACAGACCTCTAAAGAGAACGAATCGTTATTTTCACTGTTTTGCCTAGCGTGACGTATTTGCAACACTAAATTAAAACTGTATTTGGAGCCACAAAAATAAGAATATCATTTTGTAGATAACCATTAACATAAATTTCAGTACTTTTAACATTATAATCAACCATAATTTAAACAAATTGTATTAAAATTTGCGATAAAAAATTGTACTTACTTCTTATTCCAAGACATAACCTCACTCAGAAAAGTCTTCCGTACTTGAAGCACCAGTCACTGACCACTTAATGCTTGCAACTGACTGAAACCTACCTAAACATGAACAACAAAGCCTCCTTATCTGAAAGCCATACAACAATAGCCACTCCAAACGCAGGCATTGTTGCCAACGAGAGAAAACTGTGACAGGCTGTTCTGTGACATCTATGTTAGGCTAGGCAGAAATGGGTTAAGTTGTTTCGTTACACCGTGGATATTTACTTCTATGTTTCTCATCTTGGCAGTTTTTCTTGATTGGAATTCAGGAATATTTACTTCGTCTTCTTTGGTGAAGGAGCTTTGGAAAACCGTGTTTAATACTGTACCATTGCTATATGAACGCAACAGAAACGCGAGAAATAACAAGGTATTTAAGCAGTCATACGTACTGAATCTAATGCACCAGCATTGACACACATCACTGACGACAACTGGCGTGATACAGAACAGCATCTCATAAAGGAAGAGGATAAAATGCGAAACTTGGATAGCTTCGTGGATTCTACTGTTGATCAACTCGCTGTGACCGTGACAGATGACAGTTCCACTACTGAAATGTACTTCTCGGGTTCGGATATGAAACAGATTCTGAATTACAAGACGACTGACTGTAAGTAATATCTTCAGTGGGTTCAATACTTAATTATAGAATGGAGTCCCTGCAGTACGCTTTCGAATTACACATAGCTCATGCAGAAAAAATATCCTTTTTCCAGGTCAAAACTTTTCATTAGCTCTTGTTTTTAATTACAGTACTATGTTAGCTAAGAACGAGAGCATGTTCTGGTTTCCATCTGGTCCCCTAGAGGCGTGCGGTGTTGCTGGGATATTGCCGAATGTTATTTCATTCTGTTTAAAAATTAAACGACATTCGAAGCTATATTGTTTCTCTGCTCCTCCCTTTTTACGTATCAACTGCAACTGCTCACATAAATGCAGATTAGTTGGACCAGCTAGCTGGCGAGCACTGTTCAAGTTAAATGCTGCGGTGAAGCTATTGGACCCTGTCATCGCTCGGTCGACGTGCGCATAAAGCACAGGGTAAAACATGTCCTTAATATAGTACTTGACTATGCTAGAGACAGCTAGGCTTCCGCTCCACGTGGAAAGAATCCAATGAGATTCCAGGAAACGCAGAAGAATGCGTAATGTAATACGAGGGCTATCCAGAAAGTTGGGAACGTTATGGCATTAAAAGAAGTACAATAAATACATTTTATTATATACATCTGAAAGAGCGACTGACATACTACTTTTCCTCATAGTCACGAGACACACTGAGGCACTTATCGTAGCGGTCGACAAGCTTTGAAAGACCTTCGTCGTAAAATTTTGCCGCCTGAGACTTCAACCAGTGAGTCACGTCCGCCTGGAGTTCGGCGTCGTCATCAAAGCGCTTCGTTGCAAGCCACTTCTTCGTATTGGGAAATAAGTGGAAGTCGCTTGGTGCAAGATCGGGGCTGTAGAGTGGATGATGGAAAATTTCCCATTTGAATGAATTAAGGAGTTCTTTAGTGCGGTTTGGCATGTGAGGTCGGGCAAAATTTTGGACGTCATATTCGCTCGGCGTTTGTTTTGAACGGCTCTTGTAGGGCTGTGCAAAGTTTGTAACGGACAGAATATATGGTTGCTCCACGTTCGAGAAAATCGATAAGAAGAACACCTTGCCTATCCCAAAACACTGTCTCTATCAACTTCCTTGCTGACAAAGTTTGCAAACATTTTCTTGGTTTTTGGGGAGACCTTGTGTGCCCCCACTCCATGGACTGTAATTCTGTCTCGCAATTGACGCATTTCACCCAAGTCTCGTCACCGGTTACGATTCGATCCAGTAATGAATCATCATGTTTGTGATAGGCCTCCAGAAATGTCAACGGTGCCCCCATTCGCTGTTCTTTATGGTGCTCTGTAAGCATTTTGGGCATCCATCGTGCACAAAATTTGTGGTAGCCTAGCTTTTGAGTGACAATTTCAAACAACAAAGTCGGTGAAACTTCTGGAAAAGAAAGCGAAAGATCCGTTATTGTGAATCGACGGTTTTCACGAATCGTTTCATCAGCTTTAGCGATAAGATCGCCAGTCACAATGCTCGGGCGTCCACTCTTCTCTTCGTCATGAATGTTGGTTACGCCATTTTTAAACCGAATGCACCATTTCCGGACGGAACATTCGCTCATTATGTTGTTTCCGTACACTTCGCACAGGTCACGATAAATTTCTATAGATTTTAGGTTTTTTGCCAACAAAAACCGTACCACAGACCGCACCTCAGAGCTGGCGGGATTTCCGATTGCAGAGTACATTTCAAATTCGAATATCGAAAAAACCAGACTCGCAGAGACGTTCCCTCTACCACGGATGAATGCCCACTGAGCTGCCGGGTACGCAATACCAAAATATACGCGATCAGCGCGCGCGTAGCGGCGTCAGACGGAAACGTTCCCTACTTTCTGAATAGCCCTCGTATTTACATCAGATTTACTCTTATGATGAACACAGGAACGTCGGAAGCCACAATTCACACATTTTTCCAAATATATCATTAAAAATACTTAAAATTACCTAACAAAATCACGACACACACGCACACATATGTCGAAGCACATAATCCAAAAATTCCTAAAGATACGCACTATAGCTAGCTACAATAGAAAGGTGGAGTTGACAAAAAATAATATGGCAAACAACGACAACATGAGATTCAGCATCCACTCACTATAAAACTACGTTTATTCTAAGAAACACACGTTGATAAATGAAATTACACTTAAAATTGGTGTAAACTGCTTTCCGAGTGTTTTGCTGAAAGACGGAGACCAAGAGAGAGGTTATCTCTGCGTGGCAGGTGACGTGCGATGTCGCCAACTGTTTTAAATTGGTGGCGGCGAAATGTCGGTAGATCAGTCAGTGGTAATTCGCGTGTGTGTAGGGTGAGATGTTTTCAGAGACACGATGCACCTATTTTCTACATCTAATAAACTGCAGCAAAAACTAATACACAATATAAAGTGTAAGCATGATCTATACTCAGACTCCGGAACATACAAGGTCACATGCCAGGAATGCTCCATGTTCTACCTAGGACAAACATGTCGAAATTTCAACACCAGGTACACAGAGCACATAAAAGCCTACACACACAACAGACACACTACATCAGCTATAGCAACACATGTACATAATACAGGACACCCATTTGGAAAAATAGAGCAAAATGTAAAAGCACTCCACCGACTAAATAAAGGACATAAAATGGATTTACTAAAATAACTGGAGATATATTCACATTACAGAAAATATGAAGATAAAATATTAAGTGAAAAACTTGAAAGTGAATCAGTGAATTTCTTCAGATGTTTCGATAGTATACTCAAATAAAAATAGTAACACATAGAAACAAACACAATTGTAAAATAGACATACGTAAATTATCATCCAAATTGTACAAAAACATATCATACTCTGTGGAAGACCTATAATGTCATCTCTGTTGACTACTTGTAAGAACATCTGTGTCACTGTTTTGTTTATGAAAAATGTTTTCGATGTTTAAAAGTATACAAGTTGTGGGTGATGTTTAGTGTGTGAGACTCTGCACAAATGGACCCTAAGAAAACTGTAAGTACAAATTCTTCTAAATTTCGCCACTAACTTCACAAAAAGATCGACAACCAACTAAAAATCGCGTGTTTTCTTATATATTGCAGTAAAGTCAACGAAATGAAGTAGAATCTCACACATCGACAACATCACATACGAATGACATAACAAACACAAGAAAAGCACTTGAAAATGGGAATCACTTCCCGAAACGCGTCGTGCGAAAAATAAAATAAAGAAAATCGTGACTGGTAGCAGATGAGTTATTTACAAACAAATATATTGTTTTCACAGTCGCAGGCTTTCAGAACCATTCATAATGGATCAAAGCAGCTATTTATGTCAAATACGCAGGTTATGAAAGAGTACAGAGTTTCCTCAGACTCGGGATCGTGAACTTACGGTTTGTCCGTACTGCCACACGCGTCATATTCGCGAATTCAGAGTCTGCTGAATAACTTTCAAACGTAAAACGAAATGTTTAATTGTTTTGTAGCGGTTGTTAAATTCTATGCGCGCCAGGCCTCATTAAGATTTTAAAGTACTTTTTTTTTTTTTTTTTTTTTTTGCGTCTCACGCAATGTCCATGTCAATGTTAAGTCCATGCCGTATTCGGAAGTACGTGTCCGGCAGCATTTAACGAACATTTTAATCTCACCCGAACCCGACCCGCTATTCACTGCATAAGCGCGAAGTCGCACCTTCACTCTCTGACTGTTGGACTCTCTTTGCTGTCGATATGGCGTTCACCTCTCATTGTTCAGATAGCTGTTCAGTTTCTTACTGTACATCTGTCGGAATTTTTACAAATATTATCGTGAAATTAAAATCATTGCATACCCGAAAAAATGAAATGAAACTTATTAATCGGAAGCTGGTATCGTAACAAAATAAAACAAACGTACAGTTACGCTTCATACTCCAGAACAAGATAACTGAACCAGCAAAGGTGTTTATAAAATGAAAAGAATAAAAAAGTACCACACACAGTTCGCAGCGTGTTCAGAAGTGAAAACTGCACGTTGCATGTGAGCAGTGTTGCTTCATCACCTTTGACATAGTGACGAAAATGTGGCCTTACAGACAGACTACGGCTTCCACGTACATTAGACCCTCCACTACAGATAAACGGCCAATATGTCTTCAGTTGTTGACACCGTGCCCAGCTCTCAAATATTTACACATGATTGTTCTCCGCGGTTAGTCATTACCCCTGAATTTTTCAGTACTCACTGCTTTTTATTTTTATATATTTTTAGTTTTGTTCCGAACTGCCTGTTTAATAATTCATTACAATTTTTAATCTGGACTGAAGTGAAGCTAAAAGTAGAAAGGCGTTTTTATGGCATGTGTGTTTTGTTTCCAAATAAGATTTACTATTGTTCGGAAAATACAGATTAATTATGAATATATTTTCCCAGTTTCTTAAATTTTCTGCTGCTATATTTGTGGCTTCGACAGTAAAAGTAAATCCTACACCTTGCGTGTCTCAAAATGGTTCAAATGGCTCTGAGCACTTTGGGACTTCATCAGTCCCCTAGAACTTAGAACTACTTAAACCTAACTAACCTAAGAACATCACACACATCCAAGCCCGAGGCAGGATTCGAACCTGCGACCGTAGCAGCAGCGCGGTTCCAGACTGAAGCGCCTAGAACCACTCGGCCACAACGGCCGGCTTCGCGTGTTTCTAAGGAAATTATAAATATACAGTATACGTGTACCATCATCACATAAATCCTATACGCATTTCTCGATGAAGTTTGTCACTGTAATTTAAAACTGTTGGTTATACCATACTGACTGTCAAAGGAGTTATTTGAATCATTCCATGCTACAGAGAGGGTAACCGATTTTTTCCCTCTCATTATTCTACTACACGAAAATAAATTTCAAGCTTTTCGTTCATCATACAATGACGTACTGGTTACAATTTGCGAAGATATACCTTGTTTTATCCATTAAATTAACAGAAGTAATATCTGTATTTCAGAAATTTCTCTGTTTGCATTGTAGTATTGCTTTCTAGTACGCCATCTGGTCCCGTCACAATGCAGGAGCGTTAAACAGGTGAATGCTATTGGACTGGATGCCAACCTTCGACGTCGAAGTCACTATATTAGTTTCCGAGTGATCACAAATTAGAGATATATTTTCGGTAACATTTCTTCACAGCGAAATATCCCTGCCACTCTCTTCACCCATCATCACTGTTGAAACAAGCTAACGAGCGCAGAAGACTTCTTGTCGTTAAATTGTTTACTGGCGTATTAAATTTTTTGTACCTATAGTAACGTACAGCGATTCTCTTTCTTGAACTGCTTCAAAGACATTCTGCAGATGATATCATATTGTTATCATGTTATCATGTTGTTACTTTTGTATGAAATGGTTCGAATGGCTCTGAGCACTATGGGACTTAACATGTGAGGTCATCAGTCCCCTAGAACTTAGAACTACTTAAACCTAACTAACCTAAGGACATCAAACACATCCATGACCGAGGCAGGATTCGAACCTGCGACCGTAGCGGTCACGCCGTTGCAGACTGAAGCGCCTAGAACCGCTCGGCCACACAGGCCGGCTTGAATTAATTATATAGGCTTTTCCTGCACCTTCGTAAAAAGAAATAGGTAAGAACATATATGTAGGACTGTTCAATCCTGTCCCCTGTTGTTGAAAAATTATTTCATCGGTCATTTAAGTTTAAGTAAAATCAGTCAACCAGACATGTTCATTTAGAGTCTTAAAGGCCTTTTATTTTGATAAATACTTGACCTTTCAAATACTGAAACACGTATGTAACGCAGCAGCGATGGCGAGGCATTGTAGCATCTGTGACCAGAGAGTTTGCGCTTGACCGCGTGAGTGTTGCGAGCGGTTCTCAGTCAGTCAGTCGTTGCGAGTCTGTAGCTCTGTCTAGTTGAGAGCAGTACTCTGTCAGTAGTCGTCGCGTGCAGTACGCTAATAGTCGTCATGCAGAGCGGTCGGTCAGTGATAGCAGTCCAGTGCGGGTGATGTAGGCGGTCGGCAACACTGGTCAAGATGCTGGATGAGGTATACTGTTAATTAATATAATCATTAGATAATGTAAAAATTTATTTATTGTAATTATTCTCTAACAAGTGCCCCAATAATAATTTTTGTTTCAAAAGCATTTTTTTTTCAAAAATTTAATTTTTATTGAACTAAAGATTTCGTTGCACTTCCCATTTCACTCCACTTCTTTTAAAGAAAATTTTCAGTAAAATCACAGAAAAAAGGAATATTATCATTTGCAATGCAGTTCCTCCAAGCCGTGCAGAAAGATAAGAGCAGAAATGTGACATCCATTTATTCTGAGGTAAGACTTTAACTCTGATTGTTTTACACAGGGCCAAAGACCGATGTTTCGGTTTAATTGAATTTTCTTATCACTGAATGGACTTTAATTTTTTTTTTATGAAGAACTTATACTTGAGTCAGATTGCTAATTTTTGTTTAATTGTCATTGTCACTAGATTCCATTGTGGGAAAGTTACACTTAGCGCAATGTCCATTAGCAGTTCTAAATAATTTTGTCATTTCTTATAAAATTATTGTGGGGAGGTTACACTCGGCTCCCATTTGTATTAAGTATTGTCATTTCATTTCCTTTTAAATTACGGTGGGGAGGTTACAATACTTCTTTCACTCGTCGCATATAGCAGAATTTTTGTGAATCACTTTTATTATGTAGTTGTTGTCGTCTTCAGTCCTGAGACTGGTTTGATGCAGCTCTCCATGCTAATCTATCCTGTGCAAGCTCCTTCATCTCCCAGTACCTACTGCAATCTACATCCTTCTGAATCTGCTTAGTGTATTCATCTCTTGGTCTCCCTCTACCTTTATTATAGTCTTCGCAAATAATCACACATAATATACAGAAGATTTCCGTCGTAATAAAATGCATTACTTTCAATATAGTTCATTGTTCATAAGATAAAGATAGACTTTACATTTAGACAGAGGAGCGCCTACACTTCATTCACTAAATGCAATAAATTTTTTGTTTCATAATGTACAATAATTAAATATCAGTGACTTAGACGATTCCAGAGGCATCTCATTCTGTAGGCTGGCCATCCACTGTTAGATGCTCCACGAATAGCACTAATCTAGCTCTTACAAAGGAAGTATACGGCATGGTCCCCTCGGCTCTCGCTCGGTGGCATACAGCAGACGAAATAAACACAATTATGTAGTTCCATTTACCCCCTTGGCCCCAGCGTATTAAAGATAGTGGTTAAAAATAACATAAACTCAATTAACGTCGTTCAGCTCTCCAGGAACATAGTGCGCCGAAACATTTGGCACATTACAGAGTGAAAAAATTTTCTACATGGAAAGCACTGAATTTTCACAGTATTCTTCCGTGGATGATAAACTGATGTTGGTATACTTGTTCTATTAAGTTTCTCTGACAGCCTCTTTTCCTGTTTCCAAGTCCATCGTCAGGCAGTGTTATAATGTTTATGGTAGAAAATGTAATTTGTTAATGTGCAAATTTTTTTCCAAAATTTTTTAATTGTCTGTGAAAATTAAAATGTGATGACTAGACTTGCAAGGAGTGTCTATAGAAGTATACAGGTAATTTTCCTGTTTTTGGATGTCTCTCAGGACATGCATATAATATTTGTATCGTTTAGTAATGCGAGTGCAGCCTCGTCAGAGACGCACCGCTGCTCGCAGACTAGTTAGGTCATCTTTACTCTGTGAAGACGCGCCGATGTTCAGTGTTGGTCGCTAGGAGAGGCAATGAGCATGTACAGGAAGGACGCAAAACATGGTGCTCTTGGGAACTGTTTTGTTGATCTTATCCAAGATATTATTATTACAAAGGGCGTATTATCATTATGCACTGAATGAGACGGATATACTGAACTGATATTATTTCGAGCAGATTGGGATTTAAGGTGAGGAATGAACATATTTTACTTTATTGCGGCAAAATTTAGTTTGGTATTCTTGATTCAACAGAGATCACCAAATCAGGAATTTCTTGATATTTTCATAATGTTTTGTCACAGTCAATGTTAATGGATTTGAAAAGACGAAAAGAATTTAATCATTAGAATGAGGACTTTTGTGTTAGGATAAATTTTTGTGTTGAATTATATTTTTGTATTTCTCTAGTGTTGATTTTATGTAATTTCAATTTGTAATGAAATATTTTCTTTTTGCTTACTAAACTATCAATAGTGAAATTTTGTAAATGGAATAGGGTCAGGAGAATTTTTTGAGATAATTTTTCTTAATACAATTTCTTAAGAAGAAGTTTTGTCTAGAAAGTATCCTTCATCATTATCCAGCTCCCATTGCCCGCTGAACATTCTTTTTTATGAGAGATAAATTTTATGAGAACGAAATTTGCATTGCATGTCTCTAAGAAATCGCACTGCACTACCACGGTTCTCTGTAGTTCGTAGCAACTCAAAAAGAGAAACGCATATTTTCTTCTTTCTCAATGAAAGCAGTTTCATGTCGTTCCCCATTGCGACACTGGTATACCAAATACAAGAGATATGAGTTTTCAGTTTCACAGCGTCGATTAACAGTGTTGGGATTAATTATTCTCATTAAAGTTAGAGTCGATATATTTTTTTTTCGCACCATACTGTGTTGCTCCAGACACGGCATATTTCACTTATATTCCCACAGTCAAATCTGCTTGTCATTTTCGCAGAAAGATTTAGTTCTTAACTTTAAACGTGAGGTTATCTTATGTACGTATTTATTTTCTATGAAAGGAATTTTTTGCTTATGCAACACCTTACATTCATGAAGAAACTATACGTTCAGAAGGGGACAATCCTGGAGCAAAGCAAACAGATGCACATTCACATAATGTTCTTTATCTTTATTTACTTGTTAGATAACTTTCAGACTAATTTCAGTTGTCAGTACAACCATTCCGGGTCATTGTCGTATTAGATGCAGGTTGAATAAAAACTGGATATACAAGTAATAAACGTATCATGCAGAAACTTGCACTTGTATGCAAGGCAAGGTAAATAAATAAGAGGGTCATTGAATAATTAAAGAGGCAAATTGGTCTGGGGAAAAAACTGTTAGTAGGGCAAGTTTGGTACTTTTATGGCTTTAAGTTGGCATCACTGGGATGAGCCCTTATCAGCTGATTGTTGAACAACGTTCTGCTATTCGTTTTTTACTTGCTGATCGCGAGAAACCAGTGAATATATACTGTAGAATGTCTAAAATTTATGGTGAAGGTTGAACGAATCGTGCAAATTTTTACAAGTGGGTAGAGCAGTTCAAAAGTGGTCGCAATTCAGTGACTGACGAACATCGTTCCGGCCGACCAGTTGCAGTTTCAACTCCCTCACTTGTAAGGCGAATTGATGACATTATTCGTGCCGACCATCGTGTGACTGTGGAAATTATAGATGATAAGTTTCAAGTTAGTACTGGTACAGTTCATAACATTATCTGTAACTAGCTGAAGTACAGCAAAACATGTGCAAGTTGGAGTCGACGCGGCTACACAAGGAAACAAGATTGAGAGTGCGCACAACAAAATTTTAACTTGTGATGAAACTTGTGCTCACTGTTATGAGTCAGAATCAAACCGACAAAGCATGGAGTGGAAGCACACCAACTCACCTGTCAAGAAAAAATTCAGAACCCAAGCATCAACAGAAAAAGTCATGTTAACGGAGTTTTGAAATGCTAAAGGTCTATTTTTTGTGATTGTCTCGATGAGCAGCGTACAATGAACAGTCAATACTACTCGGATTTGCTTTTAAACAAGGTGAAAGGCATGGGGAAGAGACGTCGTGAATCTCAGAGGGGAGGTGTGATTCTCCAGAAAGACAACACACGTCCTCATATTGCTCAACTAACCCGTGAAACCATCGACAAAATGGGCTCAGAAATACTGCCTTATCCCCCTTACAGTCCTGATTTAGCATCTAGTGACTTCAATTTCTTTGGTGCACTGAAGGAGGCATTACGTGGGAAGACGTTCCAGGACAACGACGACGTGTAAAAGTTTGCGGGAAATTGGTTCAAACATCAAGATAAAGAGATATTTGCCGCCGGAATAAAAAAAAAGCTTGTAGCCCGTTGGAACAAGTGTATAAATGTTCAAGGGATTTATATTGAAAAGTAGAAATCGTTTTGTAAAAATAAACGCATTTTCAGTAGACCAATTTGTCTCTTACAAGGCGACTCACCGATCTGATTCATATTGACAGCGTAATTTAGTGGTAACAGCAACAGCGTAAATGAGATTGCTTGCAAATCATGCTCATATGAGACGCAGGTTGAACGAAAATTAGATGTTGCAGGGATATCGCAACCGATGTTCTTGCTAGTGAACTGCCTACGAGCAGGCGCTAGCTGGCTAGCCTTATCTTCTAGAATTTTCTACAGTTCCCACAATTTCCGGCGGGCAGGGCATTGTTGGGTCACGATGACAGTGCGAGTTAGTTGAGAGCGCACGAGAGCAGTAGAGGAGCAGACTTCGTCGAGTGAACGTGTAGTGAATGTGTTGCGAATCACAAATAAGCGAAGTTGGGTCATAAAGTATTTAATACTGCATTGAGGGAAAAATTTCGTTGGAACAGGAATGTTGAATCATCCATGGCTTTTTTGCAGAGTGTGAACTTTAAAATTTATCAGAGTTAATGAGTGCGATTAGTTAGTACTGTAGCTGCCCATGACGTTTGGTATTAACGCTGGTTGGTTAATCGATTCTGGAGAAGGGACCAAACAGCGAGTTCATCAGTCCCATAGGATTAGGAAAGGATGTGTAAGGAAATTGACCATGCCCTTTCAAAGGAACCATTTCGGGATTTGCCTGAGGTGATTTAGGGAAATCACTGAAAACCTAAACCAGGATGGGCGGACGCTGGTTTAAACCGTCGTCCTCCGGAATGAGAGTCCTGTGTGCTAACCACTGCGCCACCTCGCTCGGCGGATTACGTTGTATGTCTCTTACAAGGCGACTCACCGATCTGATTCATATTGACAGCGTCTGTGCGACACGACTAGGTTCAAAAATGGCTCTGAGCACTATGGGACTTAACTTCTGAGGTCATCAGTCCCCTAGAACTTAGAACTACTTAAACCTAACTAACCTAAGGACATCACACACATCCATGCCCGAGGCAGGATTCGAACCTGCGACCGTAGCGGTCGCGCGGTTCCAGACTGTAGCGCCTAGAACCGCTCGGCCACCCCAGCCGACGACACGACTAGGACTTCAACCTATATAAACAAGAAGACACAAATGTTAACTGTTTTAGAGAAAATCGACTTTTAAAATTTTAGGCATACTTTTAATCTCTGTATGGTCGCTCACTTTCGTGTAGTCCGTAGCCGAGAGACAGACGGCTTATAGCCTTTATACGAGCAGCGCTCTGAGGGCGTGTTTTGTTTACACGTTAGCGTGCGGTACTACGCCGCTATCTTCCTTTACGTTCTGACCTACAGTGATGTTATCTTACCGTAGGGCGACTATGAAGATCACGTAGAATATGCACGACCCGGAGTGCTCGAAGTGAAATAGTGACGAACTTCATTTCGCACCTCAGGATGATGTAAAAATTCACTTGTCCATCACGAGCAGTGTTGTGTGCCTCAAACTGCGGACCGAAGAAGTTTGAGCTGATGTTTTGCGTTTTCTCACCCAGTGACTGAAATTCAAGCACCCTGATGGGTACGTTCAAGCTGTTTCAGTCTATCACTTGGATTTGGCCTTCACGTATTTTCGAACTTCCTTTTGAGATATTGTAAGACGTGGTCGTATCTACCTTTCGAGTTTACGGCAACGTCATCAGTCAGATCGCAGAAAAATGGCTGACCTTCGAAGGCCTTCCACGCGTTAAATGGCGTGGGTCGGTTAAAGCTAAAATGATGAAGCGCATTGCTTCTTATTTTATGGTTGGTACCGTGCAGGCGATCGTAATTTATGATTGTCAGCCACAGAATTGTGTGGGCTGTGGCCAGGAGGGCCACATCCGATGGAATTTCCTCCGGAGACCCCTGATTCAAACACCCGTAGGAGATGTCGTACCACGTGATACATCTGAAGTACCTCTTGTCACCTATGCCGCTGTTGTGAAGGTGTAGTACACACTGTCCCAGGTTCCTTGCGATCTACCATCGTCGCTGAACGTTGATGGGGCGGCAAGTCTTCAGATTCCCTCTCCTTCACCTCCAGCGGAAACGACGCTCTAGGACGCCTGTCAAAACCCGAAAAACGAAGTTACAGTTACGATGGAAGTCGACTAGGGCGTAGCACTAACCTCAGCTTTCCTTCCTGTTGGGGAGGCATCGGATGACGGTCGATCCCACTCCAATACGGAACAACACGTTTGGAAGCAGAAGCCGGAGAGGAAGGGCAAGAAACGCAGTCGTACAACATCTGAAGATTGCCTTCTCAGGATGGCAGCACGGGATGGTAAACCGACATCAGAAGACGCATCGGTCTCGGAAGACCTGCTGTTGAGTGAGTCTCATTCCCCACTTACCTCACGGGTTCGTCCTCTGCACCCTGTGATGTATTCTTCTCCGCCGTCTGCGCCATCTGTCAACAATCGCAGAGAAGGAATTAGAACCGCTTGTGAATTCCGTGGGTGGACGCGTTCTGTCAGTTGTGCCCCTGGTAGCTCATTATAGTGGCTGCCGCAGCTTTCACCGTTTTGTCTGCTCTGACACAACTAGATACTACTGGTAAATCACATGCCTCGGCAGCTGGAGTGCCAGAAGAGACATATCGCCTAGCTACGATCAATTTCAACGCTATCCATGTCCTACATAAACTGGCTATGCTGCATGATATACATCGTGTGGCCCTTTTACAAGAAGCACATGTTGTTGGTTTTCATAACCCATTTGGTTACATAAGTTTCGTCTCCCATGTGTCAGATACCAGTAGCAGTGTAACGTTCCTCACCTGTGAAGCGTTCCCACCGGCTATGTCGATTATCTACCAGATGTAAGGGGCATGGCTGTCACACTCTCTGGCGTCCGAATTTTTAATATCTCTGTTCCTTCAGGATTGGAGAGGCGAAGGGAACGCTCTGCCTTCTTGGTAGAGTTGGTCTTACCTCTTTTCGTGGTGCGACAAGATGCACTGGCGTTGGATAGTGATTTTAATTTCACACTCCACCCGAAAGATCAGCTGTTGCGTCATTCGCATTGTACAGAGCCTGCCACGGACATCGACTGTCTCCAACTTGTCGCCAAGTGGGAACACGTTCACAGCGACCATGTCAGTTTCACGTACTACACTGCACATTCTTCTAATCACCTTGATGGCTTTTATATCTCTCACTCGTGGGTGAGAGGAACCCAACTAGCTGAGGTTTGGCTTGTCGCTTTCTCCGCCCATGGTGCATAAATATGCAAAGTCCCACTCAAAAGCTAGAGGGTGTATCATGGAATGGGCGTTTGGAAGCTGAATGTAGTCTTCCTGGCGTCTCTCGACTGGGCTGCTTTTCGAGATGACTTGGGATTCACGTCGCCACCGCCTTGGAGCTTATACATGTATACGTTGCATTGGTGGCTGTACCTTGTGCAAAACCTGCACTCCACTGGGCCACAGTGGTGAACGGGAGAGACTTGGCAGCTTGGAGGAGGCAATCCCTGAAGTTTTATTAGCAAGAGTTAAGGAACTGCTCTACAATATAATTTTCGCCTGAACGATGTTCAGTAGTGAATGTGCCAAAACTCAGATCAGAGCCTTCATGCACCACCACTTCGAAGAGATGGTGGTGCGAGCATGCAAGGCATGGGAGGATGCAGCATTGACATTACAGGCAGCAGTTAAGGAAGATGAAGTCCTTGATGCTATCCAAGTGGGAGTCGCTAACAAGTTCGCTCAACCTGACGGCATCCCCTCGAATTTTATGACATCTCTTAGCGACCACATGGATTATTATCTATGGAGAAGTGATGTCCCCTTCGGTGAGGGTCCCCACTGCGTGTCTAGAGGGCCTCATTGTCCCTGTTCATGAACTTGAGGTTCACAATCACTGACTGTTGCTCCATGACACTGCCAAATAGCAACATGAAGGTTTTTACACGCCTTTTGGCAGCGCAGCTTGAGAGAATTGCCCATCATGTCATGTCCTATGATCAGGCATTTCTAGGCAGAGCATACACCATTTGGATAGTGCTCTGCCACTGTACAGAACTGATTGCCTTCGCTTGGGCACAACATTTGCCTGCGGATTTGGCGTTCTTATACTTCAGCCAGGCTTCTGATAGGGTGGATCACCGTTTTCTTACGACTGCCCTTCGTCATATGGGATACTGGGAAACTATTATTGATGTGGTCATACATCTCCTTCACGGCGCGACATCCTGGGTGCTGTATAATGGTAGGGTCACACAATTGATTCTGACCAGGCATTTGGCGCGACAGAGGTGCCCCCTGTCAGCACTGCTGTACGTCTTCACCCTAGAACCGTTGTTACGTGGACTACGACAATGCTTACAGGGACATCTCTAGGTGGACATCAATTTTACTGCGCTGACTATGAGGAAGATTTGGTCTTCTTCTTTTGAAGTGCTGACGATACTTGCGAGGTTGGCGACCTAGGGCGAGGCATCGGGCAGCTCCATCAACATACATAAATCGCGAGCCATTTATATTGGTACAGGCCTGACTAGGGGGAGTGTTGACCTACCCAACAAGACTGATGCCTTAGGCTGCGTTGCCATTGATTTCATGGCTGACCTGTGGCACTTCGCAGCCTTCAGCTGCAGATGGCTGCTGCAACGGATCAGGTTTGGACTCTTTGAACATCAGCTCCACTCCCTTGACCTCTTGCTACGTATGCTCTATGTCAACCCCTATATAGCGTCGCGCATACCTCACATGGTACAAACTCTTCAGTTCCACACATACTACCTTGCCGCATAAGAAGTTGCGAAGCGTTCCTTTGTTATCCAGGGCATAATCTTCAAAGTCCTCTATGAGTCTTTCACCCTCCTCCAGGTTCGAGGCAGTGTGCATCTTTAGCATTTTCTGGGCAGTGCTTGAGCCCTTTATGTCAGTTCACAGTCGACAAAGTGGCAGCATTGCCCGACTTGCCTTACCAGCTTACTGCTTGATCCATATGCCTCAGTTTCTTTGGCTCCTCAGGTGACATTTTCGGACATAACAGAACCTTTCTATCACATTGGACCCTTTTTTACTAAAGCACAGCTTGCTTTCTGCCTCTTTGCCGCTTGTGTGCTTGTTGTCGATGAAGGCGGAGATACAACTGGCCCACGGCCCCAGTGTGACAGACCAAAAGTACTCACAATACAGATGCTGCTATATATAGCGGGCGGTTACCGCCCCTTTTCTTGACACTGCTGCACGCTCTGCTTTGCGTCACATATGGCGTGCTGGACAGGGACGATCATCGCTTCGTTTGTTTCTAAAGCTTGGTCCTGCGAATTCTATCATTCCTCATACGTGCTACTCCTGACTGAATAAAAGCGCAAACGATGTTGTTCTCGGATAACGTGTACGACAAGCAGACGATGACTCACTCTGTAAATTGGTTTCGCTCTCTTGCAGTTCGATATGTTTCTCCCACTGGCGAGCAGAGTATATTCGTTTCTTGGACTTATGCAAACTAACGACATTGCGCCATTTTCCGTAATCCTAAATCCAGGCAATGCCTTCCCAACTTCCTTTGGAGTGCTTTCTACAACCTGCCGCACAGTTGGAATGTCCCTGCAATGGGCAGCTGATCTGATGTACTATAGTTGATGTTTTTATACTACGATCTCCAGAAATATTCCCCTTGGTGTCTAGAAGACGTCTATGGGTTTCTTCACAGCTATGGACGGTTTCATGGACTTCACAAGTCTGAGGGCAAAAATCTCTGTTACATATGGTACATACGTTTCTTACCGTCTTTCTCCTTTCCCTTCCTCCTTTTTTAATTTAGGTACAACTGTTTGGACAGGCGTGGTTAGAGGCGAACACCTGAAATGGTGCAGATATTTTTGTTTTTTGGGTAAACGGGACTGTGGCAAATAGACACCCTTTTACTTATGAGTTCCTTTATAATCAAGAAAGTAAGGGAAAGAAAAAAAGCGGTAGAGTCGGAAAAAAAGATAGTAAGCAGGAGATACCGGGTTCGAGTCTAAAAAAATAAATAAAAAAAGAAAGCGAGTAAGTGCTTAGTCTCAGATGTGCGAGGTCTCTTGATCGAATCACGCTGCCGCTACTTGTTTTTTCACTGCATTTCCAAGTAATTCTAACGACAGATTTATTACGATTGTGATGTCCGATATGACCCCATTTTCCACGCTGCGCGTAGTTTTGAGCCACCAGAAACAGTTGCGTACACATAAACGACTTTCGGTTGGTGGAGGGAGAAAGGGAGCAGCATTCGTATGTTAGCTTCTGGGACAGTTGCTCTCCAACACCTCCAGATATCTGCTACTTCTTCAGGCAAGAGAATATGAACCTGAATGTGAAGCCGAATCGCTTTACAGTGGAGTTTCAGACGTGCGATTAAAAAAGTCGGACGTGTATAGTGAACAGCTCTTTTTGCAGAATAATTCTGCAGTAATACTGCTAGAATAAATGAACATTGGAGAAGAAAATTTGCGACGCTTTTGAAACATTAGCAGAGAAACAACTCCTGGTACAAGACGAATTAATCGCGCAGGAAGAAACCGACGTAGGAGGATTGTTTGACGCAGAAGAAGAAGTCATCTTCATCGGACGATTGTGAGCCCGAGGAAAAGCAGGCGAAAGTGGCCAGTGATTGTGTCCCATAAGACTACAAGATTAGGGTCTTCATTCTATCGAGAAAGCATCCAGAATGGAATTTGATAATCTGTAGGAGGGGGGACCCAAAGAAACTGGAATTATTTTTTAAAAGGTATATATTCTAAAATTGTTTACAAAACAACCTCATCCCTTTCAAAATACCCTCAATTACAAATAATGCATTTGTCCCACTGGTACTTCCACTGTTGTAAAGATTTTGGGTAGTCATCTTTAGAAATGGTCGACATCTCCTCACCGTTTCTTTTTTCCTGATGCTGCATTGTCGTCAAGTCGGTGTACCTTCATGACCCTTTTCATGTATGGAAATAAGAAAACGTCACACTGAGCCAGGTCAGGTGAGTAAGGCGCGTGGAGCAGCGGAACCATACCATTTTTAGCCAAAAACTGTCTAAAAGAGATGGCTGTGTGAGCCGGTGCGTTGTCGTAGTGGAAGAACAAGTCTTCTGTCTGCCACAAATCGGATCTTTTGTAACGGAGGCCGTTGCGCAACCGTCTTAAAAATTACTAGTAAAAGGTTTAATTGGCGATCTGATCTGGGGGAATAAACTTTGAATGAAATATAACCTTGGCATCAAAAAAGCAAATAAGCATTGTTTTGATGTTTGATTTGACTTGACATTATTTTGGACGGGGTGAAGATGATGTCTTCCATGGGATTCTTGTTGCTTTGTTTCTGGGTCGTAACCAAAGCACCATGATTCATGACCAGACACAAAATGTGGATCAGTTTCAAGCTGTTTCAGAGCACATTTTGCAGCTCTATGTTCCTTTTGATTGTCAATCAGAACCTGAGAAACAAATTTGCCAGCATCCCTTCTCATTCCCAAATCTTCCGTCAAATGTCGCTGAACCGAGCTCTAAGATAACCCACTAATCTCTGACAGTTGATCAATTGGCTGTCGATGGTCTGTGAGCACAAGCACTCGAATTTTTTCAATATTTTCGTCGATTCGGCCAGTTGTTGGAAGTCTAGAACGAGGTTTGTCATCAATCGACATGTCGCCATTTTTAAATCGTGCAGATTACTTGTACACTTGAGTTTTTCACATAGCTTCATCTTGGTAAGCTGTTTTCAGCATTAAAACAGTTTCAGCAACATTTTTACCGAGTAGAAAACTAAATTTCACAGCTGCACGTTGTTCGCTCAAACATGCCATCACAAAAAACGAAACAAGAACAAAACACCGCTAGCAAAAACAAATACTGCAGATGAACGGAACGAGCCAGGTCGATAACACAGGCAGCACTGAACTGGCAATGTGTTGCGCTATATCCATCTAGCGGCAGAAATGCGTACTACACAAGCTCCGCCCTCTGTAATGTTATTTCGAATTTTTTTGGGTCATAGTAAATCTGTTGTTGGAATCACACATACACACACACACACACACACACACACACACACACGCACACACAAGTACCACCAGCGAGGTTCGATCAGCAGTCCTGGCATGTATGAGACTTTGCCTGCTTCTCTCGAAAATAATTTTCGTGTGGAGTGTTGCGACTTCCTGTTTACATTGAAATCCTAGTTGTGTCCTACACACCCTGTCAATAGAAATCAAATTGGTGAGGGGAAGTTCATAAGGTCCCCTTATTAATGGAAACGAACTTTCATATTAAGTAATATGTTTCTATATAAATTACGTCATCTCGAACGGCACGTCTGTTTTCCCCAGCCCCAGCTATCTCTTTCTGGGGTATACTGAAGTTGCTCCGCTACAGGGCGGCTGCTGAGGGACATGTGGCCGTGTGGACAATCAGTGACGAGAAGTTGCTCGAGTGACAACAAGTAAAACAGTTGTACGGGAAGCAGCGTCCAAGTCCCGAGCCGAATTGCAGTGCACACCATCACAGGACGGACCGTCAGCACGGACGGTGGTACCACGTGGAGAACAACCTGTTGGAGCTTGTGCGTTTTCTTATGTCGCACACCCGACACTCCAGGAAGCAGATAACGGCTCCAGAAGAAGGCAACTAGCACAGTCAGACTGTACTTGAGCTAATGTTGGCATCTAGCGGTCTTGTGTTGAAGATGGCTGACACTGTTATATGCAAAGGTGCTTTGTAGTCAGTTGTAGATCACTTCATCTATAATTTGTGAGCGTTAACTATGGCTTGTTGTGACTATTGCAGGTGGGGCAGTACGAAGTGAATATTGTGTATTACACTTGGGGTGTGCCAAAGTGAATATTATGGCATAAAGCAATCTGGTGTGTGTGTGTGTGTGTGTGTGTGTGTGTGTGTGTGTGTGTGAGAGAGAGAGAGAGAGAGAATTCCTAAGGGACCAAACTGCTGAGGTCATCGGTCCCTAGACAGACTAACTTAAACTAACTTACACTAAGGACAACACACACACCAATACCCGAGAGAGGACTCGAACCTCCGGCGGGAGGGGCTGCGCAATCAGTGTCATGGCGCTTCAAACCGCGCTGCCACTCCGCGTGGCAAGCAATCCGGTACATATCAGTTCGTGCAGTACATGTGATTGTGTCAAAATTAAACGTAATTTAGAAACCTGTTACAACTGCAGATCTGTTCCTTACTCTACAGTTTTAATGTTGGTTCAGTATGGGTCTTGTTACTGAAATTGCGTTTTATTCATGTGTATTGTGAGTTGCTATATTCTACTACAGGAATTAATTCTTTACATGTGTAACTGCAGTAGTGTTGACGTAGACGAAAGCATGGGTAATCGCCCATTATATGGGTGCATACGTACGTAATGTTTTTGTTTTGCATATAGGAGTTCCGATTGCTATGGGTTTACTGATTGATTGTAACTTTTTAGTTATAGTTCACTGTTGCTGTTTGAGTTTACATATTGTCGTTTTGTAGTTTGGAGATAGTGAGGGGAGCTATGGATGCTAGAAAATGGAGTGAGAACTGGGGAATTCGGTGCATTTCTGACATACTCTTCTGTTTGAGTTCAATAGAGGGGTGAAAGCTGCGGAGGCAGATAGAGACATTTGCGTCGTGTATGGAGATGATGCCATTGGACAGAGCACTGCAAGAAAACGGTTTTCTCGTTTTAAGGAGGATCGTGTAGACATTACTGACTCTCCACTTTCAGGAAGAACTTTGGGGTTTGATGAAGATCGTTAAACGCATATATCGACAGAGATCCACGTCAGTGTACTAGAGAGCTGGTAGATGTGATGAACTGTCATCATACCACCATCGTGCCTCATTTGTATGGAATGAGGAAAGTTCAAAAATGATGTACACTCCTGGAAATTGAAATAAGAACACCGCGAATTCATTGTCCCAGGAAGGGGAAACTTTATTGACACATTCCTGGGGTCAGATACATCACATGATCACACTGACAGAACCACAGGCACATAGACACAGGCAACAGAGCATGCACAATGTCGGCACTAGTACAGTGTATATCCACCTTTCGCAGCAATGCAGGCTGCTATTCTCCCATGGAGACGATCGTAGAGATGCTGGATGTAGTCCTGTGGAACGGCTTGCCATGCCATTTCCACCTGGCGCCTCAGTTGGACCAGCGTTCGTGCTGGACGTGCAGACCGCGTGAGACGACGCTTCATCCAGTCCCAAACATGCTCAATGGGGGACAGATCCGGAGATCTTGCTGGCCAGGTTAGTTGACTTACACCTTCTAGAGCACGTTGGGTGGCACGGGATACATGCGGACGTGCATTGTCCTGTTGGAACAGCAAGTTCCCTTGCCGGTCTAGGAATGGTAGAACGATGGGTTCGATGACGGTTTGGATGTACCGTGCACTATTCAGTGTCCCCTCGACGATCACCAGTGGTGTACGGCCAGTGTAGGAGATCGGTCCCCACACTATGATGCCGGGTGTTGGCCCTGTGCGCCTCGGTCGTATGCAGTTCTGATTGTGGCGCTCACCTGCACGGCGCCAAACACGCATACGACCATCATTGGCACCAAGGCAGAAGCGACTCTCATCGCTGAAGACGACACGTCTCCATTCGTCCCTCCATTCACGCCTGTCGCGACACCACTGGAGGCGGGCTGCACGATGTTGGGGCGTGAGCGGAAGACGGCCTAACGGTGTGCGGGACCGTAGCCCAGCTTCATGGAGACGGTTGCGAATGGTCCTCGCCGATACCCCAGGAGCAACAGTGTCCCTAATTTGCTGGGAAGTGGCGGTGCGGTCCCCTACGGCACTGCGTAGGATCCTACGGTCTTGGCGTGCATCCGTGCGTCGCTGCGGTCCGGTCCCAGGTCGACGGGCACGTGCACCTTCCGCCGACCACTGGCGACAACATCGATGTACTGTGGAGACCTCACGCCCCACGTGTTGAGCAATTCGGCGGTACGTCCATCCGGCCTCCCGCATGCCCACTATACGCCCTCGCTCAAAGTCCGTCAACTGCACATACGGTTCACGTCCACGCTGTCGCGGCATGCTACCAGTGTTAAAGACTGCGATGGAGCTCCGTATGCCACGGCAAACTGGCTGACACTGACGGCGGCGGTGCACAAATGCTGCGCAGCAAGCGCCATTCGACGGCCAACACCGCGGTTCCTGGTGTGTCCGCTGTGCCGTGCGTGTGATCATTGCTTGTACAGCCCTCTCGCAGTGTCCGGAGCAAGTATGGTGGGTCTGACACACCGGTGTCAATGTGTTCTTTTTTCCATTTCCAGGAGTGTATATGGGTACCGTATGCTCTAAGCAAAAATCACAAAAATCTGCGGGTGGCCATAAGTGCATCTCTGCTTGCTCTTTATCAATTGGATCGTGAAAAACACCGACCATTCCTGTCCTGTATCGTTACTGGTGACGAGAAATCGTACCATTAGGCTAACATAAGGAAAAGAAAGGAATTTTGAGCCCAAACAAAGCAGCAAAAGATAATGTTATGCATCTGGTGGATAGCGACGGTGTGGTGTACTACAGAATGCTTCCCCATGGTATGACCATATCTCCTGACATTTGTTGTCAACAACTGAGGTCTTGCAGACGCAGTCCAAGATCAACGCCCGGGAAGACTGCGTGAAGCGATGCTACCGCACGACAACGCTCGCCCACATTCTGCTAGACTGACAAAAAACACTGTACAGGAACTGGGTTGGCAAGTCATTCAGCACCCACCTTATTCACCTGACCTTGCGCCCTCAGATTTTCGCGTTTCCCGCTCTCTGTCAAACAATCTTCAAGAAACTCTATTTCCAGATGAAAATGAGCTCCGAACATGGCTGACGACGTCTTCACCTCGAAACAAAGTTACCCCAGCGTTGGCAGATTGTTGTGAACAGTGAAGGAGCCTGAAATCTCTATTGTGTGTATCTCTTGTGTTTATTAGACGTATGGGAAAACACTACGAGTTTATCCGCCAACACAGTTGTGTAACGGTCTATGGCGGTTGCTAGTACTAGCCTGGAAAGAAGAAGCTAGTATCGATTTTATTAAGTTTTCTATTATGGATAAGTGAATATTTTCTGGTGTAATGGGTTTCTATTGCAGTAACTATTGAAGGCCGAAGGCTGTATGTTTTGAAGTGTTACGTCGTTGTCTGGGTTGCCTGTGTGGGGCGAGATTGAACTGTTTTGTATTAATTATTGTTACCATTTCAGGAAGATATTTTGTTTTGTGCGAGCCGTATGCAAGTTTATTTGGTCACAAGGAATCTTCTGTTCATAATAGTGTTTGCTATCTTGTTAAATTGTTCTTTGCATGGTAAATAAAGTGGCGATAAAATATTGAGCACCACATCTGCGGAATCCCCAGCCTGAACCTCACTTCACCTAAACTCCACGCTACAAAATGTATTGTGTTGACCACACAAGCTATGGTGGTCCTTCAGCAGGTACAGGAATGAATCGTCTGATAGTTGGTTAGTGATACTATATTTATTACATGTCTATTAGTATTAGTAGTAGTAGTCATAGTAGTTTTGTTGATCACTGGATCGCTTTTAGAAAGATATTCGACATGTTATGTTATTCCAGTTTAAGAAAAAGAATGACATAGTTAATATATGGACACTTTTGAGGATATTACCTCAGACACGGCGCCATTAAGGCCTAACAGTTTCTTTCGATATGTTGACGACACGTTCATTAGGGCCCACAGACGTGAAAAGTTCGACAAGTTCTTACAACACCTCAACAGCATTAACGTCCAGTTCACCATGGACGTATAAAAAGTCGATGTATTGGCCTTCCTTGACGTCATCGTCCGCCGCAAACGAAATTGATGCCTTGGCCACAGCCTCTGTAGAAAACTCACCCGAGCCGATCTGTACTTGCACGCCATCAGCCATCATCACCTGTCACAGAAGCGGACTGTTTTACAAACATCGATGCATCGTGCAAGAATGATATCAGACGTCGATAACCTGTCCTATGAACTGAGCCACCTACGCCATATCCTCAGGAACAACGGCTGTAACATGCATCAAATAAATGAACTGATTTCATGCAAGACTCACAACAAGACCACCGAGTGGGAGCAGGGGAAGAAATTTGCTTTCTTGCCGTTCTGTGGCTCCGTGTCGGTCAAGATAAGCCGCCTGCCGAAACGACACAAGATCAAATCGACCTTCAGGCCTTCGACGAAAACGAGGAAAACCCGGCAATTACTGAGATCAATTAAAGAAGTAGCAGGTCTCAGAACACCTGGGGCTTGCAAGATACCTTGCACGTGTGGGCAGTCTTATGTTGGACAGACAGTGGTGCAACGCAGGAAGGAGCATGAGAGGTTTAAGCGCCTACACCACCTCGATAAATCTGCTTAGCTAAGCATGCTTTAGAAAACGGACACTGGATAAAATTTGGAGAAACATCCGTCGTGGCTCACACTAATGTTTCTGGGATGGCGTGATTAAAGAAGACTCTGAAATAAAAATCATAGACGACATCCTAAATAGAGAAGGTGGCCTGCAGCTCACCACGGCGTGCGATTCAGTGACCACGCAGCTGAAGCGGTTACATCGAACGCCGAGTCGACGTATCCACATATACGGCGATGCCACAAGCACCAGTGACCACACAGCCGGCAGCTATCGTACGTAAGGGGCGTACCAGTAGCCTAGTGGCAGTCACATCTCTTGAAAACGGTCAAGGAGTACTTGGCCAAAAGCTCGTGTAATTTTAATCACTTGACGCGGCTGAAAACCCAAGAACTTTTTATACAGTGTTACCGCTGTGAGACTCTGCATTCTTACATTAAGACACGGGATGTTCATTTTAACTAAATTCATTGAAATACCTCGAAAGCTACACATCGAATCAAAAAAAGGTATAGTCATAATTTGTTTGTCTCGGTGGGGGACATCCAACGATACCGCACTCGACCCCTCACCCCACCACTTGCATGGGTGGTGGGGGCAACTTTGAAATATTCAGTGGGTACTCCTGTTTTTTTTATTGCACAATACGATTTGACAGCAAACTCTACATACGTTTTGTCTGAACCATTTCCTTCGTTTCGCCACTGATGGCGCTGTAATCGGAAGAACAGAAATGGGTACACAATCGTAATTTACTACATCTTTTCAATGGCCCTTGAATATCCAATGATACGTGGGACCGTACTTCCATGCTGCGAAGGTAGGACAGACCAATATTTCATAACTTCTATTGGAAACCCCATTCACAAAGTTGTATGCCTCCGACGTGTATCGAACTAAGGCGTATCGCAACAGGGAGTCACTGCGACTGGAGCTGATGTATCGTGCAGACGTAGAACAGATAGCTGCTCTAAACATTACAATACTTGCGCAGTGTTTACTGCCGGACACCTATCATTTAGAGACCAGACGTGCGGGTCGACGATGAATGTTGCAATCACAGAAGAAAAAATTGAAATGATCGTGATTTACGGAGAATGTAGGGGAAATGTTAAGGCTGCTGTTGCCTTCTACGCTGAGCGTTTTCCACAGAAAGCTCACTCTCGTTCGTTCTGTTACAAGGTTGTGAACGCCTTGATGTCTGATGGCAGCGCACAGGCCGCCAGAAGGAAACGACAAAACGTGTTACAGGAGAAGCTAATGAAATGAAAATGTACTAGCGGCAGTGTACCACAACCCACGGATAAGCGCCTGGCAATTACACTGCGATTCCAGTATGTTGGTAAGTAGTATTGTTACAATACTGCATCATCGTAAGTATCATCCATACCACGTGTCGCTGCATCAAGAACTTCATGGTGCCGACTTCCATAACCGGGTAGCGTTTTGTTAATGGGCATGGCAATAAATGAAAACGACCACCACTTTCTTTGCTGGGGTACTATTTTCCGATGAGTATACATTCCCAAACCATGGTAGTGTTAACCGGCATAACATACATTACTGGAGTGTAGACATTCCCCATTGGTTTCGGCAAGTTGACCATCAACGTTCTCGGTCAATTAAAGTATGGTTCGGCATCAGGGGGAACAAACCAATTGGTCCATATTTTTTCGACAGCGCTTTGAATCGACTCAAATATCGAACGTTTTTAGAACAGGAACTACCGTTACTACTGCAGGATGTTGCCCTGGACGCTGGACAACGCATATAGTTTCAGCATGATGGTTGCTCAGTGCATTATGCAACTGAAGCACTGGAGGGATTAGACTATGTTTACAATGGTCGGGGGATCGGCAGAGGTTGCCCTATTAATTGACTCGCTAGGTTCCCAGATTTGTCGTCGTTGGACTTATTTCTGTGTGGTATTTAAGAGATAAGAAGTACCATAAAGTGCCAACAGTCAGTGAAGACACGGTCGACCGCATCAGAAACGCCTCTGCTGACATTCCCGCAGTTACGCTTCTGTCCTGTGTACGGTCATTTGAGAAACGCATCACTAAGTGTATTGAAGTTGGCAGTATTACGTTTGAATACTTGCTCTAATTGGAAAAGCAGAGTAGCGTTCACCTCGAGCAGCCGCCATAGTGATGCATCGAGTAGCGCCCTGTTCAATACATCAGAGGACTACAGCGTTGTGAATCGGGTTTCCAATTACAAGTTATGTTTAATGGCCTGTCCTACCCTCATGGCATGGAAGTTGGGTCCCACGTACCATTGGATATTCAAGGGCCACTGAGTAGCAGGTCGAAAATCACTTTTGGGTATTCATTTCTATTCTCCCGATTAGAACCCCATCTGTGGCGAAACGAAGAAAATGGTTCAGCCAAAATGTTTGTAGATTTTGCCAAAGAATCGAAATCTGCAATTAAAGCGGGGGTTCCCACTGAAGATTTCAAAGTTTACCCCCCCCCTCCCCAACCCACGCATGGGGTGCGGTGGTGGATCGAGTGTGGTGTCATTGGATGTCCCCCTCCTAGACAAACAAATTGGAATTATAGTTTTTTTTATCCAATGTGTAGTTTTCGAGATATTTCAATGTCTTCAGCTAAAATAACGCTCTGTGTACAGTCATTCACATTCTTACAGGTCTAGTTTGACAAAGACGGGACAAGTAGTCGGCCGGTGTCTTATAGCAGAAACCATCTCCTCATTTACAAGAAGTGTTTTAAAGAAACAGGATGGTCGTATTCGGAATCCAGCATCTTTCCTCCTGAATACAAGGCCACTTTGTTTAAAATGGCGCCACCTTATTCAGATTATCCAAAGTGTACAATCGTATTTTCTTTACACACTCCCATAAGTAAGTTATTAACACTGTAAGGAGCTAGTGTTACACTGTTCATTTATTTCTTGACGCCGACCACGGCGCACACATTACACAATACAGAAATATTATTTCATAACGTGACACTGTATTTCCATCATTGCACTCCAACTTCTCATTTGCTTGCCTGAAGATTTGAGTCAGAATCCCTCTACAATGAGTGAGATGTTGAGTAGGGATAAGATGTTAGTATTGTCCATTTGAGAGCTTTATTATTATTCACGTATGGGCCTAGTAGGACCACGTGAGGTACAATCCATCAATGCCACGTTTGATGGCTGGCCTTCCTTTGTGCCCAAATTTGTTTCATCCCTTCAGAATGAAGTCTCTTTCTTGCATCAGACCACGGTGTTCCGGTTAGTTTTCTAATTTCCCTCTGACCAAATTAGATAACTACAACCCCTAACAAGTGTGGTATCGAACATTGATAACACAGATACATTACAAAAACAGAAGGTTCAAATTTTGGCTCTTCAAGAAACACGAATGACGGACAATAACACCATGGATTTCGGCAATTATCGTTTTTTTTTTAAAGTAAAACTGATAAGAGAATACTTAATAATGCGAAACATCTTGGAGTTGCTTTTGCAGTCTCCAAAAATATTTAAACTCAATAACGAAGGTAAACCCATTAATAATAGACTAATGACAATTTCTCTTAAATGCGGAAATAAAACGTACTCTTTAATTAACGACTATATGCCTGTCAGTAAGGATAACAGCAAAAAAACTTGATGAACTTAATGAAGCTTGGGAAACATTAGAAAGCATCATCTCGAAAATTCCCTCAAACCATGCTAAAATTTTAACGGGTGAATTTAATTATCAATTAGGTAAAGAGAAAAAATATAAGAAAACGGTGGGTGGATTTCCTGCATATAAATGGACAAACCAAAATGGCCAAAGACTTGTTGAAACATGCAAACATTTTAACCTTAAAATCATGTCAACACGTTTTAAAAAGAACCCTTCTAATCAAAAAACCTGGCGGGCACCCAATACATTTATTGGAGAATTTCAAATCGATCATGTAGCAATTTCATATCCTAGCTAAAAAGAAATTTTAAATGTCCAAGTTAGGAAATGTGCTAATATTGATTCTGACCATTATTTAACGCGAATAAAAGTACAACTTCAGCTTCAGAAACTCTTCGAAACAAAAAAATGTGTCAACCTGAGTGCAGTTGCAGTTATCGAGTGCGGCCCTTATTAGCATCGGTGGACCCGCGAGTAGAGGCCAATCCCGCTTACACCGTTTTGCGGCTTGCAACAAGTCTCTAGCGTGCGCTCGGCCACCCTTGCTCTGGACATCAAGTAGGAAAATAATATAGCCTTCAGCTGATAGGAAGCAACCTTTAACAAGGCGCTTAGTTAAAGTATGACCTATGTGATGCCTCTATAGCTCTCTGTTTGTACTTATATTCATCCTGACTATCAAGATTCCTTTATCACCAGTTAAGTACAATATATTACTTTTTACCAACGACTTCTAATTATTTTAGTCGTTGCAGCCCATACCAAGGAGCCAACTCCTTATCGGTTTCACTGACAAACCTGCTGTATATGCGAAGAAGAGATTTGTATGTTTCTATTTAGCATTGGCCACCAGTCATTCACATTGGGGACGATTCGTTCGTCGTCATCATAACAGTATCTCTCAACTTATGAAGTTTACCTGGTTGCAAAAGTGTTTGTATGTTAAGTGTTGCAAAAAGTATTTGTTTTGGTTTTAAGTTGACCAGAGGACTCCGACTTCCTCTGCTGAATCACATTGCATTTTAACCTGACCGCCCCAGAGTCCGAAAGACCCGTTGCGCCAATAATACCGGCGGTGGATTGACCACCTGGGGTAATATTGTGATTATCAAAATGCTCCATGACGATTGTATCTGGAATCAGGTGGGGTTGAGTATACTCATTGAATGAACTCAGAATGTTAAGACTGGAAGGGTTAGTTCCAGAATGTGAACTTCAGCCGAACCACTGGTGAACAGACGCTGACCACTTCGTCGCTTGCTACTACACAGACGCAAAGTGGATTTGGTTTTGTTTTCTCCCTTAAGTTCTTCCGCTCTCTCTGCCGTTGGTAATTAGGATTCCTCTTCCGCCTTTGAGACCGTTGACCGGGCTTCACCTGTCACCCTAGGCAGGGGCCCTCACAAAGTGCTACTATCTGGAGCCGACTGGACCCAGGTTTTTTACGAGGTGTACTCCTCCCCCTCCACCTGAGATTAGCCGCGGGCTTGGGACCGACAGTGGCGATGTTATTTGAGAGCTTTATTGTAGGATTTTCCAGAAAATAAAAGAAAAATGTGCAGGGTGATTCCGTGGTCAGGTTACAAGGTTTCAGGGATGATGGAGAAGGATAAATGTATCAATCTGAGATAAGAGGCCCTTATCCGGAAACGTCTGAGTCGAAAGCTATAAGCGAAAATCGTTCTGATAGCTCTGACAGAGGACCTCTTCTGCTGCAACATCTCTGCTTTCTATACTTTGAGACGTGGTAGTATGGACCGAAAGAAAAATAATATCAAATAACGATAGGCTCTAAAGTGCGTGCCTTAAGGGCTATGGACAGTTGTTCATCTTTGCTACTGTGAGAGACATCTCTTCTACTGAACAAGTGCTCAGAGCTCTTAAGGTATGCATTTGAGAGCCCATGTTGAATAGACAATTTTTTCTCGTTTTGGTCCACACTACCTTTCGCCAAAATATGGAAAGCAAAGAGCTTGCGGACTGTGAGAGATATTAGTATGATTTTCGCTTATAACTTTCGACTCTGTCGTTTCCTGACCAGGGTCCCTCATCTCAGAATGGAATCCAAGGAATACTACAGAGTGATAAAGAGGTGACAGATGAAATATTAATGTTACTGTAAGATGAGTCACTGGAATGTGTGGTGCCGTGTACGCTAGACTGTGCGGACAATGTACTTGAGGAGTACAGTGATGGCTACAAGTGTTTAAAAGTGAATGCGATATTGAAAAAGGTGTGAAGCCATGTAGTTCATCATCCTTTTCGGACAGGGAGCTACAGATTCTGTCTCCAGTCCAAGAAATGGGTACTAAACATGGAATACATACATGGAATATGATCCACAGCATAGCAAAGAAACAGTTATGAACATATTTCGAACAAGTCCACAGCAATGTGACTGTGTAGTGCATAAGAAAACCTTTGGATATTCAAGGGAGGACAAGGCGCACTTGGTACAAAAACAGGTATTTGTGTTTTTTAAGGATGCTCGATATGGTTAACAGGATGTGTATGGTAGTGACCTATTAAGTTATACACGTTATGCCCGCGATGAAGATTATAGTGATTTCAATGGAAGCATAACTTCAAAGAGTGCTACAGAACTGGGAGATGTAAGATAATGAAATTTCAAACAAACGGTCAACCTGATGATGCACAGAAAACTGCAGAGTTGTAGATGAGATAAACAAACTTATTCCATCGTTCAGTAAAGAATTTGTGTTGAACTCCAACTGATCAGGACTTGAAGAGGAAATGGATGTGAAAGGAACCTTAGAAATTAGGTGTAACAAGAGAGCTGTGGCAGTATCAATTAATATCAATGCCTTAAGGCAATCGTTTAGAAT
This sequence comes from Schistocerca piceifrons, assembly GCF_021461385.2. Taxonomy (NCBI): domain Eukaryota; kingdom Metazoa; phylum Arthropoda; class Insecta; order Orthoptera; family Acrididae; genus Schistocerca; species Schistocerca piceifrons. Next base: position 802,628,906 of record NC_060140.1, on the reverse strand, counting down.
TATGCCGACTGTTGATCTGGACGTTAAATTAGCTGAAAAGTTATTTACTGTGCTGTTAGAAGTTAGAGGTGCTCTTCCCTCTACTATTCTTTTCATTGAGCCTGATCTAGCAAGGGAGTTAGGAAACATTAACATCACAGCGAGGAATAGTGGGAAAATGAGCGTGAGAGAACTACGGCTATTGTATGAGTGCTGTCTTTGGCCAATAGCTGGTCAGAACAATTTATTTTTGCTTGACTCCTGGTCTGGGTGTAAAGATTATACTCCCTTAGAGAAAACTACCCCTCTATGTGTGTTTGTTTTTTCCCTGTCTACAAAAGATATTATCGCACTATCTGCAGGTACGTTTCATGATAAGCTGTTTCGCATTCAGTTGCATGCCATCACATTGCATCAATTATCATCACATCGTTACACCAATATGACTCTTAATGTATTCATTAAGAGTGGACACCTAGATGAACATCCAGCACTGTTTGTAACTCCCAGGGATTTCGTATTCGATCATGATGGTGCGAACCTTTGTGATCACTGTGACGCACCATTTATAATTCGGTGTTCATGGCACTAGTTAATGGTTTGTTTTGAATATTTCTTGAATATCGACGATGTCCATTTTGTGAAGTGTATACTCACATTCCATTGAAGGTTGATCTCTGCACCTCCCAGACACTCATTTTCTGTCAGCCTTCTGATGTACATGGTGAGTCATTACCAGCTAATATTTTATCTGTCATAAATACACTAAAAGACTTGAGCCGAAACAAGGCCCCGGGAGTAGACAACATTCCATTAGAACTACTGACGGCCTTGGGAGAGCCTGTCCTGACAAAACTCTACTATCTGGTGAGCAAGATGTATGAGGCAGGCGATATACCCTCAGACTTCAAGAAGAGTATAATAATTCCAATCCCAAAGAAAGCAGGTGTTGACAGATGTGAAAATTACCGAACAATCAGTTTAATAAGTCACAGCTGCAAAATACTAACGCGAATTTTTTTACAGACGAATGGAAAAACTAATAGAAGCCGACCTCGGGGCAGATCAGTTTGGATTCCGTAGAAATGTTGGAACACGTGAGGCAATACTGACCCTACCACTTATCTTAGAAGATAGATTAAGGAAAGGCAAACCTACGTTTCTAGCATTTGTAGACTTAGAGAAAGCTTTTGACAATGATGACTGGAATACTCTCTTTCAAAATCTAAAGGTGACAGGGGTAAAATACAGGGAGCGAAAGGCTATTTACAATTTGTACAGAAACCAGATGACAGTTGTAAGAGTCGAGGGACATGAAAGGGAAGCAGTGGTTGGGAAGGGAGTGAGACAGGGTTGTAGCCTCTCCCCGATGTTATTCAATCTGTATATTGAGCAAGCAGTAAAGGAAACAAAAGAAAAATTCGGAGTAGGTATTAAAATCCATGGAGAAGAAATAAAAACTTTAAGGTTCACCGATGACATTGTTATTCTATCAGAGACAGCAAAGGACTTGGAAGAACAGTTGAACGGAATGCCCAGTGTCTTGAAAGGAGGATATACGATGAACATAAAAAAAGCAAAACGAAGATAATGGAATTTAGTCGAATTAAATCGGATGTTGCTGAGGGAATTAGATTAGGAAATGAGACACTTAAAGTAGTAAGGGACTTTTGCTATTTGGAGAGGAAAATAACTGATGATGGGCGAAGTAGAGAGGATATAAAATGTAGACTAGCAATGGCAAGGAAAGCGTTTCTGAAGAAGAGAAATTTGTTAACATCGAGTATAGATTTAAGTGTCAGGAAGTAGTTTCTGAAAGAATTTGTATGGAGTGTAACCATGTATGGAAGTGAAACATGGACGATAAATAGTTTGGACAAGAAAAGAATAGAAGCTTTCGAAATGTGGTGCTACAGAAGAATGCTGAAGATTAGATGGGTAGATCACATAACTAAAGAGGAGGTATATGATAGAACTGGGGAGAAGGGGAGTTTGTGGCACAACTTGACAAGAAGAAGGGACCTGATGGTAGGACATGTTCTGAGGCATCAAGGGATCACAAATTTAGCATTGGAGGGCAGCGTGGAGGGTAAAAATCGTAGAGGGAGACCAAGAGATGAATACACTAAACAGATACAGGAGGATGTAGGTTGGAGTAGGTACTGGGAGATGAAGAAACTTGCACAGGATAGCGTAGCATGAAGAGCTGCATCAAACAGTCTCAGGACTGAAGACTACAACAACAACAAACATGTTACATGCTACAATTCGCATCGCTCTAGCGGCAGAGAGCTGCAGACATGCAGAGATAAAGAATAAAGGTGTAGAATGGTAATTAAGGAGATTCAGAAGGATGTAGGTTGCAGTAAGTACTGGGAGATGAAGAAGCTTGCAGAGGATAGAGTAGCGTGGAGAGCTGCATCAAACCAGTCTCAGGACTAAAGACCACAACAACAACAACAACAACTGTTAACACAAGATTTTCAAATGAGCCTTACTAAATGTTAAAATTGGGACGTTGCACTCAATGAGTTCCTTGTGAAGCTGACCAGGTGCTGATGGTTCGCTGCCACAATACTACAGGGATTCCTCGTAGTCCGCACATGAGTATTGTAAAGGTCGATGATACCACTCTTGGTAAAAGCAGTCTCATCTGGGATGGATAACAAAAATCCCAGTACCACGGTGGCAGGTGTGATGAGCCAGTGAATTCACCATGCAGGCAATTCCGTAGGTAATAATGTGCAAATTCAAGAATGTAAGCATAAGAAAGGTGTAATTTTTGAAATAAAAGGAAGATTTAAGATAATGATAATAATATGTTCTTTGAGTACAGAATACAATTGTGGGTGTGCATGTGAGAAAGGACCATTGGCTACTTAAAGTGGTCATGGAAGAGGTTCAAAATGGTTCAAATGGTTTTGAGCGCTATGGGACTTAACTTCTGAGGTCATCAATCCCCTACAACTTAGAACTATTTACACCTAACTAACCTAAGGACATCAACACACATCCATGCCCGAGGCAGGATTCGAATCTGCGACCGCAGCGGTCGCGCGGTTCCAGACTGTAGCGCCCAGAACCGCTCGGCCACTCCAGCCGGCCATGGAAGAGGTATTTTTCTGGAACAAAGTTGGAAACAGTCTGCAGAGAGAAGAAGAGAATACACGTTGTGCCTAGCTGGAGGCCAGAACCAGAGAGAGCGTCCTTATGTAATTCGATGCTCCGGTTGCGACCCGCAGACAACATGCGATTTCTCTCCCACGTCCCTTATTCCCTGTTCAAACAGTAGTGGGTGGGGGACTTTTGGTCAGCCTGTTTTATGGGAACAAACTTCCGCTATTGATTTGACGATTCCACTCGCCACGAAGGTCACAATAGACGGTATTGAAATATTATAGATCAAACCTGGCCAAACATCGTTCCACGTGCACGGGCACTCCGACCGCCCTCATACCTAGAGCTGCAGGCACAGTGGCAAGAGGGACTGAAGGGCGAGGAGGAACAGGAAAAGACTGCAGCAGGACGCCGCTAGAGCGAGGCTGTCGATTTGCCACAGTTTGATAACAATACTGACAGAAAACAATACTGACTGTTTGAAACTTTATTCAGCTCTTGCACGAGGAACACTATAGCAACTATATGCACTTGTTCAAAAAAGAAAAAAAGTGGAAATGCTACATCATTAAATGTTGAATGGACATTGCTTTACTTTTCGTTTAGTTTGGAGGTCATGCAAAGCGATTAATACACCATCACACTATTACGAGTCGGAAAAAACATTCACTTTAAAATCATTACAACACCAACTACAAAGACACTATGATCACTCGTCTTCTGATGAGTGACAGTGAATGCTGGCTGAAATGAAGGTGGGTGTTAGTGAAAGAAAGCTTTGTTAAGGGTAAGAAAAGTAGGGACAAAGTCTTTCATGGTCGTCATCACCAATTATTTCAATTCGTGAAGCGTCATAATGCAAGGAAAGAACCATTTGGTAACAGTGCGTGACACTGTACGTTTGTATCATAAACCATAGTTCCAGATATATTACATATTCCAAAATCGAAATGAATGTAAAATCATAAACACCACAACCTAATGTCAGAAGATAACGCTGTAGGTAGGGCAACCACAACTGTGAATAGTCATCTTGGGTATTAATGTCAGAAGCCTTTTTGAAATTCTGCTGACGGTAATAGCACTGTCTACTGGTCTTATTGAATTAAGTTGTAAAGTTACTGCTTTGGCAGAAAAATAAAAAGTTGAAAGTAAACACTAGTGATAAAATCATCGTTATAATAGTACGCTGCAATATTCGCCTTTTCGGAGCAGTCCGACTTTGTTGCAATCACATCTTCCAGAGATTCCTGCACCTGCAAGTTCCAGCGCATATAGTCGTAGCTCTCTTACTTGCACACGTACTCACAATAGTACAGTGGTGGGAGAAGGAGGAACGCAGAGCAGGCTCGGCTGCTCTCTAGGGGCGCGAAAATATAAATAAAAGAATTTACAATTTAAAAAAAATTCGCAGTCCCCCGGCACGAGACTGCCTAGGTGACTTGTACGTAAGGCCTGTAAGTGATAAGTACAGTAGCAGCCGTCGTGGAGAATGTTTCACGCGGTCGTCTGGCTCTCCGCACGTTGGTAGGCCACCTCCCTGGTGCTGATACTGAGGTCACTGTCGAAGATCTTGGATCTGAACCTTCAAGTCGGTGTACCCTCCCTTAGAACGCATTTCCGGCCATGCGTCCGCATGACCTCTCATGCTTCTTGCCCTGCCAGGGATCGTTTTATTCAGTTTGTCCCCAAGTGGCAAAATCACTCGTTAGTCTTGCATTACATTTCTTTAAAAGCCGCTACTCTGAGTTTTCTAGGTAATCCTTAACTATATAGAACGTAATGCTTAACCGGCACTTTTTAATTGAATTATTGAATAAGTTTCTTTTTGTAACCTCTTTAATCACATTTGACAGTTTCTTGCACAGTTTTATTCCTTTATACAGGGTGATATTCTCCACCATGTGCAAACTCTAGGGACTGATCAGTGAGAGGATACGGAACAGAACAGGACTAATAAACTTATGTCTGTAAATGGTAGTTTCCATGCTACAGATTATTTACAGAGACTGCGGTCTGATACGATCTGTACCACGAAGCCACAGTTACGCTATGCATAGTTGCCTCCTAGAGGGTGGTACTGTTCCTCACACGTCATGTCATAGCGCCCTCTCCTGCCGTAGTAATCGATAATGTTGTGTCCGATTCACTCCTCTTGCTGACTCACTTTGTGGTGGATGTGATACAGCGTTGTACACAATGGTTCCATATTCGATTATAGAGCTTGCCGACATGGTGTTTACTTATGCAAAGGCAAATGACAATTGGTGCTCGGCACAAGATTTTGTCAGGACACCTATCCCCGCTCGGAACAACCACAACATTCAATGTTTGCAACAGTGTTCCTTCATTTGTCTGAGACAGGGTCGTTTCAGGAAGCAGGAAATCATTAAGGACGTACCCGGAATGTTGCCAAGCCAGACTTGGAGGAGAATGTGATTAACACTGTCGAAGGCGACCGTTGTGTCAGTACCAGGCTGTTGGCACACCAGTACAGGGTAAGCCAGACGACCGTGTGGAACATTCACCATGACAATTGTCACTACTCTTACCACTTATGGCGTGTGCAGGGCTTACTAGCGACAGACTTTCCACATTGGGAGCAGTTTTGTCACTGGTCTCCCCACGATGCCGCCAAGACTCCGGGATTTGTGTCGTCCATCCAGTTCACAGATGAGACAACCTTCACGCGGAATGCTATCTTCAACTTTCATAACTGTCATCTGTGGGATACTGTGCACCAACCGCTTGGTATGGTGACAGCGAATCATCAGCATCGGTGTAGCCAGAATATGTGGGCCGGGATAACTGGCGACTGCATTTTGGGACCAGTCTTCCTTCCACGTAGCCTAACAGGCTGGAACTATCGGCGTTTGTTGCGGGTGACTTTGCCTCCCCAGCTGGAAGAAGTGCAACGGATAATTCGTAGGATTATGTGGCTGTTACATGATGGTACTGTAGCCCACTTCGCAGTTAATGTCCGAACGCATCTCAATCATGTCTTCCCTAGTCGATGAACTGGACGAACGGGGTCTACCTGCATAGCCTACTCATTCACTGGTTCTCGGGACATGCGATTTCCGTTCATGGGGCCATCTCAGAAGTATCATGTATGAAGAATCCATTCCAGATGTGGAGACACTGGAGCAACGTATTCATGCTGCCTTTGACACTGTTCAGATGCAGCCTGGTCGATGCAAACGTGAGAGGCAGAACATGTTTCGGTGCATACACGCATGCATGGGGACACATGAAAACCATTTTCAACACTTACTGTAACTGTCTCTGCATGGTACGGCCCGAATTACACACCAGTCTCTGTGACAATGTATGATTGAATAATTGGTCTCTAGCATGGAAACCATGCATTTCCGGACATAAGTTCATTAGACCTTTTTTGTTCCGCATCTTCTCTTCGATCAATCCCTAGAGTTTGTACACAGTGAAAAAAACCACCCTGTATAATGCTCTCTGGAATTTTATGTTTATTCTTTCTTAGCAAATATAAATTATGTCTAGACTTTGTTCCATAGTCATGGACAGAGCTGCCTGTTGAGTAATTTACGAGGCTGTTTTTGATGTACCTTATAGACTTGCAATGTGTTCACATACTGTAGTTAAAATCACCAATTTGATCAACAGCTCTCTACAATGGTACCGATTACTATTTTTGGTTATTATTCCTGTTTTATAAAAACTATGTTCGGATTTTGTGCATTTTTTTCCGAAAAAACTCTGCTTTTCTTTCCTAATACCTCCAAACATCTTAATCTACACTTATATCTACGTAACATACTGCACGCGCCACCGTACGGTGCGAGGTGTAATGTACCCTGTGCTACTACTGCTCGTTTTATCTCGTTCACTCGCAGATAGAGCGAGGGAAAAACGTCTGCCTGTGTGCATCCGTATCAGCCCTAATTTTCGTACCTTATCTTCGTGGTCCTTAAGCGGAAAGTATGTTGGCGGCGGTAAGATCGTTCTGCAGTCAGCTTCAAATGCCGGTTCTCTAAATTTTCTCAACAGTGTTATTCGAAAAGAACGTCACCTTCTCTCGAGCCATTCCCATTCGAGTTTCTGAAGCATCTCCGTAACAGTTGCATGATTTCAGAACCTACCAATAACAAACATAGCAGCTCACCTCTGAATTGGTTCGATGTCAGTGCCTCATAGGTTGATAATCATCTGTTCACCGCTCTCACAATGAACCCGTGTATTATTGGAACCGAAAGGAAAATATTATATCGTCCAAAAGTGACATTATCGAATTGAGTTAAATTTCAGGTGATTTCACTATTGAAAACTGTCCGCAGCTCGTGGTCTAGTGGCTAGCATTGCTGCTCTGGATCACGGGGTCCCGGGTTTGATTCCCGGCCAGATTGGGGATTTTCTCTGCCTGGGGACTGGGTGTTTGTGTTGTCCTCATCATTTCACCATCATCATTTCGTGACAGTAGATGGATTAGAGTGTATAAAAAAATTGGACTGTGTAAAAATTGGGACTTTGTACGGGCGCTGATGACCGCACTGTTGAGCGCCCCCAAACCAAACATCATCATCATCGACACATTCGGTAAAAGATTGTAAGGACAATAGCAGGACTGCTGTTTCCAAAGGAATGGAATAAAGCGCCGTTTACATACTTGGCATGGTCGCCACCTCTAGGCGCAACCCCTCCAGCGGAACACTGTGCCAACTCTCTGATTACTTCGGTGCCCGCCCCGTTCGCCCTTTCTGAGTTACGACTGCCTCGCGAGCTGTCAAACACCCCGCACCTCGCGAGTTATTACGCCATCTGCAAAGTAATTTGCTCCGACAACACGGCGGCGTCGTTTGCCTTTCCGTCTGCACTCGCCATTCCTGTTGGACCGCTGCCGATTCGGACCGCGTCGCTCCACTGTTTCAATTTCGCAGAGCGAGTGAATGAGAGCACTTAGCGCTCGCGCCCATGTTGGAACTCGAGAGCCATTGCCGCGAGCGAGTGTAATAACTCAGCGCTGTCGTCTGCGTTTAATAGCCGCCGTAGCGACTTGGCGCTGTCGAGTATCGATGTTAACTACGCCGTTCGCTATCGATACCAATCTAAACAAAGTACCGGCGGCAGCTATCGTGACATCGCTGATGACTGAGGTCTCCCCTCCTGCAACGTTTCGCATCTGCTGTTGCAACATGTCATTCTTATTGTTTCCCTGCCATCCAGACTGGAGAAGGCTTTGCTCTTTTATGTGCTTACTTTTGTAATATGTCTTTATTCTTAACGCTGATAAAGTATAAAATGTGTTCTGTCGCGGAGACAGGTCTAATATGTCTGTCTCTGTGTCTTTTGTTTGTTAACGAATTTCTTGAGGCTATCGGACTCCAGTTTGCTAGCTTTACTTCAAAAAATGGCTCTGAGCACTATGGGACTTAACATCTATGGTCATCAGGCCCCTAGAACTTAGAACTACTTAAACCTAACTAACCTAAGGACAGCACACAACACCCAGCCATCACGAGGCAGAGAAAATCGCTGACCCCGCCGGGAATCGAACCCGGGAACCCGGGCGTGGGAAGCGAGAACGCTACCGCACGACCACGAGATGCGGGCAGCTTTACTTCGTCACAAAGTAAACCTAACCATGCACCTAATACGAATACACAGCTGTTATATTTTATAAATATTAAAGTTGTTCAGTTAAAAAATGGAAAGTGTAGTTTTGAAATAATAACAGTGGAAGTCCAGTACTTTGTTTTATTGTCTTGTTAGCACGTGACACACTTCCCTAACAATACCTAAACTCGTCTAGTTTGTGTTAACAGTTTAGCTGGTTTTAAATTCATACTGAACTAATCATTACTACGTTCCGTTTCGACATTAAAAAACAGGTAATATCTGATCACGGAAGACCTTTCTTAACCGTTCTGCTGTCAGTATGTTCCTCCATGAAAGTTAATGATTCACAAACATGATACTGTTTCAACCATAAATCTCATAACCAATCCAGCGCGCCTTTCCACGAAATGAATAAATTACTCAAACACTTTTTCTCTTACGAGGCCACGTAACACTTTCAACTCTTAATACTTTCTAGCAAAGTCTCCATATTATTTTTCCGCGACGCGACTGCGTGCTACTGCTCCGTGCTGAAGCCCAGCAACAATTCTACATCACACATCAAGGTGGTGCGTGACCACTACCGCTGTGGTAATGTTGATGTACTACAACTAGAGAACACTCCCTCCAAGCAAGAGGCGCGCTCTGATTCGAAAGTTTCAGAAACTAGCTACAAGGAAGGAGTACAATATCGCTAGGTCACGACATCAAAAATAGCAGTTGGCTGGCTCTGAGCACTATGTGACTTAACATCGGAGGTCATCAGTCCCCTAGAACTTAGAACTAGTTAAACCTAACTAACCTAAGGACATCACACACATCCATGCCCGAGGCAGGATTAGAACCTACGACCGTAGCGGTCGCGCGCTTCCAGACTGAAGCGCCTAGAACCGCTCGGTCACACCGGCCGGCAAAAATAGCAGTTCTTCTTAAATTTTTCACTTGCACAAAATCGACCGTATTAGTATGAGCACTAAATGCTGAGGTCATTGGTGAGATGGAAAACTTGTAGTGGTATAGGTGGTGAATAAAACTGTCCAACCATAGCCAATTTTGTTCAAGGACCTTAACGTTGCTCTTAATGGTGTCACCGAACTTCAGAGTAGAGGGTGTTTCAGAAACATCCGTCCGATTTCAGGGGATTTCACCGTCTTGGTGAATGAAGATAGAAGCCTCGGACAAGTTTTAACATAGGCGTAGGTCTTGCGATGTCCCCATTCGGTAAAAAAAATGTTAAAATGTGTGTGAAATCTTATGGGACTTAACTGCTAAGGTCATCAGTCCCTCAGCTTACACACTACTTAACCTAAATTATCCTAAGGACAAACACAAACACCCACACCCGAGGGAGGACTCGAACCTCCACCGGTATCAGCCGCACAGGCCATGACTGTAACGCCTAAGACCGCTCGGATAATCCCGCGCGGCCTTCGGTTCAATTTATTTTATCCTAATTGGGATGTAAGAACTGCTTTGTTAACCATGTGCGGCAATGGGGCTCGTAAATGAAGGGAGACAGTCCCGTGCAGTAGATGTTCAGTTACGTGATGGCTGTTCACTCTTTTTGTCTGTGAGAGTTTGCAGTCTACCACACGAATTAGTTTAAATGGTAGTAAACAGATGCTAACAGCAAACGATCGTAGAGGAAACGGAGTAATTTTAATGTTACCTGCTCTTGAGATGACGATCGTGGAGGACGTTGAAGCACTTAAATCTGCAGGAAAGTCTAGTATTAATGTACTTATATTCACATTTATGTAATTACGTTAAATAGCATAGTACTTTTCATCAAAATTAATGTAATAGTCTTATAATGATTAACCTGAAGGTTTGAAGATGTTTCTCTACTGTGGTGGCAAAATATTTAACGTTAATATTAAAAAATATTTCAGACAAGGTATGAAAAAGTTTATGTCACTTAGCAATATGTAATAATAAATTACGTAATGGTTCTCAATTATTACCTATACATGACTTTAAATAACACAAGCTCAGATTTCGTCACACGTCACTGGTTTCGCTTTGCAAAGTACACCAGCCATCACAGTCTTCTGAACAAAAAAAGTACAAGTTTCACTTATCTTGCTGTGGCTTCTTCTCAACAGTAACAGCGACACACAGCATCAGTTACGAAATTTAGCTGGTTTATAATTTATAGATGAAATCTCAATGTAAGTCGGTGAACGATTTTGTATTCAAATAAATACCAGCTTTTATCACTGTAAAACTCTTTTGTTTAAAACAGTGAAACCATAAGGATGTTGATTTTTAAATACATAAATAATCAAATGAAATAAGCGTTTGCTTTATAAATGACCTGTATATTATTACTCAAGTTGCAGTTCCAATTATGTCATGGCATTTATACGTTTTGCGAATATGGTTTCCCTACTCGAAGTCCATTTTACGTTGTAGCACAGACAAAATAAGACTGTTACATGTTGTAGCACAGACCAAACAAAACAATTACATTTCAGCTGGTGACGACCTATGTTCCAGCCTCTTTAACAAATACTACTGAAATGTAAAGTAGCAGCTTACTATTTGCGACTCTGAATGCTACAGGATATTCAGTTGTAATCACAGACAAAAATATGTCTCTTGCAGTTTGCAGAGCCCCAAGAACAACAATGCAATGGGATTTTTACTCCACAATAAGTCAGAGGAAACTTCTTCTTCTGTAAAACGTAGTTGAGCTGGACTTTTTATAAAATAGTAGCATCATTCTGCAGTCATCCGAGGCTAATTTTACCAGTGCTCGATTTTCACCTTGCTAACACCATACACGTGCCCTGTGTTCACACTGCTACTGATTACTTAGACGATCTTTGTTCGAGAGCTCTCTCTTCTCAAAAACGACGGGATACTGAAGCTCAGATTAATATGCAGGAATTCCCTAAGCAATTATTACTTATTTCTAAATCCATAACTGTTTATAATACACAATACATATTTCTACAGTCGTTTTAACACTCTAGGCTTTTTTAGAAAATAAACAGAAGATAATATGATACTTAATTATTTCTCAATCTAGTTTACTAAACGTGCAACTTAGATTGTTTGCCATTTCCACCATGATTCATAACCCATCCGTTTCACAACCAGATTGTGTCATTACATTGTAACCGCTTGGTGGCATCGGCATCCACATTAGGCTTACCACATACAAGTCCACATTCAACTCCAGCGGACCACTCCTGCAATGGTGCCAGCTGTTACTTTTCAAAATTATGATCTATAAAGACGAACGATTTATCTGATCTGCCGGCCAGGGTGGCCGAACGGTTCTAGGCGCTACAGTCTGGAACCGCACGACCTCTACGGTCGCAGGTTCGAATCCTGCCTCGGGCATGGATGTGTGTGATGTCCTTAGGTTAGTTAGGTTTAAGTAGTTCTAAGTTCTAGGGGACTGATGACCTCAGATGTTAAGTCCCATAGTGCTCAGAGCCACTTGAACCATTTTACCTGATCTAAATTTAGTAATTCTGTTAATGAAGATATTGTTCGGTGTTGTAACAATACCTGGATCATTCAGACTATGAAGTTTTTATTTTGGAAAGAATAGTCCGATTTTACAACGCTACATGTCTTACTGCCATACTTGCACATAAAATCTTGGGATACTTTTAACAATGACGTTTAGGATCAAAATTTTCATTTAACTTTCACAAGTCGTCAATCCAGATTATAGTCGAACTCGTTCCACACTTTGAGATCATGTTTACAGTTGCTGCATTCATTAATGTTGCTGTATGGCTTGGTATTTCGTCCGAAGTTGCTGAAGGTGTGCCGCTACTAGACCGTTTTCTTGATATTGCAGGCTGAGTGGGGCGAAAGTCTGAAGATCTAATTTAACAAACTCGTACAATTACAACAAACCTAGAATCTTAAACGTTGAATCCCAAGAGGAGAATTTTCTTTTAGTTTCAAGAAATATCAGTGAGTTAACTCTTGGTTTATTCAGCAACGGCTTCCTCTAGCTGGCTCCCCAAAACAACCGACCTTAGGAGACTTTTTTACAGCTCAAAAGTACCTCACCAATTAAACCAAGAACATATACACTCCTGGAAATTGAAATAAGAACACCGTGAATTCATTGTCCCAAGAAGGGGAAACTTTATTGACACATTCCTGGGGTCAGATACATCACATGATCACACTGACAGAACCACAGGCACATAGACACAGGCAACAGAGCATGCACAATGTCGGCACTAGTTCAGTGTATATCCACCTTTCGCAGCAATGCAGGCTGCTATTCTCCCATGGAGACGATCGTAGAGATGCTGGATGTAGTCCTGTGGAACGGCTTGCCATGCCATTTCCACCTGGCGCCTCAGTTGGAGCAGCGTTCGTGCTGGACGTGCAGACCGCGTGAGACGACGCTTCACCCAGTCCCAAACATGCTCAATGGGGGACAGATCCGGAGATCTTGCTGGCCAGGGTAGTTGACTTACACCTTCTAGAGCACGTTGGGTGGCACGGGATACATGCGGACGTGCATTGTCCTGTTGGAACAGCAAGTTCCCTTGCCGGTCTAGGAATGGTAGAACGACGGGTTCGATGACGGTTTGGATGTACCGTGCACTATTCAGTGTCCCCTCGACGATCACCAGTGGTGTACGGCCAGTGTAGGAGATCGCTCCCCACACCATGATGCCGGGTGTTGGCCCTGTGTGCCTCGGTCGTATGCAGTCCTGTGGCGCTCACCTGCACGACGCCAAACACGCATACGACCATCATTGGCACCAAGGCAGAAGCGACTCTCATCGCTGAAGACGACACGTCTCCATTCGTCCCTCCATTCACGCCTGTCGCGACACCACTGGAGGCGGGCTGCACGATGTTGGGGTGTGAGCGGAAGACGGCCTAACGGTGTGCGGGACCATAGCCCAGCTTCATGGAGACGGTTGCGAATGGTCCTCGCCGATAGCCCAGGAGCAACAGTGTCCCTAATTTGCTGGGAAGTGGCGGTGCGGTCCCCTGTGGCACTGCGTAGGATCCTACGGTCTTGGCGTGCATCCGTGCGTCGCTGCGGTCCGGTCCCAGGTCGACGGGCACGTGCACCTTCCGCCGACCACTGGCGACAACATCGATGTACTGTGGAGACCTCACGCCCCACGTGTTGAGCAATTCGGCGGTACGTCCACCCGGCCTCCCGCATGCCCACTATACGCCCTCGCACATACGGTTCATGTCCACGCTGTCGCGGCATGCTACCAGTGTTAAAGACTGCGATGGAGCTCCGTATGCCACGGCAAACTGGCTGACACTGACGGCGGCGGTGCACAAATGCTGCGCAGCTAGCGCCATTCGACGGCCAACACCGCGGTTCCTGGTGTGTCCGCTGTGCCGTGCGTGTGATCATTGCTTGTACAGCCCTCTCGCAGTGTCCGGAGCAAGTATGGTGGGTCTGACACACCGGTGTCAATGTGTTCTTTTTTCCATTTCCAGGAGTGTACAATAAAGCAATATTTTCAGCCTTTGAAACTGCATGCTCAAAAGAAAATATTATTATAGTTTTTTATGAAAAAGCAACAGTAAACTTTATCACTATATTGTTAACTAACAAGCAACACATTATTTCTCAGCGAAGACAACACACAAGACAACTCGTGTATCGAACTGAGCAGTACATTAACCCATTACAAATGACATTACCGTAGAACAATTATTAAGTAAGTAGACAACTTGACCGGCCCACTGCAACTTCCCTTTCCACTCTGTACTGTGGCGGCGTGTGGACCAGAGTCCTATTTACGTTTAAGATGTTGCAGCAGAGTGAACTACAGTACAAGACATCATACTGTGTTTAACTAGCTTCTTGTTATGCTGTTGCTCTAGTACAACTGCCGTCTGACACACCAAGAATACGTACAGTGATTGTAATAGAAGATAATGTAAATCGTTATGTCTGACTTTTCACGACAGATTCCAGCATTGTTGAGGGTCCTAAAACGTTCTTAATCAAAGTTGAAAAGTAAGTGAACCCCTACCACACAATCATACTCTCTTTTAACGATTATGTATATTGTTTCTTCTAAGGAAGAGGAATTTAGACTCAAAGAAACATGTAAACACGCTGTAGGTCTACTTTACAATAGGCAGCGATGGCCTAAACGGCTTATATCAGCAATTCCATTATCATAGGTTCAACTCGAGATTAACGAACGGTTAACAAATTGACTCAACTCAACTAATATCAAAATGCACCACCTTTATGAACGGACATTTACTTACGAGTAAAAATTTCAAATTCTATTCCTAACGAAATACGTGAAAATTGCTCTCTTTTGTTTATAGGGATAAATTAAATCACAGCAAACAAATTATATCTCTGAGTGTTTAATCTGAGATAACTCTCAACTGCTACAGACAATTGGCGAACGAATTTGATGGCTCTGAGCACTATGGGACTTAACTTCTGAGGTCATCAGTCCCCTAGAACTTAGAACTACTTAAACCTAATTAACCTAAGGACATCACACACATCCATGCCCGAGGCAGGATTCAAAGCTGCGCCCGTAGCGGCCGCGCAGTTCCAGGCTGTAGCGCCTAGAACCGCTCGGCCACTCCGGCCGGCAATTAATTTGATGTGTATTGTTTTTCTCTTAATATTGGCATGAGAAAAACTTTCTCTTTCTTTAAAATATGGTGTAATTATTGTAAAAATGTCTATTCTGAATTTGGAAGCATCTGTGAATTTGTTAGCTGGTCGTAATGTATTGCAGTGATAATGCAACCTCTGATTATCTGCGATCGCCTTCGGTAACTACTGAAAAGGCATAACAAACTCTGCATTCTCAACAAAACTTAAGTCCAATTAAGAATGATTTCAATTCTTTTCCTTCAATTATTATTCTTTTAATTAGTCATTAACTATATAATGATTTTTTCTTGCCTGATTTCATTATGGTAATAGCAAATATATGACCAACTGACTTTTCACTGACCAACGATATGAATACACTTTACTTGTGTAAGTAGACTGTTTAGGTTTTTATATTGGTGACGCCACGTAGCGCTCTGTTTGAAAATCACTGGCTGTGCTGTGTGCAGTCTGTGGCTGGTTTGCATTGTTGTTGGCCATTGTAGTGTTGGGCAGTTGGCTGTTAACAGTGCGTAGCGTTGCGCAGTTGCAGGTGAGCCGCCAGCAGTGGTGGATGTGGGGAGAGAGATGGCAGACTTTTGAGAGCGGATGATCTGGACGTGTGTCCATCAGAGACAGTACATTTGTAAGACTGGATGTCATGAACTGACATATATAATATGACTTTTGAACAATATTAAGGTAAATACATTGTTTTTTTCTCTATCAAAATCTAACTATGCCTATCAGTAGTTGGTACCTTCCGTAGTTTGAATCTTTTATTTAGCTGACAGTAGTGGCGCTCGCTGTTTTGCAGTAGTTCGAGTAACGAAGATTTTTGTGAGGTAAGTGATTTGTGAAAGGTATAGGTTAATGTTAGTCAGAGCCATTCTTTTGTAGGGATTTTTGAAAGTCAGATTGCGTTGCGCTAAAAATATTGTGTGTCAGTTTAAGCACAGTCATGTACAATGTTTCTAAGGGGACTTTTCATATGTTTCAAGTTTGAGTGTGTCGTATTTGCGATGCTTTCTACAAAGGAATGTCAATAGCGAGGATAATGGCCTCTTTTTTTTCCCACCTGTGCCTTTGAAAGGCAGACACTAACGCTTTTTTCCAGGCGACTGTCACACAGCTGGGTGCCCACGACGCATTACGTGAAGGTGGTCACTTAACTTTCTTACTGAAATATTTACGACACCAGTTTGCACTACAGTGACAGTCTCATATAAAAATTTCACAGGTCAAGAAATTGCGTTGCAAATCTGTAGAAACAAAATCCTGTACATATAACAGTGTCCAAAACATTTTCGCCACCATAGTGATACATTCACGCATGTACACACATTTCATAACTCTTAAAGTACGATTCTCGGTTTCCAACATCTTTTTCCCAACCAGAGTCCCTAACCACTACTCATTATTCCTTACTTTATTACACATATACATATTCGTAGACACTTCTTCAATATTTCATCATAATAAATACATAGCATAATCAAATTCCTCATGTAGCATCAGCTTATTGATCATAAACATGCCTCAACAGCATAATACACATAGTCATCGTAATAATAACATCATAACACCTCAGTCAAATCTCAAAATCGTCGTAGCTTTCTGCAATAATTTCAAAACCTAAAAAGAATTCTCTGCTCATTTCAATAGTGTCATCTACCTCAAACGTACTTTAAAAATCATGATCCCATACCAAATACATCATTCAAAGCTCTCATAGTATCACAATGATTCCGAAAAAATATGAACAGTTTACACAGTATGGACAAAATACAGTTTCATGAGTGTGAAGTTATCCAACTGTGTAATTGTGTAAACATGTGTCACTGATGTAGTGAAAAAATTTTTGTCTCTCTCAGTTAAATGATCAGATAGGTGTGTAATTTATGTGTTAGAGACTTATGGTACCGATGTGTAAAGTTGTATAAGCAAATACCATATTAGCTAAGGCTCCTTGTGCTTGCCAGACACATAGCACACAATGTAGGCGTGTACCCCCTGAGGATTACTGTAATGAATTACAAAGAAAGTTTTCGGTGATAAATTTCATTCCATTGCTGTAATCTGTAACACCTGAGGGTATAATTACATTAATCCTCAGGGGGTACACGCCTACATTGCGTACTATGTGTCTGGCAAGCACAAGGAGCCTTAGCTAATATGGTATTTGCTTATACAACTTTACACATCGGTACGATAAGTCTCTAACACATAAATTACACAGCTATCTGATCATTTAACTGAGAGAGACAAAAATTTTTTTCACTACATCAGTGACACATGTTTACACAATTACACAGTTGGATAACTTCACACTCATGAAACTGTATTTTGTCTGTACTGTGTGAACTGTTCATATTTTTTCGGAACCATTGTGATACTATGAGAGCTTTGAATGATGTATTTGGTATGGGATCATGATTTTTAAAGTACGTTTGAGGTAGATGACACTATTGAAATGAGCAGAGAATTCTTTTTAGGTTTTGAAATTATTGCAGAAAGCTACGACGATTTTGAGATTTGACTGAGGTGTTATGATGTTATTATTACGATGACTATGTGTATTATGCTGTTGAGGTATGTTTATGATCAGTAAGCTGATGCTATATGAGGAATTTGATTATGCTATGTATTTATTATGATGAAATATTGAAAAAGTGTCTATGAATATGTATACGTGTAATAAAGTAAGGAATAATGAGTAGTGGTTAGGGACTCCAGTTGTGAAAAAGATGTTGGAAACCGAGAATCGTACTTTAAGAGTTATGAAATGTGTGTATATGCATGAATGTATCACTATGGTGGCGAAAATGTTTTGGACACTGTTATATGTACAGGATTTTGTTTCTACAGATTTGCAATGCAATTTCTCGACCTGTGAAATTTTTATATGAGACTGTCACTGTAGTGCAAACTGGTGTCGTAAATATTTCAGTAAGAAAGTTAAGTGACCACCTTCACGTAATGCGTCGTGGGCACCCAGCATTGTGACAGTCACCTGGAAAAAAGCGTTAGTGTCTGCCTTTCAAAGGCACAGGTGGGAAAAAAAAGAGGCCATTATCCTCGCTGTTGACATTCCTTTGTAGAAAGCATCGCAAATCCGACACGCTCAAACTTGAAACATATGAAAAGTCCCCTTAGAAACATTGTACATGACTGTGTTTAAACTGACACACAATATTTTTAGCGCAACGTAATCTGACTTTCAAAAATCCCTACAAAAGAATGGCCCTGACTAACATTAACCTATACCTTTCACAAATCACTTACCTCACAAAAATCTTCGTTACTCGAACTACTGCAAAACAGCGAGCGCCACTACTGTCAGCTAAATAAAAGATTCAAACTGCGGAAGGTACCAACTACTGATAGGCATAGTTAGCAAATGAAAGATTTTGATAGAGAAAAAAAAACAATGTATTTACCTTAATATTGTTCAAAAGTCATATTATATATATCAGTTCAAGACATCCAGTCTTACAAATGTACTGTCTCTGATGGACACACGTCCAGATCATCCGCTCTCAAAATTCCGCCATCTCTCTCCCCACATCCACTACTGCTGGCGGCTCACCTGCAACTGCGCAACGCTACGCACTGTTAACAGCCAACTGCCCAACACTACAATGGCCAACAACAATGCAAACCAGCCACAGACTGCACACAGCACAGTCAGTGATTTTCAAACAGAGCGCTACGTGGCGTTACCAATATAAAAACCTAAACAGTATACTTACACTTGGCATTAATCAGATCTATACAGTTACTTATACGGTAACTTTAGCTTTCTGAAGCAAAAGTGAAATTTATAAATTTCTTTTTCTCTTAGTATAATTAAGTTTACCTTGTGCGCGGTATCAAAATATTTTGGTCATAGACCAAAAATGTTACTGTCTACTGAAATGGAGAATTAACACAAATGATTATTTTACTTGTTTTGCAAATCAAACTGCCTTTTCCTGCTGCTAGTTATTTTATTAATCTCATACGTGTTTCGCCTTCTCCTACTAGCAGCAGGAAAAGGCAGTTTGATTTGCAAAACAAGTATTTATATGCTTGCTGCGGAGGATGGCCACACAAACAAACTTGTTATGATTATTTTAGTTTACATTTCTGCAGTGCACGTAGGTTTCCTTGTCTGAACATAGATATTTCAATAATGTTAAATGCAGCTTGTGTATGAGTGTCAGTAACAAGATTAATAATTCTCCTCACAAAAGGTAAGGAAACGCAGAAAAGAGAAACAAAATTCGTACGTTCCACCGCCTCTTTCGTTCCTGAAACTTAAACAGTTCAACAAAGCACTGCCTCTTCAGGCGTTGGCGATTCGAGACCCACTGTAGTTCCTAAAATGAAATTTTGCCTCTCGTCTTTAATAGTCAGTTAGGTTCTCTGTTTTCCTACGTGCTGTTCGTTTGTTGGATCCTCTTTAATGGTTTTACTTTATACAACGGTCAAGCGAACGTTCAGGTCAAATGCCTGTGGACAAAATAAATATTAACAAGCCAACCACATCAGGTTGTATTCAAATAACAAGAACTCGAGTCAATAGCTTGCTTGAGGCACCGCAAAACCAAGCAATTCCCCACAAAATAAGAGCGACAATCCAATTACCTCCGGGAGTGTTTTCAGAAAATAAGCTGGACGACACTGATAGAATTCGGATAATTTCCGATACAATCAGTTACACCAATGACTACCACCAAAACCAAGACTTAGCTACTACAGTTCCTTCCACATTACATGTAACCGATTAATCATTGCTTCCTCCTACAGAATACTATTAATCCATAAACATCTCCCTTGCCAGTACTAAACAATTCGTTAACGGTAGTGTTTTCACAATTTTGGACTTACCGAAACCGTAAACATTCTTGTGAGAAAGTCTGTCCGCAATAGACCACAAATATCATTTGACGAACTGACTCCTATGAAGCTTAAATGAGTACTGCCTATCCTTCACAAGTAAAAGTCACCTGAACCATCATGGCGAACAAACACGTAATGCCATATCGACTTCTGAAAATGATTTCATTACTATCGTCGGCCTTCGACGAACTCGAGCGGTGGCCAACAGTGTCGCTACATCTCTGGTTTCTGCACTGATCAATGGCTGCCTCGCTGCAGCTTCGTGAGTTAGTCTCAAATTGGCTTCCAACGAATAGTGCATCTAGAACATTGTTACAACAAATATACGCAATATATAGTACACACAGTTTTGTAAACACAAACCTTATTTGCAGACTCCTAAGCATGTGGATGCCAAACAACAGTAAAGGCGAACTTACACCGTGCTCACGACACCTTGCCAAGAGTGGTAGCCGGACAGTTTCCCCACAACTGCTGCTTTCATGTCATTTCCGCAGTTTCTAGCCCATACATCGAGACAGGGCCGTGGGCAGTTCCGAGGTTTTTTTGAAGGCAGCTGTAGTAACAACAGCCCTGAATTCCAAACAGAGGGGCGCCGACTTTGCTGCGACTTGCAAGAACCTTCATACACCATACGAGGAGAGCGTCAATCTTCACTTTATTGGCCACGTTACAAATACAACGTCCCAATCTACGACCCGAGGCAGTCGGCCCCTGCCCGCACTGACTGTCCAGAAGCAACTGCCCTTCACACTGGTCATATACACTCCGTCTGTTGGAGACTGCACACTCTCTATATTTTCACTTCGACTCTGCGAAGACTTTTTGCTAATATGGTAGTGCCAACCTTCAGTCGTAGTGCTACAACTGACACAGAAGGAGGCACATAGGTGGAGATTTTCAAAGACCTTCACCGGAAGAATAACTGCGTACCATGCGCTGAGACCACTTTGCAGGTGAATTGTGCAATTTGATCTCACCGTCGAATGCTTGCAGCTGTAGGAGCTGCAATACCGCACTCCCGAAATAAATCACACGTAGAGTTGCAGCTGTATTAGACTTACTGAAGTGGAGAACACTTAACGCCTTTTGCTTCTGACTTATTTCGCGTCTAGATCTGATGCTCATTGGCAATAAGCGAGCCATCCACATGCGCCGGCTGCTTACTATTGGCGCTAAGGTAAATTTCAGTTTCGATAAATAAGATAAAGTGATTCTCGGGTTTCTTCGTTCGTTTTGAAGATACAGTCCTGTGAAATGGGCTGAGAACTTTTTAAAAAACCATATATTTCGGGGAAACAGTTGCTGGTAACCTTCAGACGATAATAACGGATGACGCTAAACCAGAAAGGGGATGTTTTTGTGGTGAACATCGAGTACCAAGGCGCTAAGCAACGGCAGTAGACTCAACATCATGTCGTAACCGCCACCAACTGATGGCAAAGATTCTTTGATCAATGGAAGGAGTCGCCAGTTGCAGTTTCCTATTGTCGAAATCGGCATAGTTTGATGTCGTCTTGCATCTTTTATTATAAATTAAAATAAACTCTTCCCGAACAGGCCATGAGGGCCCAACGGTACTGACCGGCCGCCGTGTCGTCCTCACTCATAGGCGTCACTGGAAGAGCATATGTAGGGGCACGTGGTCAGCACACCACTGTCCCGGCCGTATGTCGGTTTCCGAGACCGGAGCCGCTACTTCTCAATCAAGTAGCTCCGCAGTTTGCGTCATAAGGGATGAGTGCACCCAGCTTGCCAACAGCACTCGGCAGACCGGATGGTCACCCATCCAAGTGCTAGCCCAGCCTAACAGCGCTTAACTTTGGTGACCTGACGGAAACCGTTGTTACCACTGCGGCAAGGCCGTTGACTACCTTTTCTCATACTGTGCTAATTCTTTCATCTCCACGTTATTACTCAAATACAACATCTGTTTTACCTGTTCTATTGCTCGTTCTTATCACAGGGTGCTTTTGCTAGATGGGGACAATCTGCACGAAACGATTCCTGGGGGAAGGAGCGAAAAGGTCGTTTGGACATAAGGACGGAAGTCCGTTGCAACGGAGGTACCCCCACTTGAAGGTGGAGATCTTTGACAGAGTAGGTTTAAATTACTAAAACACACAAAGAGAAAGTTGGTGATTCAAATTTCGTAAATAGATCTAACCCCAAAGAAAACCGCCTTTGTTTCAGTGACTGCCACCCCAACTCACGTATCGTATCAGTGACACTCTCCCACTATTGCGCGATAAGACGAAACGAGCTGCCCTTCTTTGCACTTTCTCGATGTCCTCCGTCAATTCTACCTGATAAGGATCCCATACCGCGCAGCAATATTCCAGCAGAGAACGGACAAGTGTAATGTAGGCTGTCTCTTTAGTGGGTTTGTGGCATCTTCTAAGTGTTCTGCCAATAAAGCGCAGTCTTTGTTTCGCCTTCCCCACAATATTATCTATGTGGTCTTTCCAATTTAAGTTGCTCGTAATCGTAGTTCCTAGGTATTTAGTCGAATTAACAGCCCTTACATTTGTGTGCATGGGAGGCAAGCACGTTAGCACCCAGCTAAGCAGGCGGACGGTATGAAGGGTAATGTGGCTGTTACATGGAGGTGCTCCAGCCCACAGCCTTTTGAAGTGTGGAGTTAAAACACTAGTACAAGCAGAACAATCTCACTTGTCTGGCGTCCGCCTGCTTAGCTGGGTGGTAACTTGCTTGCCTCCCATGCACTGGGCTCGGGTTCGATTCCCGGCCGGATCGGAGGTTTTCTCCGCCCGTGGACTGGGTGCTGCGTTGTACTCATCATCGCAAGTCGTCCAATGTGGCGCCGAATGAAATAAGACTTGGACTTGACGGCCGAACCCGAAAGGGACATCCCGTCCAACAACGCCATACGATCATTTCATTTACCCTTCATGCCACCAAAGGTATATCTTCAAGCACGGGAGGCAGATTCACTCGCAGGAGGTGCGGATGTGCCTCGCCTCTAAGGCCCGTGTGGCGGTCGCCAGTACTGCCTGTCCACAGACTGATGCCGAATCGGTGCTGATGGTTCGCTGCCACCATACTGTGGGGATTCACCACAGCCCACACGTGGATGTTGACGGTGTATCAACTGTCATACAGGTATCCTCATCTATTATTAGGATGCACGATAGAAATCCAAGCGCCGTGGTGGCCTGTGCAACTAACCAGTGTCAAAACCGTCACCTCAGACGCAAGTTCACAGGGCCTGCAATCGATATAAGCGATAAAGATAGTGGCAGTTGTCGTGGAGAATGTTCCATACGGTCGTCTGTGTTGCCGCACATTGGTTAGCACCTGTCTCATTGCTGATAACAGTCGCCGTCAAAGATCTTTTATCTCCATCTTCATGTGGGTGTACCTCCCTTGGAATGCATTTCCAGCCATATGTCCACATGACCTCTTTTGCTCATTATTCTCCCAAGATTCTTTCCCTGGAGTTTGTCTCCATTTGGAGAAATAACTCTATGTTGTTTCCCTCTGCTACTCCTTCCAGTGCTATTGCTGTTGTTGTGGTCTTCAGTCCAGCGAGTGGTTTGATGCAGCTCTCTATGCTACTCTATCCTGTGCAAGCTTCTTCATCTCCGAGTAACTACTGCAACCTGCATCCTTCTGAATATGCTTAAAGTATTCATTTCTTCAACTCCCTCTACGAATTTTACCCTCTACGCTTTCCTCCAGTACTAAACTGGTGATCCTTTGATGCCTCAGAACGTGTCCTGCCAACCGATTCTTTCTTTTAGTTGGGTTGTGCCACAAATTCCTCTTCCCTCCAATTCTATTCAGTACCTCCTCATTAGTTATGTGATCTACCCATCTAGTCTTCAGAATTCTTCTGTAGCACCA
The DNA here is from genome assembly GCF_021461385.2 of Schistocerca piceifrons. Taxonomy (NCBI): domain Eukaryota; kingdom Metazoa; phylum Arthropoda; class Insecta; order Orthoptera; family Acrididae; genus Schistocerca; species Schistocerca piceifrons. Next base: position 802,604,878 of record NC_060140.1, on the reverse strand, counting down.
CATTTCAAAAACTTCTTTTCCTTCTTGTCTAAACTACTTGTATTTATCGACCATGTTTCACTTCAATACGTGACTACACTCCATACAAATACTTTCAGAAAAGACTTCCTGACACTTAAATCTGTACTCTATGTTAACAAATTTCTCTTCTTCAGAAACGCTTTCCTTGCCATAGTCAGTCTACATTTTATATCCTCTCTATTTCAATCATAAACTTTGCTGTTGCTCTCACGATTGCCATAAATGCTCATCCAATATTAGGGGAAATACAGAATCGTGTACTGAAGAGGATATTTAGAGCGGGAGAGAGGCATTCGATACGGTGCAGCAGTGTTGTTCAGTGAACAAAATACGAGCTTACCAAATAAGAATATGTTGCGCCAACACCTCTCCGAACAGACTTTACACCCCATAGCCACGCGGGTCACCTAGTTACCTATGAAATTCCACTGGCAGGACCGGAATATTTCTCACGTGGAAAGATTCGTAACAAATTCTCAGGTGACTTTTTCGAAGAATCCTGTCAGGTAGGCAAAGAAATAAGTAGAAATTTGTCACGTTTAGAATCTACAATCTTAAATTTAAAAGAGGTGTTACATTATAAAATATCTGAGCAGCCTGCTACGTTATAAGTTCAGCAAATGCATATGCTATCGAATTAAATACTGAGTTACCATAAATTTCAGATACTAATGTCAGTTTTACTATTCTGAAAGAAGATACAGATTTAAATAAGGTAGATGTTTCCCATTCCACTTTGTCAACTTTGAAGGAGGGTACTAGTGATTTGTCTGAATTAAAAGCACAACAAGTTGTAGAATTGTCTGTTCACACACCTCCTTCGTCAGATGTTATAGTAAAAGAACTTATCTGGGAAAAAAGGAAAGTGTCGGAATCAACTATGTATTTACTTTTGAAATTTATGTTATGTCATACAGTAAATTTAAATATTCGTTGAGAATAAAGAAGAGCGGAAAGGACAGGTTTAAGTTGGAAGAAAGGTGCCTTCGTTAACTACATAGACCGACTGATATTCCCAAAGATAGATAATGGGGTATGCTTTTCGATGCAATGGCATGGAGAGGTTGTAAAAATATTGTCTCATATTTCGATAAATATGTGACTATTCTTTCTCTCTACCATCACATTTCCTTTAAATTGTATTTTCTTTCACTATCATGTCTAAAATGCTCTTAATGAAACGAGTACATTAGTAATTTATACTCGGACATAATGAAAATGTGAGAAACAGATAGAATGTTACTAATGAGCGGGAAACAATGTGCATGACCTACATAATAATTTTTTAAATACGCACCCAACACTGTAAGAAGTGGGTGTTAACGAGGTCACATCAAAGAGGGGAAGAAAACGGGGGATGAGTTGTATTAAAATTAGACTTAGTTGCGTGGTGTGCTAACATCTGACTTGGGGGAAAATGAGAACATTTAAGATTCATTTTGGAGACTTACTCCAAAGTTGAGAACTCTAGAAACCTAGCTGAGTGCAGTGGTCTCGTTAGTTAATTGAATTAGAAATTAATAACAAGACAAGTGTCTGAGTTTTGTATACTATCACTAAGAAAGGTTATGGTAAGGAAAGCAATACAGCATGAAAGCAACCAGAAATGTAACGCCTCCTTTTTGATGCCATTGACTAAAAAGTCATTAAGGTACTGTAAAATATGTGTTGTTCTGACAATGGAATGACTGTTGACAAATATGATCCAATATAATAATGAGGATATATACACCCAACGAATAGTTGTGGGTGCACATTTTGCTAACATACTTCAGTACATTTATTAAGGTTTTTGCATACTGGCAGCCGGTTATCACGTGCTAATTTGCTGCAGCACAATGTAAGTATCGCGCTAAAATTACGCCTTTTCTCTTCGAATGTGAGCCGAAATCGCATTTAAATGACTCCATTTATCTGCGAACGCGTGCTGATATGCAAAAATAACGGAAGAAAACATGTTTTGTAGTGCTGTCTGCGCGATAACAAGAAATCATTGTCGTGTGTTTAAATGATGTTCAGCCACACTGCAATCAACTCAAAAATGGGACACAGCAGTCTGTTTTTCAGCGCGCATGCACTGATGTAACGTCATCCCTTCCGTCACTATGGGTGCTATATTGCTCACAGCACCAGGTCAGTATTTTTCCTGACTTTGGGTGTAGCATATTATAAAAGCTAAGATTATGACAGGCATTAACGGAGCGGTTGCACTAACGGCTCCGTGAGCAAGTGTTGAACTCAGCCGGCACTGTTCCGTTTCAGCCGCGCTCGCGAGTGGCCGCTGTTAACTGTTGCGCTGCACTTCAGTGTTTACATCGCTGTGCTTGTGCTTCGCCGAGTGCCGTCCGTCCGTTAATCTCCGTGTTCGTTCCTGTTCCTTGTGATCTGACCGCTCTTTCTGGTCTTGCTGCTGCTACTTGGAATTTCCGTTGTTTAACCGAAATTGCTTCGCTGGATTAACCATGGCTACAAACCTCAGGAAGAATACTCTGGTATTTGCTTTTGACAAGGAATCCCGTCCTGTTCAGCCGACATCCCCGGAAATAGATGACTGGATTACACAGGTAATTGGTCTAAATTCTGAAACCGTCCATACTTGGCAACTGCATCCTGAAAAATACTGTGTTTTTGTCAAGTTAATCTGTGCTTCGGCTGTTGATAAAGTGTTACGAAAGTGTGGCTATGAAGTAGATTTTGTGCATAGAAATGGTTATAAAAGTAAGGTTTCCATCTATAGAGCGGACATTCATTACAAAACCGTTCGTGTCTTGAATCTTCCCATTGAAATTGAAAATGAGAAGATTAAGGAAGCTCTTTCAAACTACGGAAACGTTAAATCAATTGCAAATGAAAGATGGTCGCCTCGCTTTAAACTACAGTGTTTTAACGGGGTCCGCTGTGTAGAGATGGACGTTAAGACGAATATTCCGTCTCACATAACTGTTTGTGGGTATAAGGCACAAATTGTTTAAACAGGTCAGGAAGCTACATGTCATATATGTAACGAAACCGACCACTTCAGACAGGAATGTCCGCGGCAAACTGTTGTTCTTAAAAGTAATTTTATACAGCGTCAGAAGCTTACCTTAAATGATCTGTTACCAAAGAATAGCCCGGAACAACTGGTTGAGGATGTTAACGCAGTGGGCCAAGCTGACGTCTCCCATCACGATAACAGTCAATTTCTCCCGTTAACAACAAAAGGAAACCCTGTTGCCACTACTCGTGAAACTGAAAGGCAACCGAAAAAACGACCTCTGGAGATAACTGATAGTTGTTCAGAGGACGAGCTGTCTTGTCCCACTCCCTCACTTCGCAAGCAAAAACAGTGCGATGAGGAGGCAGGGGAACCTGAATTCAAAATGCGAATGGAAACTAATGAACAGAAAGATAACACTCATACGCTACCAGAAAATGAACGGGGTATAAGCAGCATTAATTTGCAAGAAACAACAGGTGCAGTAGCCGATTGCAAAGGTCAGAATCTATCTGTTAATAAACAAATTCAGGGAGAGGTTGCAAAACTGCAGTCTCCATTTGTTTCCCTCGATCAGAAAGTGAGTGAAATTAATAAAGAACGAGGAAGTGGTGGCCACACTGAAATCACAGTCAACACCTCAGGGCAATCGCCGGCAACCGAAATTGCGAAAGCGTCTGCTGCTGCACCAGATAAGCCGCGAAGTAAAATACCGACGCAACCAAATGAGAATGTAGCTCGTAACCAAGGGAAGAGAAAATCCGGTAGGGGCGACCCAAGTCCAAAGAATGTTCAGTCCGAAACGGTCGTACACGAATCACTGGAGGAAAAATCAGAAAGTTTACCAGGAAATCAGTCTGCTTGTGGTAAAAGAGAAAACATCAGAAGTAGAAAAAAACGGGACAGTAGCTAATAAACTGATTAAAGTGTTATTCCATGTTCAGCCTTCCGAGAAAACTGTTACAGCTTAACTGAAACCTGAACCACAGGGAACTAAATTAGTTCATCAAAACAACTACATAGTGACAGAACAATGACGCAATCTTATTCTGTAACCACTATAAACATAAATAAAATCACGACCGGTTTGAAATTATCGGCCCTTAAGGAATTTTTGTACGAACCCGAGACTGATATTGCCCTGTTACAAGAAGTTCTAATTTCGGATTTGGTAATTCCCGGTTTTGTCAGTTACATAAATGTGTCTCCCGAAACAAGTGTTGGAACAGCTATTGTGGTGAGGGAAGGGATTACAGTAAGCGAGGTGGAACGACTGGAATCCGGAAGGGGAATAGGACTAAATATCTATGATGTGACTATCATCAACTTGTACGCCCCTTCAGGAAGTTCTCATCGAGCTGACAGGGCACGTTTCTTCAAAGATGACCTGATATACTTGTTAAGGAAATCGCGAAGACAGTTATTACTTGGAGGTGATTTTAATTGTGTTTTAAATCGGAAAGATCAGTTACCTAATTTTAATTTCTCAAGTGAACCAAAACAACTAGTTACTGGTTTAGAATTAAAGGATGTATGGGAAATCAAATACCCCTCCACTGTTGAGTTCACTTATGTCACGGCAACATCACGTAGCGGGATTGATAGACTATATATTTCTAAAAATCTTGAAACTTCCGTGACAAAAGTAGAAACCATTCCTACGTACTTTTCAGACCATTCAAGTGTCTTAGCTTGCATAAATCTAACAAGACAGCCGGTTCACCGATTCAAGAATCAGTGGAATTTGAACACTTCCTTGTTAGTAAATGATAATTTAGAAGATCTGATTAAAGAAACATGGGCAATATGCCTGCGAGCCCGTAGTAGATATGCCACTGCTATTGACTGGTGGGTTAAAATGGCAAAGCCAAAGTTGAGGAAAGTTCTTATTCAATACAGTGCCCAGAGCGCAAGGGAAATGAAATGCACCATAGAGTATTATTATTCCGTTTTGAGAGATCTATATGATCAAGTCTAAGCAGGTTCCTCACTTCGGATATCAGACATAAAAAAAGTCAAAGCCAAGTTACTTAATATCAAGAGAAGTCAAATGGAAGGGTTGAAAATAAAATCGAAGGCAAATTCGGTGTCAGAAGATGAAACTACTTCCCTATATCATTTAGTGAAGCATAAGAAAAACGGGAGAAGGACTTTTATTTGTGAAATTCGAACAAAACGCTGTACGATTCTCAGAACCCAGCAGGATATCATGGACGAGATTTATCGCTATTGTTGCGAGCTATATTCTGTACATCAAAGTAGTGATGCTTCCTTGGAAGACTTCCTTGACATCTTAGCCCCACAGCTGACAGAAGATGACAACGAAAATTGTCTCGAGGGTGTCAGTGAAGAAGACGTGTATGAGACTCTGTGCGCCTCACCACCAAGAAAATCCCCAGGACCGGATGGTCTGCCAGCAGAGTTTTACATCCGTTACTGGCCAATAGTAGGTGCGAAAATCACGGACATTGTAAGTGAGGTTATTCAGGTAAAATGATTCCGGCTGAGTTTAAGGAGAGTAAAATTGTTCCGGTGCCAAAAAATAATGGAAACAAAGATTTAAATAATTTTCGTCCAAATTCACTGCTGAATTCTGATTATAAATTAATAGCTACAATAATAAACAAGAGAATTTCATGCCTTACAGATAAAATTATTAGTCAACATCAGAACTGTGCGCAAGGCAGAACCATTTTTCAAAATCTAGCGGAATTGAGGGATATCATTGCAATAAGTACTGTAACAAACATAAAGTGTGGTTTATTGTTTTTAGATTTTTATAAAGCGTTCGATGTAGTAAATCATGAATATTTCTACAGACATTGAAGAAAATAGGTTTCAACGATAGAGCCATACAGTTGATTAAGAACATAGCAACTGGAATAATTGCTAAAATAGCGGTGAATTGTTAACAATCCAGGCCGATGGAAATACAACGAGGTGTTCCTCAAGGAAGTTCTCTGTCCATGTCGCTCTTCGCCATTTCGCTGGAACCTTTCCTCCGACATGTCCATGCTAGATTAAATGGCTTAACATTATCAGGAAACAAAACAGTTATAAGAGCCTATGCTGACGATATAGGGGTCATTATAAGGAATAATGGCGAGGTAACTACGCTAGCAACTGTGGTTGATTCGTACTGTAGAGCATCTGGAGCCAATGCAAACGAAAAAAAAGGTAAGATGTTAAATCTCAGAGGTTTTGATAATATCAATGTCGAGTGGGCAAAATTAGTCCGACAACATAAAACACTTGGGATCACCCTGACACCATGCCCTATGAAAATGACGGCTTTAAATTGGAAAGTTGCAGCAGATAAAGTGCAAGGAACAGTGTAGAGAATTTAACTCGATACATGAACCAAGTTCAAAGAACACAGTATATCAACTCAATGCATCCTTGCTAAGGCTTATTATACTGCCCAGCTGTTTCAAATACCGAGAATGATAGCGAGGAGAATAATGTCCAAAATCACCAACTTTTTTTGTGGAGAGGTGAAGTGTTCAGAGTACCTGCTAAAGTAGCCACTTTACATCCTAAAAATGGTGGACTAGGATTAACTGATATAACGGATAAAGCCTCTGCTCTTTTTATCAAACGGAAAGTTAATTTCATAAGAGACTCGTGAGAAAGCATAGCCAGCCAACTTTTTGAGATCATTAAACCTCCAAGCCCGCTTCCCCCGACTGACGTGCAGAATATCAACAGTCGCTTACAGCTAGTGAGGATTTTCTATGTTGAGTTTAGTTATGTCAGTGTCGAACTCAGGCAGTCCCGACACTTAACATCGAGAGCCATAATGCAGGAACGAAAGAAAAGCGAAGGAAGGAACAAAATAGAACGACAGTTTCCAAGTTTCCAAACACTGAGTGGACTGAGATTTGGAAAAACATTAGTTCTAATGTGCTCACGTCTAATATAACAACGTCATGGTACAAGACAGTTAACAACATAGTTAACACCAATGAAAGACTGCACGCAATCGGACTCTGTGAAACAAATTTATGTCAACAATGCCATCTAGTTGACACAGTAATTCATAGATATACTTGCAGTGGTCGCATGAATAGTTGGAAGTGGATCCGGGAGCAAATAGCTCTGATTCCAAGGACATCCCCTGAGTATATACCGCTGTCATTGATACACAGGCCTGAAGCACGCTATTTCCCAGAAGCAAAAAATAACGCTGTGTACTGGTTTCTGGGAAATTTTGTTAACTACGTCCTTAACAAATTAGGATCCGATAGCATCATTGAGGTCAAGGTACACATGCTGTGTGAGTTCCACAAAATTAGACGGTATTCGAATCACAAGAAAAAGTTCGGTAATATGTTGCAAATTGTATTTGAAAGAATGGGCATTGTCTAATATAAAAAAGAAGACTGTGTTGACAGTGATGTATTGTAGTTACCTTAAGGATACTATTTAAGATTTTACAGTATGTTTATGATGTGTGCTTTTTCTACTTCTGAGAGTGGTTTTTGAAATTTATAAGCTAATGTACAGATCTTATGTGACATTGAGATTGTGTGTCGAATAGTGTCAAAACACAAAACATTAAAGGTGCATAATTGGCTTATACTAGAAATTTGGAAATAGATAATTTTTATAGAAATGCCCTTATCGACTGGTGAAAACCATAAGATTCTGTCTGATAAATGTAATATTCAATGGCTGGCACATTGCTCTGTTCATTTTTGCACTGTGATGTGTAAGTCAGTTTCGCAGTGAAAGACTGATTATATAGATCTGATCACTTCAGATACTTAAGATTCAATTAATGTCCAGAAAGTGTAGTTGGAAGGCTAGGCAACTTTATTACATATCTCCTTTCCGCCATTCTCAGGTGTTTCAGAAATTGTCTAATATGATTAGTAACTCTTTCAGACCCCTTGTCCATTTCAATGGACACTACTTTTCGAGAGTAATATCTCACATCTGAGAGCACAGATGTTTTTAGGATTGTTTGTGCATCGCAATGGAAGTCTTGTGGTTCAATCTGATGGGCGATCCTGCCATCTAGTGGTGAAGTCACGAAGTATTTGGACGTTGTTTGAGACAAGATGGCCGCACAGAGGAAGCATGTAAAAGGTGGGTACATATTTCGACCAATTTTACGCGTTTAAAGGTTAGAGTTCCCCTTGTTTTTAAGTTTTATTTGTTTTAGTAAGGTTTTGGATACTTTCTATAGCAAAATTAGATACATGCTTCGGAAAATCACTGTATTATCGACGTTACAAAACTGATGTCCATTGAAATGGACATTTAGTCCCAATGGTTGTTTTTACTTGTGTGATTGTAATGTATCTCTGCTATATGAAAATAACTTCTGTGATGCAACTGCTCCTTTTTTTGTAACGTAGGGGACGAAACTAATTTATTTTATGTTACCAAAGGTTCAGTAGATAAAATTCCAAACATTTATGTACAATATTGCAGTAGCTGTACTTGATGTTATTGCTTCAGACTTGGTATTTGCGTCTTGTTTCAACACTGTTCATGAAATTGCTTACATCTGACGTATTGATTTTCAGAATTTTATCATATTGAGAGGGATGCTTCCCAAATACTGGATTTGCTGATGTCAGGTGAGGTTTCTGACTTAGAGCTCTCAGAAAACGATGAAAGTGGCCCTGATGATGCAGAATCTATTCCACAATGCACTAGACGTGGTATGTAATAATAAAACTATCAATCTCACCTGACTATTATATATATTTTGGCCTTGTTGTTGCTATACTGCATTGTCATTTTTAGGTGCTGATGTAGTCACAAACTACGAAGAGGAACAGTTGGAGGACGATAGTTGCAGCATAGAAGAAGATGACCAAAATCATACTTATGCATAGGACTCAAATGTTGAAGACTCTATTATTCCATCTGAGTGGGTGTTTACTGAAAAAAGTGATATTAGATGGAGAAGAAAATCGCCTACACCCCAAAGCACACCTATAGGTGATGACCAGTATTCAGTGCAGCCATCAGAGTGTGATATGACACCCATTGAATATTTTTCAGAGTACATTTCTCATGCTTGCTTAGAAAATATGGTTGAAAAAACTAACATGTATGCATTGTGACATGGGAGAACATTTACGCCGACAAATTTAACGGAAATAAAGGCTTTCCTAGGACTTCATATAATTATGGGATGCTTGAAATACCCCAGAGTTAGAATGTATTGGGATTCAGCATTGCATTTAGATCTCTTTGTGGAAAGCATGTCAAGAGAGAGATTTTTCCAACTGAGATCATGTTTCCATGTAGTTGACAATTTGGCAAGGCCAGAAAATGGCAAAGACAAATTTTACAAAGTGAGACTCATTTATGATTGTATTAGACGTAGATGTTTGGAACTACAGATTGAGGAAGAATTATGTGTTGACGAGCAAATGATTCCTTTCAAAGGTCATTTAGGAGTAAAGCCATATTGTAAGGGAAAGCCTAAACCTTGGGGTATAAAACTGTTTTTATTATGTGGAAGAAGTGGTCTGTGCTATGACTGTCTGTTTTACCAAGGAGATACTCCAGAAATCTCAAACACTTTTGTAAAAACGTTTGGTTTAGGGGCATCTATTGTTCTAAAAATTGTTGAGAGAATTAACAGGGAACATACTTATATTTTGATAATTTCTTCACAACATTCAACTTACTAGAAATATTAAAAATAAAAAATATATATGCAGCAGGAACAGCAAGACTATGTTGCATGCCAAATGTACCTTTCACCAGTGATAAGGATTTGAAAAAGAAAGGGCATGGTTTTTCTGAAGAAGTGGTGAGCATGAATGAAGCAGTGATAATGTGTAAATGGTTTGACAACAGACCATTAGTTCAGGCATCAGATTTTGTAGGATGTGGTAGTCAAGATGAAGTACAGCACTGGGAAAAATCAAGAAAGACATATGTTTCTGTCTCACGGCCTGAAGTTGTACGTCATTACAACCATGCTATGGGTGGTGTTGACAAAATAGATACGTTAATTAGCATGTATAGGATTTTTATTAAATCTAGAAAATGGACATTGAGAATGTTGTTCCACACTGTAGATTTAGCGCGTGTGAACAGTTGGTTGGAATACAAAAGAAATACTGAATCACTGGGAGAGAAAGAGAGAATGGATTTGCTTCATTTTAAGATGAGAGTAGGAGAGGCTCTTGTAAAAATGGGCACTAGTACCAAAGTGAAACGTGGCAGACCCAGTAGTGATTTACATGACATAAAAGCAAAAAGAGCAAGAACTGAGATTCGTCCGGCACCAGAGATTCGGAATGATCTTACTGCACATTTTCCTGAGTACCATGATAATACAGAAGCTTCAAGGTGTAAAATGCCTAGTTGTAAGAATAAAACTCATGTATTTTGTGAGAAATGTAATGTTCATCTATGTTTTGTCAAAGGAAGGAATTGTTTCAAAATGTTCCACAATGCAGAATGTAACAACCGTTGATACTCTTTGTCCATTACAATGGACATTCTGTAAAATGTAAATAAAAATGTTTTCAGTGATTTTATTGGATTCATTATGTTTCTAATACCCATTTTTACCTATTACTGTGAATAGATATTTTTTTTTCATGGCTGAGAATAATTTGGGTCTGAAAGGGTTAAATTGTTTTATATTTAAAATTATCCCACCAACTTGCTGATATCCATCATAAAGAACTAATTATGCTTCTGTAAAGATTGGAGCTCATCTAATTCACAGTGAATATTTTACTTCTTCAGGTTGAAGTCTGAATGTCTTTAAAAAATTTTTTCTTGATGTTTAACTTAATTCTTTCTGGTAATTTAGTCAGTAACACAATCTTCTGTTGTCTTTCCTTAACGTCAGCGTAATTCAAATGATCAAACCGTTTTGTTTAAATAACTTCATGTATGGAATGTGTAACATTGTTTTTTTAATAAATGTTTTTATAAAAAAAGCGAGTTCGGTCAGAGGGTTAGCTGCCCACTGTAATAAAAAAACTGAGTTAACCGATCAACGACGAACTTTAACGGATGTCTGACGACGTCCGCCCCGAGCAGATGCAACGAACGAAAGCGAACAAAATGAAATAAAAAAAAAATAAAATTAAAAAAAAGCTGAAGTTTCGGGTAATTTGTTGGCCCGTGTTCGACCCCGGTACCACCAACATTTTTTTTCATTTTATTTTATTTCTCACAATGTCAAACTATATATACATATATTCTGTTTAGTTAGGATTACGACCCTTGTAACTTAAAAGACTACAGATGTGTATCAAAAAGCGAGTATACGAACGAATTTACCGTGAAAGCTTTTTTTATTTTTCACAGCGTGTACCGCAGGAATGAATTTCTTAAAAATATGTGCATTTTACCATACTTCTGTATTAATTTTAATTGTTAATGATTAGTTTCAGTCTTATGTGGCATTCTCAAGTGATCTTGTGATTCTGCAATAGAAAACTATGCGTGACTTCCTTGTAAAAAAGAAAAGTATGACTTACATACTGAAATGTCAGCGTCTTTAAATTGGTGTTTTACGTTCGTTGTGGTTCGCAAATGCTGTGTCGTTGGTTTGACAGCTTGACGTGTACAAATGATTTATATTGTTGTTAATTACAAGCTGTCAATCAACAAGACAACATTTGTGAACCACAACGAACACGAAACACAAATTTAACGACGCTGACATTTCAGTATGTAAGGCATAGCTTTCTATTGCAGAACCACAACATCGCATCGCTTGAGAATGGCCTAGAGGTCTGAAACTAGCCGTGAACAAATAAAAGGAATACAGCTAAAATGGAAAAGTGTCCCCTTCTTTTAGTATGAAAGTGTTTCCTGCAGATGATATGCTAAAGAGGCGTTTCTCCAGTAGATCATAAGAAGAGAACGTGAGGTTGAATGAGCTAGGTAGATCTTCTCCAAATATGAACCTAGCAACAGCATGCCGTGGGACGAGGTTCGCCGACTTGCCTCAGACTATTTGAGAAGAAGCAGGTAGATGCCCCTTTCAGTCTCTTAGAATATTTCGCCTGAGTGGGGGATAGGAAAAAGTAAAACGCTCTCTAAAGATTTAAGCATACAGTACAAGGAATTTGAGAGCGCTGAATGTCAAACTGGTGTGGTAGCCAAGCAGTCAGCTTTCGGCGTTGTAGTGGCTCTGACGTGCCTAGCGCACCGGCCGCGCCCGCTTAACGCGAGCTTTGTTTACATCCATGAGGCTTCGGATAGCGATACATTGATCACTAAAGATCACGATGGCTCTTTGTTACCGGAAGGAGACTGTTACGTTCACGTTCGACGCACAGTACACAAGACCAAAAGCACACGAAATCACACGTTTCATGCGCAAAGTAGTGAAACTAGATCACAGGGAGCTGATAGGAATTCACCTATCAATATATATAACTGATGAAAGTGCCACTAAAGCATAGTTATTAAACACCATTTTTCGGATCTTCTTCATCAAAGAAGACGAAGTAAATATTCCTGAATTCCAATCAAGAACAACTGCCAAGATGAGAAATACAGAAGTACGTATCCTCGGTGTCGCAAAGCAGCTTAAATCACTTAATAAAAGCAAGGCTCCCGGTCCAGACTGTATGCCAGTCAGGTTCCTCTCAGAGTACGCTGATAAAATAGCTCCATATTTAGCAATTATATACAACCGCTCGCTTACAGAAAGATCCGTACCTAAAGACTGGAAAATTGCTCAAGTCCCATATTTAGCAATTATATACAACCGCTCGCTCACAGAAAGATCCGTACCTAAAGACTGGAAAATTGCTCAAGTCACACCAACACCCAAAAAAGGGAAGTAGGAGTAATACGTTGAATTACAGGCCCATATCACTAACGTCGATTTGCAGTAGGGGTTTGGAACATATATTGTATTCGAGCATTATGAGGTACCTCGAAGAAGACGATTGATTACACATAGTCAGCACGGTTTCAGAAAATATCGTTCTTGTGAAACACAACTAGCACTTTATACTCATGAAGTTACAAGTGCTATCGACAGAAGATGTCGAATTGATTCCATATTTTTAGATTTCCAAAAGGCTTTCGACACCGCTCCTCACAAGCGTCTTCTAACCCAACTGCGTGCCTATGGAATATCGCCTCAGTTGTGCGACTGGATTCGTGATTTCCTGTCAGAAAGGTCCAGTTCGTAGTAACAGACGGAAAATCATCGAGTAAAACAGAAGTAATATCCGGCGTTCCCCAAGGAAGTGTTATAGGCCATCTGTTGTTCCTGATCTATATTAACGTCATAGGAGTCAATCTGAGTAGCCCTATTCTATTGTTTGCAGATGATGCTGTCATTTACCGTCTTGTAAAGTCATCAGATGACCAAAAGAATTGAAAAATGATTTACATAAGATATATGCATGGTGCGAAAAGTGGCAATTAACACAGAATCAAGGAAAATTATACAGATGAGTACTAAAAGAAATCCGCTAAATTCCGAGTACGCGATAACTCACGCAAATCTCAAGGCTGTAAATTCAACTAAATTTTTAGGGATTACAATTACCGTGCAGTTCTAGGCGCTTCAGTTTGGAACTGCGAGACCGCTACGGTCGCAGGTTCGAATCCTGCCTCGGGCATGGATGGATGTGATGTCCTTAGGTTAGTTAGGTTTAAGTAGTTCTAAGTTCTAGGGGACTGATGACCTCAGATGTTAAGTCCCATAGTGCTCAGAGCCATTTGAACCATTTTTTTTTATTACAATTACAAATAACCTAAACTGGAACAATCACATAGATAATATTGTGCGTAGAGCAAACCAAAGAATTTGATTCATTGGCAGAACACTTAGAAGGTGCAACAGGTCTACTAAAGAGACTGCTTACACCACGCTTGTTCTCCCTATTCTGGATTATTGCTGTGCGGTGTGGGATCCGCATCAGATGGGACCGACGGATGACATCGAAAAACTATAAAAAAGGGCAGCTCGTATGTATTATCGCGAAGTAGGGGAGATAGTGCCACAGGCATGATACGTGAACTGGATTGGCAATCATTAAAACAAAGGCGTTTTTCGTTGCGACGGGATCTTCTTATGAAACTTCAATCACCAGTTTCCTCCTCCGATTGCGAAAACATTCTGTTGGCATCGACCTACATAGGGAGAAATGATCGTCACGATAAAATAAGAGAAATCAGGACTCGCGGAGAAAAATTTAAGTGCTCGTTTTTCCCGCGCGACCGTTCGAGAGTGGAGCGGTAAAGAGGCAGCTTGGAGGTGGTTCATTGAACCCTCTGCCAGGCACTTCATTGTTAATAGCAGAGTAATCACGTAGATGTAAATGTAGATAGTGGTCAGCGTCGTATACCTAAAACGAACAGACGAGGCAGCGTGCGACAGTCTCATTCGTCGATCCACCGACGGTTACTGCTTTTGCCACGACGACGGGAACATGGGTGTGGTTTCTGTTGATCATGCCGGTCTCGGAGTGAGAACGGTACGCGTATTCGAACTTCTGTTCGTAGTTCCTGCGGACATGGTTATCACACCACTTCGCCCTATGGCACGGTCCTGCGGAGAAATGGACCAGTTTCTAGACGTATTCCGTACTCAAGAGAGTGCTCCAAGTAAGAATTGAACTCCATATGCACATACCATTTTCTGTGACAATGGGTGGCTGTCGAGCCATCGTTATATACACTGGTCGACCGGAAACGTGCTCTGCCTGCTGGCAGGAAGGGCATGTCCGAACTGACTGTCTTCAGCGACGTCTAGTAAGCTACGTAGGGACACTTTTTTTCACTAGCTGCTTATTTTTTTGTGACCCACCGTCTAATTTCTTATGGTGGGTCGTACGTTACCACTTAGCTGCTGTGACTGGGTCCGGGGTCCGGAGTGACTGAAAGTAACACCACCGCGGCTCCCGTCCCTACTCACACCGTTGCCCGTGTCCCGCCACGTGGAGGCGGGCTCTGTTTGTTTACATCCATTTAATAACTTTTCTGTGCAGCATTACAAAAACTTATAACTAATACAAAATCAAGTGATATAGTAATAAACAAAACGAAATTAAATATTTAGAAAGAAGGAAGGAAGAGAATTGAATAGAGAAGAGATAGGTATAATATTGCCCGTCACCTGGTTGTGGCGGCGACCCGGGTCTTGGAATGACCCTCAAGACGCTGGCCGTCGCTCACCATGCCTTTAACATCTACCATCCTAAAAACAAACTTAACTAGAAGAGATTAGGGTACGTTAAAGCTAGAAACTAAGCCTAAGGGACACCCAGCACCCGCCACTGCAGATGGCATTGCTGCTTATTACGTACGTGAAAGCGCTACGGAACGACGTGGGCGACGCGCATGACAGGCCGTTGCCCGTAGAACCTGCGAGTACCGCCCCCGATCCCACGTCACTGACGGCGCAAATGGCCTTGTCTCACCACCAGCCAGACGCCCCACAACAGCTGCGGAGCCACGGTCCTGCCACGCTCCAGTCGAACCCATCTTCAGATATGGAAGCGGATCCGCAAGAGGATCGCACTGAACAGCATCCCTCAGCAGACGTGGAAGCTCCACCACGAAAACAGCGGTCGAAAAAGCGAAAGAAGAGTCGGCTGTTCACAGAAGACAAGCGACAGAAGCGAGGCAACGAACAAGACAGTGGGAACGATCATGATTTGTTTCGACCGCCAGGCCAGGAGAACGTCGCACCCACAGCGTCGGTGCTTCAAACTGTGGAGAAGCCTCCACATCAATGAGACGCGATGGATACAGATATCCTACAGGATGACGTACCATCTGCAGATGAACGCCCGTCAACAGCGGGAGTCCTCACCAATGCATTGGGAATTGGGAACAAGAAATTGAACAAACTGATGAGATTCAGGTTGACGTTCAATCATTGACTCCCACCGACAACGAGTCGGGAGGGAACCTTATCCATGGCGGCCAATGAGGCCATGTCGTGTGGTCCCGCTCCAGGAAGGATTCTCCGTCGACGGCCGATCACTAGATTCGTGACTTCCCAGCAGGGCACAACCGATAAGATGTCACACGTCTACCGTTTTGGTACAGTTAACATCAATGGTATTCGCAGCTAAGATACAAATACTGCAAGATATGCTGCGGGCAGCGGACGTCGACATAGTTTTTCTGGTGGAGGTACTAAACGACACCCCAGTTGAGTTTTATGGTTACGAAGTCCATCGTTTAACAGGTTACGATGGTAGCGGTGGCACAGCCATACTGTTACGATAAGAAATAGTGGCGGAAGATGTGGAATACTTACCATCGAACGGTGGTGTTGCCCTGACTGTAGGAGACGTCCGCTTGGTGAATGTTTACGCACCGTCTGGCTCGACCAGGAGACACGAAGGCACAACCTTTTACACAGAGGAAGTGTCGCCGATATTTCGAGGAAGTCAGGAGAATTACACTCATGCTCATAAATTAAGGATAATTGCAGAATGTGGTGCCACACAACGTGGCACTACACAAAACTGATGTTAATAACATAGGATCACAGGGAAAACACACGACACAGATCTGTAAATCCACAGTATAAGTTGAGAAAACCGTCCCGAAATACATGTGCTACAAAACGCCACTGTTTCCTGCGCGTGTACCCCGACATCAATATGGGATACGATCACGATTCACACGTACACAGGCCGCACAACGTGTTGGCACACTCTGGATCAGCTGGTCGAGCCGCTGCTGGGGTATAGCCTCCCATTCTTGCACCAGTGCCTGTCGGAGCTCCTGAAGTGTCCTAGGGGTTGCAGACATGCAGCGATACGTCGACTGAGAACATCCCAGACGTGCTCGATGGGATTTTGGTCTGGAGAACAGGCAGGCCTCTCCATTCGCCTGACATCTTCTGTTTCAAGGTACTCCTCCACGATGGCAGCTCGGTGGCGCCGTGTCCTTTCATCCATCAGGAGGAAGGCGGGACCCACTGCACCCCTGAAAAGGCGGACATACTGGTGCAAAATGACGTCCCGATACACCTGACCTGTTACAGTTCCTCTGTCAAAGACATGCTGTGGTGTACGTGCACCAATCATAAATCCCACCTCACACCTTCAAACCACGACCTCCATACAGGTGCCTTTCAAGGACATTAAGGGGTTGGTATCTGGTTCCTGGTTGACGCCAGATGAAAACCCGGCGAGAATCTCTGTTCAGACTATACTTGGACTCGTCCGTGAACATAACCTGGGACCACTGTTCCAATGACCGAGTACTGTGTTCTTGACACCAGGCTTTACGGGCTCTCCTGTGACCAGAGGTCAGTTGAATGCACCTTACAGGTCTCTGGGCGAATAAACCATGCCTGTTCAATCGTCTGTAGACTGTGTGTCTGGAGACAGCTGTTCCAGTGGCTGCGGTAAGGTCCCGAGCAAGGCTACCTGCAATTCTCCGTGGCCGTCTGCGGGCACTGATGGTGAGACATCGGTCTTCGTGTGCTATTGCACACTGTAGACGTCCCGTACTGTAGCGAATGGACACGTTTCCTGTCTGCTGGAATCGTTGCCATAATCTTGAGATCACACAGATCACACTTTCTTGCACACGGAGGGCCCGTGCTACGACCTGCTGTGTTTGACCAGCCTCCAGTCGCTCTAGAATTCTACCCCTCATAACGTCATCAATATGTGTTCTTTGAGCCATTTTCAACACACAGTCACCATTAGCACGTCTGAAAACGTCTGCACACTTACTCGCTGCACTGTACTCTCACATGCACCAACACACCTCTACGTATGTGGACTGCCGCAAGCGCCACCGTGCGACGACTGCAGGTCAAATGCACCGCATGGTCATAGCCCGAGGAGATTTAAACCCGCAAACCACCCACAAGAGCGTTGTTTCACCATGTATCAGCATTATCCTTAATTTTTGAGCATGAGTGTATATTGTCGGTGGGACTTCAACTGCGCTCTGCAGCCCGAGGACCAACGACCACACTTTGTTCCTTGCCAGGCGTTACAAACGCTGGTCCGGGATCTTGCACTGCATGACACCTGAGAAATGACGCACGGCGACAGCCACAGATATATATACTTTACAAGCCACTCTGCTAGTCAGCTAGACAGGATGTATGTGTCACGTGGGCTACGCAAGGCGACGATTGACGCCAAGGTGTGGCCTAAAGCCTTTACAGACCACCAGGCTTATATTTGCACCATCGCTCTACCACGACAGAAGACATGGCACAGTAGGGGACCATGGAAGCTCAACGTTACTCACCTGCGGGATGGGAACTGTTTACGGCAGGTTGAAGTCATATGGCGACAATGTCAACGGTGTCAACGTTCGTACGATTCAACGCTTAAATGGTGGCTCTGCTGCGTCAAACCGGCTTTACGCAGAACGTTAACACGATATGGTCAAGATAAGTCGCATTTACATTATTGAATGGAGACTACATTTAGATCGCACGTGTCTAGGAGGGAAGAGAAATGTACACACAGCGCTAGGGGCATACAGGTATGTCATAGTATTGATGTCTGCATGACGACTACGAGGAGCTCTCGTGGCAGTGGATTTCGATCACGCTTTCGACCGAGTGGACCATGATTTCCTAAGAGGGGTCATGGAACGGATGGGATCCCCCTCATGTTTGTGGACACCATCTTGAGGTCGATTAATGGCGCGAACTCGAGATATCGGCCATCTTATTTGCAGTCGCTCTTGAACCTGTACTACACGGCCTCCGATGATGACTTGAAGGCGTCCAATTATGGACTGCATCCTTCCAATGACGCGCATGCGCTGACAACGTCTTTCTTTTGGTCAAGTCAGGAGACGAAATCCAGGTGGCACTGGAATGGCTTTAGCAATGTGGAGCGGTGGCAGGTAGTGTCATCAACCTACGAAAGACCCGATGTATGGAAGTGGGCAGAGCGCTGCCACCAGGGGCAGCAGTGCCCATCACCAAGGTCCCCACTCTCAAGTGTTTGGGGGCGGTATTCCATGGAAACATACGACGTACAGCGGCGGATAATTATCGACGGTCCATCTTCCCTCTCTCCCTGTAGAGGTACGTGCATTGTGGTATGTAGTGGTGAACGGCAAATTCCCGACCATCAATGAAGGAACTCTATTCATCTGGTCGACACACCGATATGCCCCCACTGCGCGGTGTTCGACTCCGACGAGCATTGTTTGGGTTGTTGCACTGCAATAGACTGTTGTTTTCTAACGAGGAAAATGATCGCCCTTTTACAGCGTACGGTGCACACGGCAATCAAAGCAGCTGATCCACTCTTCCCGGGCAAAGTATACTTTCCCACATCCAGGACAAACGCCGTAAACTGGATAAAGGTGATGGCGACTTATTAATTGTATCGCACTGATGACAAGAATGTCATAGAGTTCTGGTGCATACTGCATGAGCAACGTGATATCTTGCGGTCACCAGTGAAATATAGAACATGTTTTTCCAATTACTTGCGTTCGTTATTCACGGACCCTCCGGCTAGTTGGGGTGTTCCGGGTATAAGAAGCGAAATTAAGAGATAGCCCAAGGTTCAGGAACTATCGTTCATGTATAAAGTGTTCAGGGGACTATACAGGGTGTTTCATCTAACTCTGCCACCTCAAACATCTCTGGAACAACAATAGATATTCAAAAACGGTTTTTACCAGCATGAATGTACGGCAGGGGCTTAGGAAACTAAATATTATGCGAAATTTTAAAACGGAACCAAATACTATTTTCAACACAAAGTATTATTAAATGAACACCCCCTATTGTTTCGTATGCAATCAATAGCATGAAGAATCACAAAAATAATGGCGTTAGTTGTATCGCAATACGTCAATAACGTCCCGAGAGATTGCGAAGTGAAGTTGACGCTTGAAATAACTGAAGCGCTCAGTTAGCGCACGTCCTGAGACTCAAGCGTGCACCTCACGCTGCCGGTAGTCGTGATGTGATTGACGTAATTCGTCAGTGAAGTGTTAATGTATGATGTGGTGTTGTATGACAACACATCATTGGCCCATATTTCATTGATGGCACCCCTAAAGGGGGATAGTTTAGCCCCTTCTTGAGCTGTACCGTAGTTGAACCGGTCCACCTCTTATAATGTGTCAAATAATGCGGTATCAGAATGATGGATGTCCTGCGCATAATGTTTATTGTTGCGAAATGACAACTAGAGGTACAATTAGTGGTAACACACTTGGCTTCACGTTTCTAAACCAGGTAAGTTCTGAAATATGTGGCTTGTAAAGGACAGCAACGGCGTCACAGTTTCTGACGTAATGCATCGCATGTAGTACTGTGCTCAGAGCAGGGGTTGCCTGCACTGGCGCCTGTATCCTGCTGTAAACATACCAATATCACTACGGCACGCTCTACCCTCGGTGAACAAGTCTCTCTTAATTTGGTCTGCTGAACTGCTTTCATACTGTAACGTAATTCACATACGTTGCCACATTAAAACCTGTTTTCTTGTGGCTTGTTACATTTGCCATCATCTAGTCAATATGCCGGCCTTCAGTAATTAAGAAAAACTAGATATCATTTTAACTTGTGGCGAATGTCACAGAAATGCAACCGCAGCTGTGACACTGTATGCTGAACACTACCCAGATTGGCGGTGTCCGTCACGTCGAACCACTAGAAACACCTGCAAGACACTCTCGGAAACAGGAAGCTGGGCTCCCACAAAATGGCGACGTACAACGCCAGCGACTGGCAATGGGAACGAAATTGCTGTTCTGGCTTCTGTAGCGCACAATTCTCAGTTGGGTGTACGAGAAATTGCACGAGGTGTAGGAATAAGCCACAGTAGTGTGAGCAGAATCTTGCATCGGCATCCGTTTCATCCGTTCCATGTCTCACTGCACCAAGAACTGTACGGGAATAACTTTGAATCCCGCATTGCATTCTGTCGTTTTTCACTTCAGCAGTTGCAAGATAATCCAGTATTCCTAAGCAATACGTTTTTACGGACGAGGCTTCATTTACAAACCATAGTAATGTGAATCTGTAAAACATACACTACTGGTCCGTGCAAAATCCCAAGTGGATTCGCCAAGTTGCTCATCAACGACGGTGGAGTGTCAATGTTTGGTACGGTATCATTGGTAACTATATTACAGGTCCGTATTTTTACTGTGGAACTTTGAATGGACAGCGATAGGCATTATTTCTTCAACACACACTAGCACTCCTCATGGAGGACCTAGGATTGGAAACTCGTCTATAAATATGGTTCCAACATAATGGATGTCCCGCACACAATACAAAAGTTGCCACAGGCGTTCTAGATGCGGCATTTCCAAATACGTGAATGGGGGCGGTGAGGTACTGTGCGATGGCCAGCACGGTCCACCGACTTGACGTCATTAGACTTCTTTCTCTGGGGCACAGTGAGAGACAGAGTGTATTAAGAACCCCCAACGACAGTATAGGATACGCAACATCGTACTACTGCGGCAGTATCTGTAGAAACTCCACAATCTATGCAACACTCTCTCGTTACCCGTCTGGAAACGTACATTGATACAAATGGAGGGTACTTCGAACATATGTTGACGTGACACAGTTTCATTGGTCAAGATGTGGGTGTATTTTCTATGCTGGATGTAAAGCACAACTATATAGTTTTTGTGGGCGACAGGGCACTAGTAAATGTGTTCAGCAAAGTGAATTCAAGTCTGTTTTCTCTAATTGTAGCTCTAGTTGTCATTTTGCCAGAATAAACATACACTTACCATTTGAAAAACGTAACTTTGCTTTGGACGTGTTACTTGTTTATTTTTGTGGATTGTGCAGCCCTTCCCATTGCGTGAGCTCCTGACACAGCCCGCATGAGGCTCACGCTTGAGTCTCAGGACGTGAACTAGCTGTGCGCTTCATTTATTTCATGCATCAACTTCACTTCGCAATTTTTCAGGATGTAATTGATGTATTGCGATGCAACCAAAGCCATTATTTTTGTGATTTTTCATGATATTTATTGCATACGAAATAATATGGGGTGTCCATTTAAAAATACACAAATTTGTGTTGAAAATAGCATTTGTTTCCGTTTTAAAATTTCACATAACATTTGATTTCCTAAGTCCCTGCAGTACGTTCATGCTGGTGAAAACTGCTTTTGAATATCTATTGTTGTTCCAGAGATAACTGAGATGGCAGATTTAGGTGAGACACCCTGTACATCGTTCTTAAGTTAGCGAGAAGCCAACCTGGATACACGCCAACAGGGCCGTTGCTGGATCCCATTTTCTTTTCTTTCTTTTTCTGGTGAACTCTTTAAATCTAGACAGTGTTAGGAGCCGTTTTTTATGTCTGGACGTATTAAATGGCACCTTTAATTTCTGTATGTTTTGTTTAGCACCTATGAAAGACAATAAAAATCAATAGAAAAAAAAGAAAAAAAGAAAACAGTGGTTAACAACGCAGACGTCAGTTTAGCGGCTGCGATTCGATTCCCACTGGTTCAATATTTACATTTTTTCTTTCATTTTATTTTACTCCTGGCAGTGTTAAGCGATTAATTATAATATTTAAATGTATTTTGATGGTACAGTTTATACACGCAAAATTAAAATAGTCTGTTTAGTTAGGATTACTACCAATGTAAGTCAAAAGTCTGTAGGCCACCACGCTGAAGCAAGTTGGTAAAATATTGCACCTGCCGCCGTTGGTTTTTAGTTTCAAGTATCAGAAGAAAGTATGTGGTGATGATATGCATGCTTTTCTGATATGTTATATTACAGTGATGCTAACATAACTGTAATATCTCTAGTCAAGCATATACTTATTTGACATACCCAGAGAACTAAAGAATGGGTTACGGGCATAGCTGAATAGAAACAACAGTAAGTGAAGTAATAGTAAAGAAATTATTAGTTTTACTGTACTGAAAGAGTTTAAGCATGAAATACGTGAAGGGCGTTTTGAAGCAATACATAATTAGCTTCCAGACAAAGGAGATAGTATCCAATGCTTAACGTATGCACTAATTTGTGGCGGTACTGGACAGTGGAATTAAAGAATCGACCGACTGAGTTTCAGTCACCAAAACAAATATTATATTTATTTTCATTATAAGCAACGTAAGAATATATAAGAAACGAGAAAACTAGGACACACTAAGTCTTACAGATGAAAGGCTTCATGACCACAAATCCCTAACATTACCACCGAATTAAAAAAAAAACAACTGGTTATCAAAACTTAAAACACCATATTTAAACTCAGCACCATAGTGAAGAACGGTTAAATAAGCTGTATAATTATAAAGAAAAGTTAAGAACTAAATTTTAAAAATTCGTACTGAATTGTGAAAATCAAATTTTTAACATGAGCAGCTGTAAAGAAATAAGAACACCGTTTCGTTTGGGTGCCATCAACACTTACGATGGTACATGAACATCTGTCCACACCCTCACATACAGTCCAAATTGATGTTAAGAACGCGATGATTTACCTGAAACAGTTCGTTATTAGTCAGAAAACATTGATCCTTTATAAACATCGACAACACGAATGTAACCAACCAAGAACTGCGGCTGCATTTAAGAATTTATTAAACGTTAGCATAAATACAATCTGTTATAAAGTCTCTACGAAAACTAATAATTCACTCTTGTCTGTTACATTAACACAAGCAGTTTCGGAAGCCTGTACTTAATCGCATGTTTCTATGACCGCTACGGAGCATCAGCTTGAAGTACACTATGTATTCAAAACTATCCAGACACCCACAAAACATACGTTTTTTGTATTAGGTGCATTGTGCTGCCACATACTGCGAGGTACTCCATATCAGTAACCTCAGTAGTCAATAGACATCGTCAGACAGCAGAATGGGGCGCTCTGCGGAACACACAGACTTCGAACGTGGTCAGGTCGTTGGGTGTCACTTGTGTCATACGTCTGTACGTGAAATTTCCACACTCCTAAACATACCTAGGTCCACTGCTTCCGATGTGATGGTAAAGTGGAAACGTGAAGGGAGACGTACAGCGCAAAAGCGTACAGGCCTGTTGACTGACAGAGACTGCCGACAGTTGAAGAGGGTCGTAATGTGTAATAGACAGGCATCTATCCAGACCATCACACAGGAATTCCAAATGCATGAGGTTCCACTGCAAGTACTACGACAGTTAGGCGGAAGGTGAGAAACTTGGATTTCATGCTCGAGCGGCTGCTCATAAGCCACACATCACGCCGGTAAATCCAAACGACGACATTGACAATTGAATAGTGGAAAAACGTTTTGTGGAGTGACGAAATCACGGTACACAATGTGGCGATCAGATGGCAGGGTGTGGGTATGGCAAATGCCCGGTGAACGTCATCTGCCAGCGTGTGGGGTGCCAACAGTGAAATTCGGAGGTGGTGGTGTTTTTTCATGGAGGGAGCTTGCAGCCCTTGTTGTTTTGCGTGGCGCTATCACAGCACAGGCCTACATTGATGTTTTGAGCACCTTCTTTCTTCCCACTGTTGAAGAGTCATTCGGGGATGGCGATTGCATATTTCAACACGGTCGAGCACCTGCTCATAATGCACGGCCTGTGGGGGAGTGGTTACAGGACAATAACATCTTTGTTATCGATTGGCCTGCACAGAATCCTGACCTGAATCCTAAAGAACACCTTTGGGATGTTTTGGAACGCTGACTTCGTGCCAGGTCTCACCGACCGACATCGATACATCTCCTTAGTGCAGCACTCTGTGAGGAATTGGCTGCCATTCCCCAAGAAACCTTCCAGCACCTGATTGAACGTATGACTGCGAGAGTGGAAGCTGTCTTCAACGCTAAGGGTGGGCCAACACCATACTGAGTTGCAGCATTACCGGTGGAGGGCACCATGAACTTCTAACTCTTTTTCAGCCAGATAGCCGGATACTTTTGATCACATAATGTACCTGCTGAAGCGTTATCTTCCTTAACACCGGTAGTGACATCTACTTACTAATCATGCCACACTGTCACGTGCAGAAAATGGTAGAAAACACACAGACAGCTTCAGCCCAACATTGGTGAGCCATACATTCCACCACTCTCAGTATGTGCTCTGCACACTAGGCCACGAAACAGCTCTGGTAAGCTCGGCTGTCCTCCACTGTCTGCAAGGCAGCACTCCGCCACAGCGTCAAAATGGCGTGGTTCAAATGGCTCTGAGCACTATGGGACTTAACATCTGAGGTCATCAGTCCCCTAGGACTTAGACCTACTGAAACCTAACTAACCTAAGGACATCACACACATCCATGCCCGAGGCAGGATTCGAACCTGCGACCGTAGTAGTCGCGCGGTTCCGGACTGAAGCGCCTAGAACCGCTCGGCCACCGCGGCCGGCTCCACAGCGTCCTCCATAGTCAAGTGTATGTTACTTGACGGGCTATTTTGAATTAACTGAAATTAAGCGAGAGGTGCACCTAGATTTGCAGCGCTCTTCGTGGTCTAATCCACATGTATAGATTAATTAAAGCTCTGTGCATATAGGTGATGGAGAAAATATTTAGAAATGTCCTATACTTAGAGAATTTAATGTGGGATTAGATGAACTGCCGCTCTGCACGACAGATTGTCAGTGTAACTAAAGGTTCACAATGAAGAGGGAATTAGTTTGTTTTAACCTTATATGGTAAATTGGTAAACTAATTGAAATTATCATCTTTCTGTATTCTATGGTGTTGGCGACATCATTCATCTAAGGTTGTGGCGTAACATTTGACTGTAGTAAAGTGGTGTGTTATCGAAAGTCTACCTAACCACCGAATGATGGTCACCAACATTTAAAAGTATTTTTTATTGCTTAAGTAATTTAGGTTCTCAGACTGTTTGGTACTTTGTATAATTGCTTTTACATGTACGTAGCTAAGGATGGACGTTACGTTTCTTTAAGGCAATACAGCTGTTACAGGTTTACCACAATTTGCGGTAGCTGCTAGGCATTCAGTTATTACGTTACTGCGATGTCCTGATCAGGGGATGTGTGGCGCGACGAGGAAAAGAGCGTGCCGCGACAATACTGATAATGCCGTCAAAGACACGAGAAGAATCTCGTTATCTATAAGATATGTATTCATTCTTTGGTGTCCGCAGCTCGTGGTCGTGTGGTAGCGTTCTCGCTTCCCACGCCCGGGTTCTCGGGCTCGATTCCCGGCGGGGTCAGGGATTTTCTCTGCCTCGTGATGACTGGGTGTTGAGTGCTGTCCTTAGGTTAGTTAGGTTTAAGTAGTTCTAAGTTGTAGGGGACTGATGACCATAGATGTTAAGTCCCATAGTGCTCAGAGCCATTTGAACCATTTGAACCATTCTTTGGTTCTATCTCGAGATGTAATTTGAACATTCATTGTATCTGAGAGTACGAACATATCTCACGTTTAAGAAGTAGTTTTTTTTCGAAATTGGTTAATTTGCTGTACTTTTGACTTCGAGGAACAACTGAAGAATTTAGAAAACCAATTCAGAACTTTTCAGTATTGACAGTCGTGAAGAAATGACGAGGTAAGCGAACTAATATGCTGAAGTGACAGCTCACGAACAGACTAGTGATCTACAACCAACGGAAACATCGCGGTACATTAGTGTTTGGTAATGCTACCAGGCCCAGTAGCATATAGAAGGGGTGTGAACAGCATCAGAGGTTGAATGATCACTGCGAAGGACGCGGAGATACAACGTAATAGTGTGAAACAGCGTTATCAGCACCTCACGGAGTTTGGGAAAGCCTCATGTGGGTCTTCATTTGGCCAGGTAATCGTATCGTGCCGCAGTGAGATTTGTGGGGTATTTGGATGTGACAGTAGACTGAACGACTGCAGGGGAAGGTGGGGGCAGGCATGCTAATCGAAAAGGTTCCGCTCGACTACGCCTGACGGTCGCAAGGGAGGACCGCCGTATCGTGCACCACGCACATCGCAACCCCTTCTCATCTCCGCCTGCCATCTAAAAGCAAGTAACATCCTGTGCTACCATAGAACCTTGATCAGAGACAACAAGCAGACAGATTAGGGAAGTACCTTCCTATGCGTAGGCTTCTTTTAACACCTTGTAATACCGAAAATGCAGATAAAAATAGCTTTTGCACCATTCAAACTTTTCGCCATTTGATATCGGTACATAACTTGCACTGTACTTCCAATTTCTGAATCTGTAAGCCTTATTACAGATACTATATTTAATATGTAATGGATGTAATAGTGTATTTATCTGTGAAGTTATGTAATTGATGGTAATTATAATGTAAATATTGTAAATTGCTGGATAATAGCAAAGGGAACTTTAGTTAACTGTATCGATAGCGACGACGAAATTGCAGTAGCTGTGCCAATGTTTATCTTTGCGTATGGACAGTCTCTGTTGCGCTGCGAGCAGAGAGAACACAGAGCAGCTTGAGTCATGAAAGAGTGCGGATGTGTTAACTGCGCGCTCCCGCAGACACGGTGTGCAGCTACGATCGCGCCATTGTAGGCGCATCTACTTTGTTAACCCGCGAGCATCGAGCTTACGGTAGGAGGGGAGCGGCAGACGAAGCTGCAGTTCCCACTATTGCCTGTCCCTTAATTATCCGTGGCTCTGGAGACGACTCGGGATTCTCAACCAGCATCAGCAGCCACAACGGCAGCTCAGAATTGTCGTCAGCTACATTCTTCGTCGTCCGCACAGCTACAACATCGTAATACTGTTATCTGACAGAGTATAACAAACATTGTACAAGCATTACCCAGAGGCATTTCTTTCACAAAATTTGACTAAATTTCTTGAATAATAACGAGCAATAGTTAAAACTTGTAGGAGACCTGTGTTGTCATTGTCCTCAGACATTATTATCAAGCAGGTCAAGCAGGATCCCTTTCCTTTCCATGCAATCACCGAGTGTCGTAAAAATATGAAAAATGATTAACTATTTACTGCCAGTTTTGTTTCTTTGCTAATAACTAGTTTCAGTCTCAATTTCGCTGCCTCAGTAACTGTTCACTCTTGTATTGCATAACAGGCGCTTAAGGAATTTGAAATTTTGAGTATTAACTTCACTCACTTAAAGCAACTTGAATTTTCACTGGAAAAACTAATTACTAAAGATACAGCACAAATTAAGAGTGCACAATTTCATTTATTCTGTATTTAGTTTAGTGAATGAATTCTGCTGGCTTGGTAAGTCCTTTATTGTTGTTACGTTAAAAGTAAAATCTGTTGCTCATTTACTTAAAGTAAATTGAGTTCAATCTTTCAATAATTAAAAGTAAATTGCTTGCCTTTTTCCAAATTTTGCATTACGTTACGCTGAGGTTACTGAAAGTAATTTTTTGCGTAACAGAGTTTCAGAGATAGTCAGTCATTTATGTAACAAGCAACTTCATTTAACTTCGCTTTCAAAATTTAATATTTCAGAACAAGTAACTGCAAATTCAGTGCTTTCTGATTCATTTATTTTCTCCCGAATTGTTGTGTTGTGGAAAAGCATGACAAACTTCCGTTGCCCCGCCAATGATTATTTTCTTAATTTTTCTTGCCATTACCTTTCTTAAGATTCTGGTTATTCATTGCCCTAGTGGGCTGCCGACCGTTTAATTATGCTTTTTTCGCTAACCATTATTTTTTGCAGTACGAGTTACGTGGTACCCTTTTTCTCTCTGTGTAGTTCGTGAGCGATTGCACAAAATTCCACCCATTTCAAAATTATTATCGGTATTTAGAATAGATTATTCCTTCAGAAACGTCTGTTGTACACTTTCCCCCTACTAATCGGTATTATTTTCTTTCGTTAATGATAGTCTTACACATTATGAAATTTTATTCGGCATACACAATCACTATCATTTATATTGCGATCCAATAGGCGTATTGGGAAGGGAGAGGGGTTACAACTACATAGAGATACTGTGTTTGGAGTGGTGCCGTGACTGAGACATACGGACTGCTGATGAATAGTGTAGCATTCTGTTCAACAATGAATCGCAATACTACACTACCCAGGATGCCCTTTGTCGGTGAGCGTGGCGGCGACCTGCGGAGAAGTTTGCATTCTTCCATTGTTTTGGAGTGGTATAGCGGCGTCACTCCTTGTAGTGTCTTGCGATCGGCAGGAAAGAACTAACGATCAAGTCTGAACACACTTTATTTAACTAAAACGTCTTCTTGGCGAGCACTAATTTCTAAAATCAAGAAAAACTAGAAACACAATAATTCTTGTGGTGGCAAAAGCCAGATAAAAGTTAGAAGACAACGAAAATAAATAATAACAACCGAAATGCTACGTTACACAATTCCAGAGTGGCGTTACGCCCAGCAAGATATAAATTTCTACAGAAGACTATGGCGAGTGTCTACTGGGCTAGAGCCGGTGTATGTACTAGCCAGATCTGTCCTATCTGTAGGTACACACTGCCAGTCTGCTTGCATGCCTATAACACCGATTCTGCGGAATGCTACCCTTAATCACATTAGTTCCAATTGGTGGATCTCTGTCACATGGCTTTTCACAAAGAAATGCCGTGTTTATGTGGAAGGTCTGTTGATGTTTACATTCACTGTCGGTGTTTTGATATGAGCTCTTGAAAGGAGGTCGGCAGCCCACATTGCTTGTCTGTTGTGCGGGCCCTCTAACTGATAAGGGGCCGCTACGACACTCGTGGGATGACAGTATGGGGAGCCATTGTGAGGCCCACGAGAAAGACAGGCCGCGGCACATACGTCATGAAGATAGGCTGATCCCACTCACTCGCTCAGTGCAGCAGACAAAATGCTTTTCGAAACCTATTAACTCGCAGCTGGGCGTGTACGTACTAACGTGAATTGCATCTTCTACTGGAATCTGCTATTATGAAGTCTTACTGATTAACAGTACTACAATAAAATTTAATTTAAGATCAATAATCGATATAAATGGTATAATGGCTCGTTTATTGCATTTAGTCTCTTCTGCTTAACAGCTCTCACTTCATACAGGAAGTGGTGCCTTATGCAACTGAAATAATTTTGGCATGATTATAATTTTATTGTACCCTAGTACAGCCACAACAAATTATAAGTAAGCCTATGGACTTGTGATCATTGTAGGGCTAATACCAGTGAGACTCCATAATAGCGGATTCCAGTAGAAGATGCAGTTCTCGTTTGTATGTACACATCTAGTTACAAGTTAACATGTGTAGAAACATAGTTTTTCCGCTGAGTTGGCCAAGCGAGCGTTCACAGGCCTATCTTCGTGATGTACACGCCACAGCCCATCTTTCTCATAGGCCCTAAGACATCAGATATGACCTCAGGTCACGGCTGGTAGTGACTGAAAGAACTCTCAAGATTGTACAACAGAGACCCTGTGTCACCATGTGCAACCTCTCATGCGACAACGTCGTGATGCCAATTTCAAAAGGATAATTCTCGTCCACACATGATACATATCTCTATGAAGTGTTTGCATAATGTCGAGGTACTTTGATGGTCGCCGAGATCCCCAGATCTGTACCCTGCAGAACATGCGTGGCACCAGCTCAGACATCAACTCTGTTCCATTGCCAGTACCGAGAATATCAAGGACCAGTCACAACAGTAGTGGACCAGTTTGCCTCAGGAGAGGACACACCGGTCTTATGACACCATTCCCGATCGAATCAGTGCCTGCATCCAGGCCAGAGGACGTGTAGTGTAATGATGACAAGTGGGCTCATACTGCCAAGTTCTTTCTAAATTCGACTTGATTTTATAATCGCTGAAATGACATCACATACCCTCTCAATTCGTGAAATTTCATTTTGTTTCCACCTCCCCTTCTGGCTGCTTCGCTTTCTTTTATAAGGCAATGTATTTTGTACTGCCTTGAGTCACAAAATTTCGTCAGTTCTGCAGTTAACGTAATTTTAGAAAATGGCGACGTAGTCTGCAAATAACTGTTGAAACAAAACTGTGATTATACACCTGAATGTGGCTAGATGAGCACTGGCAGCAGCAGTTAGCAAAGAAATAATACGATGAGCTGACAAAAGTCTGGGATGCCTCCCAATATCATGTCGGACCTCCTTTCACCCGGCATAGTGGAGCAGCTCGGTGTGGCATGGAATCAACAAGTCAGTGGAAGGCCTTCGTAGGAACATTGAGTCATGCTGTCTCTATAACCGTCCATAATTGCGAAAGTGCTGCCAGAGCAAGAATTTGTGCACAATTTGACTTCTCGATTATGCCTTGTCAATGTTTGATGGGGTTCATGTCGGGCGATCTGGGTGGCCAAATCGTTCGTTACAATTGTTCAGAATGTTCTAACAAATTGCGAACAACTGTGGCCCTGTGACATGGAGCATTGTCATCCATAACTAAAGTCCATCAATGGCTGCAAATGGTCTGCGAGTCGCAGAACATAACTGTTTCCAGTTAATGATCGTTCAGCTGAGCCGAAGGAATCAACCCACTCATCTACATCTACATCTACATTGATACTTTGCAAATCACATTTAAGTGCCAGGGAGAGGGTTCATCGAACCACCTTCACAATTCTCTATTATTCCAATCTCGTATAACGCGCGGCAAGAATGAACACCTATATCTTTCCGTACGAGCTCTGATTTCCCTTATTTTGTCGTGGTGATCGTTTCTCCCTATGTAGGTCGGTGTCAACAAAATATTTTCGCATTCGGAGGAGAATGTTGGTGATCGGAATTTCGTGAGAAGATTCCGTCGCAACGAAAAACGCCTTTATTTTAATGATTTCCAGCCCAAATCCTGCATCATTTCTGTGACACTCTCTCGCATATTTCGCGACAATACAAAACATGCTGCCTTTCTTTGAGCTTTTTCGATGTACTCCGTCAGTCCTACCTGGTAAGGATCCCACACCGCGCAGCATTATTCTAAAAGAGGACGGACAAGCGTAGTTAGACAGTCTCCTTAGTACGTCTGTTACATTTTCTAAGTGTCCTGCCAATAAGACGCAGCCTTTGGTTAGCCGTCCACACAACATTTTCTATGTGTTCTTTCCAATTTGAATTGTTCGTAATTGTAATACCTAGGTATTTAGTTGAATTTACGGCTTTTAGAGTAGACTGATTTATTGTGTAACCGAAGTTTACGAGTTCCTTTAGGCACTCATGTGGATGACCTCACACTTTTCGTTATTTAGGGTCAACTGCCACTTTTCGCACCATTCTGATATTTTTTCTAAATAGTTTTGCAGTTTGTTTTGAATTTCTAATGGCTTTATTAGTCGATAAACGACAGCGTCATCTGCAAACAACCGAAGACGGCTGCTCAGATTGTTTCCCAAATCATTTATATAGAGAAGGAACAGCAAAGGGCCTATAACACTACCTTGAGGAACGCCTGAAATCACTTCTGTTTTACTCGATGACTTTCCGTCAATTAACGCGCACTGTGACCTCTCTGACAAGAAATCGCAAATTCAGTCACATAACTGAGACGATGTTACATAAGCACGCAATATCACTACGAGCCACTTGTGTCGTACAGTGTCAAAAGCCTTCCGGAAATCAAGGAATACGGAATCGATCTGAAATCCCTTGTCAATAGCACTCACCACTTCATGTGAATAAAGAGCTAGTTGTGTTTCACAGGAACGATGTTTTCTAAACCAATGTTGACTGTGTGTCAATAGACCGTTTCCATCGAGGTAATTCATAATTTTCGAACACAATATATGTTCTAAAATCCTGCTGCATATCGGCGTTAACGATACGGGCCTGTAATTTAGTGGATTACTCCTACTACCTTTCTTGAACACTGGTGTGACCTGTGCAACGTTCCAGTCTTTGGGTACGGATCTTTAGTCGAGTGAACGGTTGTATATGATTGTTAAGTATGGAGTTAATGCATCAGCATACTCGGAAAGGAACCTAATTGGTATACAGTCTGAACCAGAAGACTTGCTTTTATTAAGTGATTTGAGTTGCTTCACTACTCCGAGGATATTTACTTCTACGTTACTCATGTTGGCAGCTGTTCTCGATTCGAATTCTGAAGTATTTACTTCGTCTTCTTTTGTGAAGGCATTTCGGAAGAATGTGTTTAGTAACTCCGCTTTGGCATCACTGTCTTCGATAGTATCTCCGTTGCTATCGTGCAGAGAAGGCATTGATTGTTTCTTGCCGCTAACATACTTCACATACGACCAGAATCTCTTTGTATTTTCTGCCAGGTTTCGAGGCAAAGTTTCGTTGTGGAAACTGTTATAGGCATCTCGCATTGAATTCCGCGCTAAATTCCTAGTTTCTGTAAAGTATCGCCAATTTTGGGGATTTTGCGTCTGTTTAAATGTGGCATGTTTGTTTTGTTGTTTCTGCAGCAGTGTTCTAACCCGTTTTGTGTACCAAGGAGGATCAGCTCCGTCGTTTGTTAATTTATTTGGTACAAATCTCTCGATTGCTGGCGATACTATTTGTTTGAATTCAAGCCACATCTGGTCTACACTTATATTATTAATTTGGAATGAATGGAGATTGTCTGTTAGGAAGACGTCAAGTGAATTTTTATCTGCTTTTTATCTGCTTTTTGAATAGGAATATTTTTCACTTATTTTTCGGGGATTTGGGGATTACAATATTCAATCTCGCTACGACAACCCTGTGTTCACTAATCCCTATATCGGTTTTGATGCTGGTTATAAACTCAGGATTATTTGTTGCTAAGAGGTCAAGTGTGTTTTCACAAACGTGTACTATTCGCGTGGGGTCATGAACTAACTGCTCGAAATAATTTTCAGAGAACGCGTTTAGCACAATTTCGGATGATATTTTATGCGTTCCTCGGGAATTAAACATGTATTTTCGCCAACATATCGAGGGTAAATTAAAGTCACCACCAACTATTATCGTATGAGTCGGGTACGTGTTTGAAATCAAACTCAAGTTTTCTTTGAACCTTTCAGCAACTGTATCATCTGAACTGGGAGGTCGGTAAAAGGATCCAATTATTATTTTATTCCGGTTGCCAACAATGACCTCTGCCCATACTAACCCACAGGAAGTAAACACAGCCCAACCAATTACGGAGCATCCGCCAGTTCACAGTTGGATCCATGGCTTCGTGAGGTCTGAGCCACACTTGAATTCTGTCGTCAGTTCTCACCAGTTGAAGTAAGGACTCATCTGAACAGGTCAGGGTTTTTAAGTCTTCTAGAGCGATTGCATCACGAGTCCAGAAGAGGCGCTCCACGTGAATTCATGCTGTTAGCAAAGCCACTAGCGTTGATCGTCCGCTGCCATAGCCCAATAACTCCAAATTTCGCCGCCTGTCCTAATGGATACTTTCATTGATTTCTGTGGTTGTTTGATACCATGTTGCTTCTCTGTTACTACTGACAACTCCACACAAACGCCACTGGCCACGGTCGTTAAGTGATGGCCGTCGGCCACAGCGTTGTCCGCGGTGAGAGGTAATGCCTGACATTTGGTATTCTCGGCACACAGTAGACACTGTGGATCTCGGGGTATTGAATTCCCTAACGATTTCCGAAATGGAATGTTCCATGCGTCTAGCTCCAACTACCATTCTGCATTCGAAGTCTGTTAATTCGCGTCATGCGGCCATGATCCCGTCTGACATCATTTCACATGAATCATCTGAGTACAAATAGCAGCTCTACGACGCACTGGCCTTTTATTCCTCGTGCACGCGATACTACAGTCATCTGTATATGTGCATATCGCTATTCAATGGCTTTTGTCACCTCACTGTAGTGCATTGCTGCTGGCAGTACTGTCCAGTTGAGTGATGTCACCTATCTTACAACACAATCAAAAATCATGTCGTTCGCACTACTTTCAAATTTACAGTTCGAATAACCGTTTTAGAGGAAACACTAGGATTTATCTTGAGGTAAATCATTTCGGTCATTACACACTTTATACTCCTAATAGGTCGGAGTCTGCAGAAAACAAAATAGGTTCTCTGGGTCCACAAATATCAAACAGCTAAGAAATCGGAATACATTAGGCAGTAACACGTCTTATTTTGGTTAAATATGTATTTAAAGGTGCGGTAAATTCGTACACAAAATCGAATAATACCAAACAACAGATTTCATGATCGGAGTACGCACGAATGATAGAAATATCAAGCTGGGTAATCACAATCCTGCAACATTTCGTAGAAACAAAAAGAAACAGAACATGAAACAGGGAAGTCACGAAATATTTCAGCTAGTAACCAGTAACGAAAATACTCACAAGTTACCCTATTCCCACAGAACAATGTATGTATTCCAACATGCCGATGACATACTATGCCTATCACTTTCCGTAAAGTGAACAGCATTTATTTGCTTTAAAGCAAATGTTACAATACGCCGTTGAATGAACTCATGTTTCTCTGACAACGTTATTTTAACGGCAGTCCAATAAAATTCTGTCAGGAAAGTGTCACCGTTACCGGCTCATGATTTGCACAGCTTATGGTAGATTGTGCTAAAGCGCGTACTTAACACTACGTGAAATAATAGCCATAAAACCGAATGCATTTGCTACCATGTTTCGTATTTGGTTGGTACCCTTGTAGTACCATGTGTTATCTGTCAGCACGTAATTAGACCAAAACAACTGCTCATTTTACCGATCGCTACCAACATCATTATGATCCTTCTCATGTTTTTACAAACGACAAGATACTTTCACATGGGACTTGAAACTGCACTATTTTACAGTTTTCAATTTCATCAATATACTACATGCTCATGGCTTCTTTTGCAACAGTTTTAAAAGATTCAGTGATGAAAACAATGCCAGAGACTATGCGAAACCAAACGTAAACTATCAGTGAATTCCGGAAGTGCTCGCAAAGACGAGGAAGTCACAAACATTTTTAACTTTATAGTATTGAGGAAGTTGACTTTTCAGCTACAATAAGTCTGTTTAACTTGAGCGTGTGTCTTTTACTCTGTTGAAAAGCATGATCATAAATTACTATAACAATTTTTTGTTAAATCTTCACTTATATGAAATGTGTTGATGTTCTGCAGTAAGGCTTAACGTTTGATCACACTAAACTGGCTCCAAGTTGTTGAATAAATCGCTAATCCAAAAGTATTATAAAGCTTGTGGTTTGCAAGCTGTAACATTAAACTCTTTATTTAATGTTTACGTGGGTGACAAGTATTGATTCTTTGCAGTAAAGCAAAAGGTTTGATGAAATTAAACGGACTCCATTTTGTTGAATAATACGCTAATACAAAACTATTGTAAAGCTTATGATCTGCAAGAAATCTCCTTCCCGAGGTATTTCAATTATGTTCTATTTTCATATGTGCGTTCACGACGAAAATAACAAAAGCTTCAAACTTTGGTAATATTTATACAACTACATTATATGTTTATAGAACTATGCAGAACATCAGAAACGAAAGATTGTATTCAGATACACGTAATCATTAAAAGCAAGTGAAACCAGAACAGACAATTCACTTATATATAAAAATTATTTGCGTAACTTATCAACACTTGTATTTGTCTAATCCCTAATATCTTCCTGGTTTGCATTATGTGCTCTTTCTGTGCCAAGATATGCGTAGGGTAATATTTCCGTTACTTGTGGCGCATCTGTGAAGCCTTGAACCTTCATTGTTTTCAAATTGTGAGTGATTGTTGACAGATAATCTATTACAAAAGTAAATATATTGTGAAGCTGTTATCATTAAGCCTACATCTTTAAAATGTTGTTTGCAGGAAGGATGAGGATGTATCACGCGTAATCGCTATAGAACTTTGTAGTAGTGTACATTTTATGGGTATTATTGCCCCTAATATTACTGAATGTCACAGGAACTCAAGCAAACTTTGTTTCTGTTGTTTAGTTTACTGTATTCGGCACTAAAACGCGACGCTAAAAGGTGTTGCATCCAATCATGTAAGACACATCTGATACCCGATTTATTTTTGTCGATATGCACAACGAATTATTTTGAATATTCTGTTAGACATACTGCCTTTCCTATATGACCTGTTATTATCGTCACCACTACATTGTGCTTTGTAGAGAAATAAGTGAACCATGTCTTGCCAATATTAATTGATGGTTCATTATCTGAAAAACTAATTCATATTTTTAAAGATAATTTCATTTGCCATTCCTTCACATGGTGTTATATACAATAATCTACTTGTTAACTTGACAGAACGCGTAATTATATTTTACCTACTTATAACTCGGAGAAAGCCTTATTGGTGACATACACGAGAGAGGGAAACCTAAAGGCTACCATCTGGCCTAGTTATCGATAGTATTCTCTTTAATGCTGACCTTGATCTTCCTTTTACGATGGAAAATCCTTTTTTTCACTCAGATACCAGATGGGTTTTTAGGATTTAGTCATCTGCCTTGCAATTCCATAAATACTCAATTCACATGTTGAATATTGTATTGTCTGTTGTGTTATGTAAATATCACCTTTTGCATTTCATGCCCACTAAAGTGCGCGTCATTTATGACGGCGGCCGAGTTTAGGTTCGTTCTGCGCATCTGACGTCACAAAACACAGTCAGCCAATGAACAGAGAACGACGTTGCCAGAGCTCGACTGCAGTGCAGAGCAGGAACGACTGTCTCCAGTTTTAGAATCGTTCAGTTATAAATAAAGTGATAGAACAAAAGCAATGTCTTGATAGCAGACTTTCTTTTATAGAAAGTTTGGAAAAAGCATTCTTTATACCAACTGCTTCATATTCTATTAATTAATTGAACCAAACAAGCAATAAGCCTCCTAATTCAGGCGATAGCAAGGAAATTCATTCTCACTAACCGCTTTTTCTCAATAAAGAACAGCGGTAATTGTTTATTTCCTATTTTACTTCGATGAAACGTGAGTAATTCATAGTCATACCAACAGTGTTTGTCGGTATTTTGCGTGTTATTTTAGAGTCCTCCAGGAATTACATTGAATGACGAGCTGCGTTAGCGTAACGGATAAGGTGTTTGGCTGCTAAGCGAAAGGTTCTGAAATCAAACCGTGTTTGGTACTTAATATTTTCTTTATTTAAAAACAATATCGAAGTGCCTTACTTCCAGAACTTTATTCGTTTGAATGTAATTTTTTGAAATTTCTAGTGCTTTGTCTCTTCATTATAACCATAATAAGTTTTCGGTTGTTCTAATTTTGACCTCCAATATTTCTTTTCACAGCAATTAAAAACAATGAAAAGGCACACATACAATATTCATGTTATCTGTTTTGTTTGTATATCTTCTCTTCTGCAGTCGCTGTTTTACTATTCATATTGAGATATTCTTTTGCGACAGTATTTAAAATATTATATAGAGCAGAATTAGAAATATATTCCTCTTCTGCAACTCTAATAAGCGTCTTATTTAGACGCGTTTTTCTCTTTTGAAGCATCTTCAGTGAACAGTATTTTGTCTCCTCCATTGCCAAGTCACCTTTCGAAGTTTTGTGCTGCGGTAACACAATATTTAACGTTTGTGTCGGCTGATTAGTGTTTTAGCAAATAAATGCTGTTTGCGTGTGCCACACACAAAAATTGTATTTGACATAGCCCAGAGCACTTCACTGATGCTCAGTATATTCAAGTCCTAATGTTTTTGTAATTCCAGTTTTGTTTAATGTATTTTGTCTACTTCCTTTTGATTGATTGAAGTGCTTTACAATAAAGCCAAACGCGCCCGGTGTAAATAAAACTTTTATTACAGTCGCGAGAGACGGAATACGACACCTATCTGGTACTTAAATTAAATGAGATATTGTTATACAGTAAATTTTATACGAAATATAGGTACGTTTTCCACATTTCATTCTCAACATTGT
The DNA here is from genome assembly GCF_021461385.2 of Schistocerca piceifrons. Taxonomy (NCBI): domain Eukaryota; kingdom Metazoa; phylum Arthropoda; class Insecta; order Orthoptera; family Acrididae; genus Schistocerca; species Schistocerca piceifrons. The sequence goes on along the minus strand of NC_060140.1, from coordinate 802,566,196 downwards.
GGCAACTACAATCGACCATAAGGAAAGTATACGCTGTGGACTTTTACCTCTGCGAACTCTTCAAAATTTCGTGCAATGGTTTACTACATTTAATGCTGCACAGTAACTGCGTTGAACATCGAAACAAAATTAAGTCATTTATGGGGGGAAGGTATCGGTCAAGAAGATGTGTAAAAATCAAATTTTTGGGGCAAATAGTTTTTGTGAAATCGAATGATAAGTGTGTCAAAGCAGTGGGAACACCGTGTGTCTGCACAGGCGAGCAGTGCAGTGATGACAAAATCGCGCACAGCACGGAATGCGGGGAGCACGTCTCTGTAGCAGCGAAAGGGTTAATGCGGCCGTGGTGACTTTACTTCATAAACTGCGCGCTCCCCCCTAAACGTTAAGTTTGCGAACTATACTATACTATGGGGCTGCTTCTCTTGGCGCGTACAACTGGCAACGCAGCAATCTCCCGCGTCTGGGCGGGCATGCGCGAGCCGCCAAGATAAAAGAATTCAACTATAGTAGTAATTTCATATTAACGCATTATATAGTCATATTATTATTAAATGTATTATTGTGCAATATATTTGATATTCAGGCAGTTACTGTAAAGATATACGAGTATTTCTCGATAGTGCGGTACTATTAGAGCGCTCCTAGAGATACAAAATAAATATTATAATATTTACATCATAATTATTATGTCATGAAGTACACAGCCTAAATCGGCGTTTAGGGATCAGGAACTGTCACGAGCAGCTGTTTTTATCGGCGTGTGTCAGTGATAGACCGTCGCGCAGAGTTTCTCGTTTCTCTTGACGGCTAACTAGAACTTGCGAGGGCACTGTAAACACGTTAGCTCCCTTGTGTTTACTCCTGAGTAGTTCTCGTGAAGTTGCTGCTGATAGTTGCGCTCCGGGTCGTGCAAATTGAACTCCTCTTACTCGGCTATTCTGGAGCACATTTGTTTCCTCGTAACTAGTTCTCCTGCGTCTTTAATTAGTCTATAATATCGGACAGTGAGAACGTAGCTATCTAATGATTAGAGTCAATTTTTCTTTAACATTATAGCACATCTGAGATCTCAAATTATCCATAGTTCATAATGACAAGGAATGCCTTGTTTACCTTTCCACCGAGAATCTTGAAGTCTGTAACCCAAATGTTTTAATTATTACTTACTTCCATATTCTGTAAATCAGGTGTTTAATTATCCAATCAAGTTCCTTGCCTTGTATGTTACAATTTACATACAGATTTAGGACGCAAATCAGAGAACCAGGAACGTAGTTTTCCAATTGTAAATATTGTATATTTTTATTTATTTATTTCTGAAATACACAGGAATACGATTACGAGGTCGATATTAGTTTGAATGAAATCGTTTTGGGCGTTAGAACTAGATGTGATTTATAAAAGAAAAAGTAACTGATCTGATCTTTTCAACACAAGCATCTTCGGTAGAGACGGTATCTGTTCTTTCGGACATGTCCGGAAGAACAGATAGCATCGGTGACCATGCAGCTCTCTTAGAATAAAGTGATAATGAAATGAAGACCCTAAGCTGGACATTAATTTTGGAGTGTGGGTCTCATGGGAAGCGTGCAAGGGATAAATTCCTGCAGTCCCACTATCCTGTCTGCCCTCGGTGGCTCAGATGGATAGAGCGTCTGCCATTTAAGCAGGAGATCCCGGGTTCGAGACCCGGTCCGGGTTCACATTTTCACCTGTCCCCGATGAAATATATCAACGCCTGTCGACAGCTTAGGGTCTTGATTTCGTTATCATTACAAGCATCTTGTCTTTGGAAATTCCAGCGACAGCACAGAACAATGACAGCAGTTACCACATGCTGCGAGCTAACATCCCAAAGATGTTCCAGCTCAAATGCGGTACCTCTTCGTTGAAATGTCTTGGATAAAAGTCGTCTAGGGGTTGAACCGCACGCGTCGCATGACACGCCCTAAATTAGACACTTGTGACTCTTTGGTTAAATTGTCTGGCTGATAGAAAGTTTGTGAAATTGTATGAAACGAAGTTAATATAACATATGATAACAGTAATAGGAATATCGGGAACTAGATTGACGACCCATAAATGATGTAGGCCATACATTTTCCATTTGGTTAAAATAATGTTTATTCAGAAAGCAAACTAATAGCGAAAGTGGTCGTATATAGAGTTACTGCTACACTCGAGCGCATATCCATTTGACACAGTTCGATCATTCACAATCTCATCGCGAAATACAACGTATCTACGGGAAAAGTTAGAGTTCACACCATGCGTGCGGCTGCTCACCGCTCAGAGACTAAGTCTCGCGATACCATACAACGTGAAATTTTTTAAGTCGTTTCACTTCCTAGTTACCTAATAACTGACCGTCCGCTTTCGCGTCTCCACCAGTAGAGTACTCTTTGGTGTCCAGACCAGTACTGCACTGTCCCAGTCCGCGTTTCCCACGCGCCGAACATCCACGCTCAACTGACTAGGGAAGTTCTCTTTCTTGAAGTCGTCCATCTAGTTCTACATTATTTTACATTTTAACATATTTAAATAATAAAAGCTTGACCACTTTCACGTTCTAAATAAAGTGACAATAATATCCATTACATAATAAACGTTAGATTATTTTACATAAAACCAGTGCAATTTCCTTCTTAAAAAGAGTTAAATAGTGTTCAGTAATGTTTCCTATTATGGCCGATCTTGGGTCCGTCATATTTTACACTGCTATGCCTCCTTGGTCACAAACAGTTTCTATGGGGTTTCCCTATGACGTAGGTAGGTTCTCGTCTGTCTCACTTGCACACTACAGCGCTTAGGCCTTATTCAACACAATTGACGTCTGTGAATTTCCCCATCTCGTGGCGAATCTGCGCCCTTTGTGGCACACGGTCCTGTAAGACAGGGTTCGTTTCATATTTCCTGAGGGCTGACTCTTTCGGCCATATATTTCAATAAGAGTGCAATGCTCGTTAACTCACACACCTCCACTTCATAACGTGTTAGCGTGCCATGTGTGTTATGAAGTAGCACCCAAATTTACAAGACACAAATTCGTAATACAATAACATAAATATCCTAAGCGCCAGATCAATAGTGTAATTATTTGTAGTGGTGTTGATGCAGAACGCTTTAAATTTAAGGAAACTTATATCTAACATAAATTATGAATTGCGGCATATTAATTGAATGCCAAATAAAACTATACATTTCTCAGAATCGACTGTCTATTGAAATGCCGCAGAAATACCAGCGCCACTGCGCTCACTTCCACAGAACATTTTTGTCACAACGAAGTCTCCAGCGGCGCTCCAGCGATTCGGAGCCGAGTTCCCCGCCTAAATTCTGTACGGCTCTGCATTCCATCACCATCGTTTTGCGAGAAGAAATCTGTTGAAATTCGAATCGGGTGTAGATACCAGAAAGCAAACTCTTTCCGAAACCACCCAGGATCTGCACTGAACTCCTCCCCCAGTGGAGTCGATACAAACACTAAACTACACAGCAAACAATTGATTTACAGCGTTTGCAAGATGCTCGTACATTCTTCAATGATTCTGACACGTTATTCAAGTCCCACTAGAGACATGCATCTCGTGACAGATTCCCAATCGATTTCATCGGCAAATAAAGTTTTCTTTTAATTTAAATAACTCCCTTAGACTCAAAACTAATGACAAATATGAACAAATCTCCCCTTCGTTTGAATCCGTGCAGTGAAACTGCGTAGACTAGTCGATACTCCATACAACAATAAATTATTTCTCCAAAATATTCCCAGATAAGTAGATAACAAACATCTGTCTTCCTAGGTAAACATTATTAATTTTTATTTTCCAGATTTCTCCGACCTCCATGCACCCTAATTGGCGCGCACATAACTTATAATTCGGAAATTACAACAAACATAAAACCATCCAAAAACTTAAGCCCAACACATACGTATACATAAATAAATTCCTTATATAAACCCAAAAAATTAATTTATATTCATACTGTGCACTGATTTTTGACTTGATACCGTTAACCAAATAATTGAGTTCTCTGACCTCCTCGCACCCAAATATGCGCCTAAACTATCTCTTTATAACTGCATAGACCTTGTGCCAAAAAATTCTTATGCGACGAAATAACAAACAAGTTACAGTAGATTCTGAAATAAAACATTGCTAGTTACCCCTCCAAATAATCTTATAATCTAAACGCAGATACACTTATTTCTTAACCTACTTTCCCCTTCTCAATGTGTAATCTCCATTCTGTCACGTACCTTAATCCTAGAAGTTTCCCTGAAACAGGGTATTTGAGTCGGTAGGCGTTAGGGCGCAGACATTCTGGCACTACTAATGGCCCGTAGTACAGCTCAAACCACATTTTTATTTCTCCATCCACTTCGCTGGACTTTTCTTTCGTATGTACTAGGACTCTGTCTCCTATTTTGTATTTAACTGGTTTGTACGGCCCATCGTGCCGTTTCTTCCTCTACGCTGCCAACTTCTCCATACGGGATTTTACCGCCTGCTCCCTCTCAGCGGCCGAGTCAGCCAGGCGCTGCGTGAACTCCACAATTTCCGTTAACAGGACTTTCGGTTTGACTCCCGTCGCCACCTCCAAGGGCATATATCCAGTTGCGATATTTTTCACGCTGTTTAGAACGTCTTCAAATGAGTGTACGTATTCCACCTACTTTGAGTGTCTATCACTCGCGTAAATCGGACACAGTCGTCCAACTTCTCGCATATACCGCTCGGAAGGGTTACTCGCCGAGTGGTACACGGATATTTTAATGTGTTTTACATCCTGGTCGTTCATAAATTTGTTCCAAACGTTTGATGTAAACTGAGATCCGTTGTCAGATAACATCCTTTCTGGTTTGATTACTTTTTAAAGAAATCATTTTCTGTTTTGGCTATCAGCGGCTTACTGTTAGCTTTCCGTATCGGACAAAGTTGAATAAATTTGGAAAAGAGGTCCACAAGAACAAATATGTACTTCATATCGCCACATCCTGTGGACAGTGGGCCCGAATTGTCTACCACCAGTAACTCTCCTACCTTGGTCGGTATTATACTTTGTATTTCCCCTTGTTCAGTTGTAGTGCAATAATTTACTCTCTGACATCGATCACAGGCGGCAAACTGTGCGGGTACTCGTCTGGCGAGGTTATTAGTATGGATGTATTGCTCTGTAAGTTCCGTGCACTTCTGAGCCCCGTAATGACCGTGACTGACATGGAAGTAATCTATCAGCTGTTCCACATATTTGTCTGGGGAACACAGTCTCCAGTGATCCGTCTTCTCGTATCTTCTAAGAAACAGTACACCCTTGTGGATCTTGAAATAGCCGGGTATTTTTTCGTAGTCCTTGCTGTCAAAGTTGATTTTGATGTTCTTCAGTTCAGGGTCATCATTTTGGTCTCTCCGCATATCCCTGCAGACCACCCGAATTTCCTTTTCCCCCGGTACTCCTTTCATGTACAGCAGCTGACATTCGATCTTTGTCTCCCCCCCCCCCCCCTCATTGTCTTTCTCTCCAAGGGGCAGCCGCGACAGAGCATCGGCAATTCAGTTCTCGGTTCCTTTAACGTAGCGTATCTGGTACCTAAATTGCTGCAGGAATATTACCCAGCGCATCAAACGGTCTTTTAGTATTCTACGGTCTTGCAGAAAGCTAAGGGCCTTGTGATCGGATAGCACTGTTACCTCTCTACCTTCCAAATACATACGGAACTTTTTGAATCCATACACGATCGCAAGCAGCTCCTTCTCTGATATGCTGTATCCGCGTTCGTGTTTGTTGAGTACGCGGCTTGCGAAAGCCACACTCCGGTGTTCTGTCTTCCCGATTTGTTTTTCTTGGAAGATTCACAGCCTGTCTCATAACCTGAACTGTTCGACGACAAACATAACGGAAGTGTCATGTCGGGATAATAGAGCATCTTGTTCGCATACAGTTTATCGTTTATGTTCTGATATTCCTTTTCACATTCCTCGGTCCATTTCCAGGATGCGTTTTTCTAAAATAATTTGCATAAATTTGGGTTATTAATTCCTCCATACCCCAAGAGTTTTCGATAAAACCAACATAATTCGAGGTATGATTTTAATTGCTTTCTGTTGGCTGGCCTTTTACAATCCTTGATTGATTTTAATTTCTCGGTACTAGGTAAAATTCCCTCATATGTAAGAGTGTGTCCGCAGAAACTGAATTTCCGCTAGGAAAAATTCGCATTTGGCAATCTTTAACGTCACCTCTCCTCGTCTTAAGGCCACAAGCACTTCCTCCAGAAATTTACAATGTTCATACCAGGATTACGTCGCTATTAAAATGTCGTCCACATAGGTCACCAATTTACTCATTAAGCGTTCTCCTGGCTTAGATCTCTCACAAATATTGCCATTGAAATCGTGAGGCCGAACAGTACAACCTTAAACCGGTAGCTTCGTCCTTCGAACAAGAACGCTATGTAACGTCTGCTTTCTTCTGCCAATGGGATTTGCCAAAATCCTGAGGTCAAGTCAACACCAGACATCAGTTTTATGTGCCTGAAGTTTTGCAGCAGTTCCTCCATATTACCAGGCTGGTCAGGTTCTCTCACAATCATCTTATTTATCTTACGCACGTCTAACACAATTCTAACCGATTTATCTTTTTTCTTTACAGTTACAATAGGATTACCATAATCGTTCCTACACTCCTCTAAAATGTCCCTTTCTAGCATTTACCTTAACCTGGCCCTGACGGCTTCCCGATCAGCAATAGTGATTATATAAGGCTTGCACTTAACGGGTTCATGCGGCTTCACTTTAATGGAGTTTTCGAAGTCTGTTACTTTACCGGGACGATCAGAAAATATGTCCTCATAATGGCACAACAATTCACATAACTCCTTTTTCTCTACCTCCAATATACCCTCCACTGCTTCTACCATTTCCTTTATCTTTTCACAAATATTATTCTCTTCATCTCAACCATGTGTAATTATGGTGTGCGCAATCTGGTTGTCCCCCGTAAAAAAGATTCTTAAATTTTACTTTCCTTTTTTTCACCCTTAGTTTCAAATTACAAGCACCTTCCCATGCAGTGAAGTGAAGTTTTATATGTACATAAGAAATCTGTTCCCAGCACCACATGTTTTACAAGTCCATTCCCTACCAAGCATCCTACACTAAAATGATTCTCCTCCCACTTGAAATCCAACAGCTCTTCTTGCCTTATCGGCTTACATAAACCGCCAACTGCCGTTTTAATTTTTATACTAGTTACAGGTAGTAATCCTAAATTCTTATTCTTCACCCTCTGTACAAAACCTTCCGACACTGCCGACACATTACTTCCAGAATCGAGCAGTGCATCTACTTTCTCGTAATTTACTATAATTTCAATGATAGGCTGAACAATAATCATTTCTTTTCGCTGTAAACACTGTTCCCTCAATAAATCATTCTCTATGTCTCACCCCTTCTCTTCCATCTCTAGAGTACACATATCCTGTTCGATCCACCACTCAATTTCGTACTCGGCCCAAAATATTTCATCAAATGCTTCTTTCACCTCAATTTCATTTTTTCTCCCTTTTAGACCTCTCGCAATCTTAAACTTCTCTCGAGTCCACAAATGATGCAATAATGATCGTAATGTTCTACCGTACCATCGCTAATCAGTTACTGTAAAATCACATTCCTCCTTAAGATACCATTCTGTCCAAACATCACTTTCTATATTTGAATCAAACTCACTGTATTCTCCCTTACAATTATCGACATTAGTAGCTACAACATCATTATCAGGAAATACAGCATTACTTTTTACTTCCAAGTCATTACAAACACCTTCACAAACAGCACTTTCAACAGCCACTGATACATCATACAACTCGCTACATAAAACCTCATTTATCTTTGTCTACAAATCAACAATATAACAACAGTTCATAGTTTCATCATCCTCTGCTGTTACATAAATTATAGCTACAGCGTCGTGCAATTTCAGAATCAACAGTACCATTAAATTCCACTGCATTTGGTTTATATCCGAGCATAATACATTTTCCTCTCCTTCACGCTCCTGCACCACATTAATTTCAGATCGCACATTAAATACTGATCAACATGCATTCTCAAACAAACATTCAAGATCCACAGATCCATCCAGACTTTCGGGTTCAGCTCCATTAGTAGAAAGACATATACAGATTTCTTCCTCTGAATTATCAATACCAGCAGTTTCAACTTTCGTAACTTCAGCACATAAAACACCATTACTACCTTCCTTCAAAAATAATTCACCAATATCCACCGATACACACACAAATTCATCAACAGCTGACGAGACTAATGCTACGCCGCCCTTATCAACCTCCTTAACAACTTTTGCCGTTACACTATCGCCTGAAACATCATCACCTCCATTACTATAATCGTTACTGCTGGTTAGTACCTCTTTAGAATTTTCTATACCATGTAAATCCATTAAATTACACATTCTTTCCTCTCACATTCATAAAACAAATCATTCAGCCCTAAATCGTCGTCATAGCCTTTGTTGTTATCTTTCATTATCTTAGAATTACGTCTTTTATCTACGATCTGATCTGAAAATTTATCTATTTGATTCTCATCTCTTACTAATTTCATTTCAAAATTCTGACGCCTTTCTGCCGATTTATGAACACCTATCACATTTCCGTTTACTCACGTCTTATTCATCGCCGGTTAATTTTGCCATCTCCGGACCTGAGATGCGGCGAAATTTAGTTTCCCGATCTCCCATTACGCTGGTTCATTTGGCCAAGTGCCGGTCATCACTCTTCTGACTAGTTTGATGCGGCCTGCAATTCCTCTCCTGTGCCAATCTCTTCATCTCACAGTAGCACTTGCAACCAAAGTCCTCAATTATTTGCTTGATGTATTCCAATCTCTGTCTTCCTCTACAGTTTTTACTCTCTACAGCTCCCTCTAAAACCACTGAAGTTATTCCCTGAGGTCTTAACAAGTGTCCTACTATTCTATCCCTTCTTCTAGTCAGTCTTTCCATTTATTCCTTTCCTCGTCGATTCTGCAGAACCTTTTCATTGCTTACCTCGTCAGCCCACTTAATTTTCTACATTGTTCTGTAGCGTCATATCTCAAATGCTTCAATTTTCATCTCTTCCTGTTTTCCCACCGTCAGTGTTTCATGCCATGTAATGCTGTGCTCAAAATCTACATTTTCAGAAATTTCGTCCTCAGGTTAGGGCCTATGTTTGATACTACTAGACTTCTCTTGGCCATGAATGCCCTCTTTTCCTGTGCTAATCTGTTTGTTACGTCCTCTTTGTTTCGTCTGTCATGGGTTATTCTGCTGCCTAGGTAGCAGAATTCCTTAACTTCGTCTACTTCGTGATCATGGATCCTGATGTTAAGTTTCTCACTCTTTTCATTTCTGCTACGTCTCATTACTTTCGTCGTTCTTTAATTTACAGAGTGAAGATTAGTGAACTACCGGGTGATCAAAAAGTCAGTATAAATTTGAAAACTTAATAAACCACGGAATAATATAGACAGAGAGGCAAAAATTGACACACATGCTTGGAATGACATGGGGTTCTATTAGAACCAAAAAACACCCCATATTTCTAGACGCGTGAAAGATGTCTTGCGCGCGTCGTTAGGTGATGATCATGTGCTCAGCCGCCACTTTCGTCATGCTTGGCCTACTGGGTCCCCATACCTCAGTCCGTGCGATTATTGACTTTGGGGTTACCTGAAGTCGCAAGTGTATCGTGATCGACCGACATCTCTAGGGATGCTGAAAGACAACATCCGACGCCAATTCCTCACCATAACTCCGGACATGCTTTACAGTGCTGTTCACAACATTATTCCTCGACTACAGCTATTGTTGAGGAATGATGGTGGACATATTGAGCATCTCCTGTAAAGAACATCATATTTGCTTCGTCTTACTTTGTTATGCTAATTATTGCTATTCTGATCAGATGAAGAGCCATCTGTCGGAAATTTTTTGAACGTTTGTATTTTTTTGGTTTTAATAAAACCCCATGTCATTCCAAGCATGTGTGTCAATTTGTACCTCTCTATCTACATTATTCCGTGATTTATTCAGTTTTCAAATTTACACTGACTCTTTGATCACCCGGTATATGAAAAAAACCAGAAATCAGTTAAAAAGTGACTAAACGTCAGTACAGATATTCGGATTTACGCTATGACATGTTCGATATGCCCGCCATCATTGGCGATGATGTGGCGCAGATGAATATCGAAATTCTGGACGACCCGCTGAAGTTTCGGAACATAGAAGTTGTCGATGATCTCCTGAATGGCTGTTTTCAGCCCAGCAATGATTTAGGGGTTATTGCTGTTCACCTTGTCTTTATTATAGCTTCACAAAAAGGAGCCGCATGTGTTCACATCGAGAGAATATGGCAACCAACCGAGGCGAATGCTGCTGCTGCTGCTGCCTGACAGGGACAGATGGGCCCCTGTGGGTCGGTGGAGTCTAAGCTAGAAGGCTATTCCTCCAAACTGACGGAGCGTGTGATGTGGCCTGACTTCGTGGTTGACGGCCTGTCAGTCTGGTGGGACGTTGTTCTGGACGTGCTGGCAACTCAGTGGTCGCGAAGCAGGTGGGACCATCTGGTTGCGTTATGATGCCGCACCCGGTGGCCGAATGCCGGGTTCGCAAAGTGCTCTTCCAGGACATCAAACACTCTCCTGCTTCGAAGGGATCTTGGATGAACCACATCTCGTCGAAATCAGGATCACTTTGGATAATGTGGATGAAATCATCTTCCAAAACCTTGACATATCGTTCGGTAGTCACCGTGCCATCAAGGAATATCGTACCGATTAGTCCGTGACTCGACATTGCACATCACACAGTCACCCGTTGAGGGTGAAGAGACTTCTCGAGCCCGAAATGCGGATTCTCAGTCCCACAAATCCGCCAATTTTGATTACTGACGAAGCTATCCAAATGAAAATGGGCTTTGTCGCTAAACCAAACCACAGTATTTCCCGTCATGCCCCGCAGCCAGCTGTGCAGTTTGAACGTCCTAACGCGAAATATGTTCCTTTTGAAATATTGACTCACCTTGTACGAAATTTTCTACCAGATTTTAGTGTAAATATGTTCACTAGGTATTGCTTTTCAAACCAATCATTAAGAACATTTACTTTAAACTGACCTCAAAATTGTTTGTTGTCTGTTATCATCTCAGTTGTTGACTTTTGAAACCAGAAGTTAAGCAAGTAGTTTTAAGAAGTCGCAAAACTTTAAAATGAAGACGTTCAATTACTGGGAGGCTTTCACAAAGCTACTCTTACATCCACCTTAACATTACCAAAACCCACAGTATTACTCTAATAACTGTCTTTCTTTTTTGATAGTCATTTCTCACAATCTGAACACTCGGAAAACATAGTTCAAAAGGAGAGGATCCTGATATGTGTTATGATAGGGAAAAAAAATCGCGGTAGGTAATAACTATAGGTGTGAGTTACCTTGTATTTGAACATACTAAATGTGCTGATCCATTACTTTACAAACGATGATCCCTCCTCTCTGTTACAGTGACTGCGCAATATTGGTAGCGAGTATATGATAGCAGATGGACTTACCGTTGGAATCGAAATGCTCTGTTATTTCTTCATGGCGACGATCATCAGTTTTTGTAATACTTTCAGGCCACTGAGCATCATATTAAATCCATTCATCCACCCGAGGCTTTGGCGTAACAAATCCAGGCACTAAAAGCCTCACTCGGCACCTGCACAATGCACCTTCCCATTACTAGTTTCCAACTGTACGGTAGCTAGCCTCCGACTGACTGTCATATCCACCTTTTCACTCTCACCAATCGCAATTTTCGAGCGCTAAATAACTTCCGTTTTAGAGGGGAACCACTCCATCTTTTACCATAACATGAACCAAGAGCCCTAAGTGTGGATCATCAGTTACAAAGTAGCAAGTAAACGTTTTTAAGCAAACATTGGATTTTCCCATATTAACAAATCAATACAAAATTATTTAACCAAAATTATCCATTTCTAAATACAATCAAAGCAATTAGTCACTAAAGAGAAAACATAGTACAACATATCAAAGAGCACATAATAAAGAAAATACACTTTATGCAAAGCATAATTAATCAGAAGGAAAAAATTACATAATATCTTACTATAATGTTACAGATTATCAAGAATTAAGAGAGTTTGAACGTGGTGTTATCGTCGGCGCACGAGCGAAAGGACACAGCATCTTCGATGAAGTGGGGATTTTCCCGTACGACCATTTCTCGAATTTACCTTGAATATAAGGAATCCGGTAAAACATCAAATCTCCGACATCGCTGCGGCCGGAAGAAGATCCTGCAAGAACGGGACCAACAACGACTGAAGAGAATCGTTCAACGTGACAGTAGAGCAGCCCTTCCGCAGATTGCTGTAGATTTCAATTCTGAGTCATCAAAAAGTGTCAGCGTGCGAACCATTCAGCGAAAGATCATAGATATGGGCTTTCGGAGCCGAAGGCCCACTCGTGTACCCTTGACGACTGCACAACACAAAGCTTTACGCTTCACCTCGATCCGTCAACACCGACTTCGGACTGTTGATGACTGAAAACATGTTGCCTGGTCTGACGAGTCTCGTTTGAAATTGTATCGAGCGGATGGTCGTGTACAGGTACGGAGACAACCTCATGAATCCATTAAACCTGCCTGTCAGTAGGGGACTATTCAAGCTGGTGAAAGCTCTGTAATGGCGTGGTGCGTGTGCAGTTGGAGTGATATGGAACCACCGATACGTCTAGATACGACTCTGACTGGTGACATGTACGTAAGCATCTTGTCTGGTCACCTGCATCCATTCATATACATTGTGCATTTCGACGGACTTGGGCAATTCCAGCAGGACAGTGCGACACCCTACACATCCAGAATTGCTACGGAGTGGCTCCAGGAACACTCTTCTGAGTTTAAACACTTCCGCTTATAATCGTGCTTGAATTACGTAACCATTACGGCACCTCAACTTAACCTCTCGATACCAGTTATATTCTAATGTGTTTCTGTAAAGTAGTTAACATATTTCTGAGACCACATTCAGATTTGATTTGATTAATGTAGAGGTACTTTGATACATCGATATGTTTATATTGAAATGATATTATTCTTATGTGTATTCTTTCTTTTGTCACAATGATCTTTGACGTACTTGTAACTCTGATTTTTGGGGGCGCGTAAGCGATTATTAATTAGTCGTTAGAGAGTGGGACCTTGAGAAGGTCAAGTCTTGGTCGTCATGTTGGAAAGACGCATATTGTAGTCAGCTTATAAAATGAGAACTTTAACAGTGAGGAAGATGTTTTCAAGTATGTTTTGTATTGTGAAGTGATGTTTTGTGTGTTACGTGATATTGCAGCAAAAGCAATAAAAAAAGAAGTGTAACTTAAATTCGGAGTGCTGATTACTTTTTTACACCACCGTTGTCCTGCAAAAGTGTAATCTTCAAGAATAGTTTATGAAGCGCATCTACAAAACTTTTTAATATCGCAGAATAAAACCTAGGCCTCTTTGCATCCGAGCTTGGAAACATCACCGCCTAGATTTTCGACGATTGAGCCATGATTTTACACCGAGACCAGCGTGGGAAACACGAAAAGATGAGTGCCTAGTTTATTTATTATTAAATGAAATGACTTTATTAACTGTGCTCTAATGATACCTGCCACATAATAACTTTGTTGTTGCCCGAAAATGCAGTATTTAGCAGCGTGAGCAACACCACAATCATTATTAAATTTTGACCTCTGTTGTGGTAGGGTTGTTAGACGCTGGTCACCAGACTCCCCAAGACATGAACATGATTGAGCATATATGGGATGCTTTGCAACGTTCTGTTTAGAACAGATCTCCACCCCCTTACATTCTTACGGATTTATGGACAGCCCTGCAGGACTAATGATGTCAGTCTCTTCCGGCTCTACTTCAGACATTAGTTGAGTCCGTGCCATGTCGTGTTACTTCAATTCTGCATGCTCGTGGTGGCCCTATACGATATTAGGCCTGTGAACCAGTTTCTTTGGCTCCTCCGTGTAGAATACGTAACGGGAACAACATTATATGATGCACTGAGGAACGTAGAAACGTAGACTCAGTTGGACGCGATCACCAACGACATCTCAAAAGCAGAACATGACATATATAGACAGACTCATTAATACAGAAGGCGCAGAAGACGAAGACAGGCCGACATAGGTAGCTAGAGTAGCTCCAGTAATGACGATGGAACGAGTGACAGCGACAACGCTGACAAAAGGTGTACACACAAAACATACATAACATAAAGCACGCAAAACAACCACTCATGTGAACATTAATCATAGATTTAATTTTTATCTTGCTATGACTGAATCTGCTTAAAAGTAGAAGTAACTGGAATAGTTCATGGGTAGATACTGTTCTAGAATCTACGGTAAACCTGTACCCAACGTTGTTAAGTAGTTACAGAAATGAACACGTCATTGTAAATGTAATAATATGAACGTAGTAGAAGTTTAATGTAAAGTAAGCGAGCAAAATCAAATAGAATGAATACGAAACAGAAACAGATCATGAATATTACGCAGTTATATGAAATTAATATGATTCTACTATCAAAAAAGTCTAGTTTTATTCTACAAAAATGTTTTTACAAGATTAATAATAGGTTAGTGGTGGCTTGTTATTTCGCCTACAGCTATGTAGGAACAGTATATAACTTAATTAGATTACATCGAGGCAGGATATTGTTCCAAATCCATTTAGAATTTGTTTACTAACCAACCTAATAGTAGTAGTTGTCATATAACCTAACAAACATCAACTTACACAGCACTCTAACATAAAGCACCGACATATATTAGATCCGCACCGACTGAACAAATTGAGTTTTCCAAAACGAGGGATGTTCATGTGGGTAATACTAAAACGGGTAGCACCACATGTGCACGCTGGACTTGAAGTTCAATAACAAGTTCCCTTCCTCAGGTGCTGGTGAAGGAATATCTGTATCTACTCTTTCCTCCCTTCTTTTATTCTGTTCTTAAAGTATACTATAAATTTATAATTTCTTATTTCCAAATTCCTGTGTGATTGCTATAAGTAACTAAAAGATATCACCAAGGTGCAGAAAAAAGAATTGCACGCAACCTCACCTCCATGTAGAGCTGCGTGGGCAACAGTACCCGTGGCCTCAACTGCGTAGAACAGTTTTGCTGCTGGGTGGTGACCATGTGTACTAGCTCTGTGTGGAGCACTACGACCTGCATAAAGTAATAAGATGACGCGCTTTAGTAACCATAATTCAGCTTGAAAAAAAATTAGCCGTGTGGAACGCTTTTTACAGATCGACAAGTGCTATGAAATGCCTCGATTTTTCTTTAGTCTTGCTTCCATTATCAGCTGCCTCTCTGGTGCCTTTACTTTTCCTAAAGCCAAACTGATCTTCATGTAACACATCCTCAACTTTCTCTTCCATTATTATGTTTATTATTCTTGTCATCAACTTGGATAAATTAGCTGTTAAGTTCATTGTGCGATAATTCTCGCATTTGTCAGCTCTTACAATGTTTTACCATAGTGCGACAAACCGAAAAAAATCGGTTCTTTATCTACTTCTACATCCATACTCCGCAAGCCACCTGACGGTGTGTGGCGGAGGGTACCCTGAGTACCTCTATCGGTTCTCCCTTCTATTCCAGTCTCGTATTGTTCGTGGAAAGAAGGATTGCCGGTATTCTTCTGTGTGGGCTCTAATCTCTCTGATTTTATCCTCATGGTCTCTTCGCGAGATATACGTAGCAGGGAGCAATATACTGCTTGACTCCTCGGTGAAGGTATGGTCTCGAAACTTTAACAAAAGCCCGTAACGAGCTACTGTGCGTCTCTCCTGCAGAGTCTTCCACTGGAGTTTATCTATCATCTCCGTAACGCTTTCGCGATTACTAAATGATCCTGTAACGAAGCGCGCTGCTCTCCGTTGGATCTTCTCTATCTCTTCTATCAACCCTATCTGGTACGGATCCCACACTACTGAGCAGTATTCAAGCAGTGGGCGAACAAGAGTACTGTAACCTACTTCCTTTGTTTTCGGATTGCATTTCTATAGGATTCTTCCAATGAAAGTCTGGCATCTGCTTTACCGACGATCAACTTTATATGATCATTCCATTTTAAATTACTCCTAATGCGTACTCCCAGATAATTTATGGAATTAACTGCTTCCAGTTGCTTACCTGCTATTTTGTACCTAAATGATTTGGGATCTATCTTTCTATGTATTCGCAGCACTTTACACTTGTCTACATTGATACTGAATTGCCATTCCCTGCACCATGCGTCAATTCGCTGCAGATCCTCCTGCATTTCAGTACAATTTTCCATTGTTACAAACTCTCGATACACCACAGCATCATCTGCAAAAAGCCTCAGTGAACTTCCGATGTCATCCACAAGGTCATTTATGTATATTGTGAATAGCAACGGTCCTATGACACTCCCGTGCGGCACACCTGAAATCACTCTTACTTCGGAAGACTTCTCTCCATTGAGAATGACACGCTGCGTTCTGTTTTCTAGGAACTCTACAATCCAATCACACAATTGGTCTGATAGTCCATATGCCCTTACTTTGTTCATTAAACGACTGTGTGGAACTGTATCGAACGCCTTGCGGAAGTCAAGAAACACGGCATCTACCTGTGAAACCGTGTCTACGGCCCTCTGAGTCTCGTGGACGAATAGCGCGAGCTGGGTTTCACACGACCGTCTTTTTCGAAACCCATGCTGATTCCTACAGAGTAGATTTCTAGTCTCCAGAAAAGTTATTATACTCGAACATAATACGTGTTCCAAAATTCTACAACTGATCGACGTTAGAGATATAGGTCTATAGTTCTGCACATCTGTTCGACGTCCCTTCTTGAAAACGGGGATGATCTGTGCCCTTTTCCAATGCTTTGGAACGCTACGCTCCTCTAGAGACCTACGGTACACCGCTGCAAGAAGGGGGGCAAGTTCCCTCGCGTACTCTGTGGAAAATCGAACTGGTATCCCATCAGGTCCAGCGACCTTTCCTCTTTTGAGCGATTTTAATTGTTTCTCTATCCCTGTGTCGTCTATTTCGATAACTACCATTTTGTCATCTGTGCGACAATCTAGAGAAGGAACTACAGTGCAGTCTTCCTCTGTGAAACAGCTTTGGAAAAAGACATTTAGTATTTCGGCCTTTAGTCTGTCATCCTCTGTTTCAGTACCAATTTGGTCACAGAGTGTCTGGACGTTTTGTTTTGATCCACCTACCGCTTTGACATAAGACCAAAATTTATTAGGATTTCATGCCAAGTCAGTACATAGAACTTTACTTCCGAATTCATTGAACGCCTCTCGCATAGCCCTCTTCACACTACGTTTCGCTTCGCGTAATTTTTGTTTGTCTGCAAGGCTTTGGCTATTTATGTTTGCTGTGAAGTTCCCTTTGCTTCCGCAGCTGTTTTCTAATTCGCTTGTTGGACCACGGTGGCTCTTTTCCATCTCTTACGACCTTGATTGGCACATACTCATCCAACGCATATTTTACGATGGTTTTGAACTTTGTCCACTGATCCCCAACACTATCTGTACTTGAGACAAAACTTTTGTGTTGAGCCGTCAGGTACTCTTTAATCTGCTTTTTGTCACTTTTGCTAAACAGAAAAATTTTCCTACCTTTTTTAATATTTCTATTTACCGCTGAAATCATCGATGCAGTAACCGCTTTGTGATCGCTGATTCC
This sequence comes from Schistocerca piceifrons, assembly GCF_021461385.2. Classification (NCBI taxonomy): domain Eukaryota; kingdom Metazoa; phylum Arthropoda; class Insecta; order Orthoptera; family Acrididae; genus Schistocerca; species Schistocerca piceifrons. The sequence goes on along the minus strand of NC_060140.1, from coordinate 802,548,383 downwards.
CTGTTCTGCGTTAACTGTTTCAAATAGTTCGGGTCTGTTTGCCACCAGAAGGTCTAATATGTTATCGCCACGAGTCGGTTCTCTGTTTAACTGCTCAAGGTAGTTTTCAGATAAAGCACTTAAAAAAATGTCACTGGATTCTTTGTCCCTGCCACCCGTTATGAACGTTTGAGTCTCCCAGTCTATATCCGGCAAATTAAAATCTCCACCCAGAACTATAACATGGTGGGGAAATCTACTCGAAATATTTTCCAAATTATCCTTCAGGTGCTCAGCCACAACAGCTGCTGAGCCAGGGGGCCTATAGAGATATCCAATTACCATGTCTGAGCCTGCTTTAACCGTGACCTTCACCCAAATTATTTCATATTTCGGATCTGCGTCAATTTCCTTCGATACTATTGCACTTCTTATCGCTATAAACACGCCTCCCCCTTCACTGTCCAGCCTGTCTCTGCGGTATAAATTCCAATCTGAGTTTAGGATTTCATTACTGTTTACGTCTGGTTTCAGCCAACTTTCTGTCCCTAGTACTATATGGGCGTTGTGACCGTTTATTAATGAGAGCAGTTCTGGGACCTTTCTATAGACGCTCCTGCAGTTTACTATTAGCACATTAATATTGTTATTCCTTGTTGCATTTTGCCTACTGCTACCTTGCCGCGTCTCAGGAGGCGTCTTGTCGGGTCTAGGGAGGGAATTCTCTAACCTAAAAAACCCCCATGTGCACTCCACACGTACTCCGCTAGCCTTGTAGCCGCTTCCGGCGTGTAGTGCACGCCTGACCTATTCAGGGGGACCCTACATTTCTCCACCCGATAGCGGAGGTCGAGAAATTTGCACCCCAGATCTCCGCAGAATCGTCTGAGCCTCTGGTTAAGCCTTCCACTCGGCTCCAAACCAAAGGACCGCGATCGGTTCTGGGAACGATACTACAAATAGTTAGCTCTGATTTCACCCCACGGGCGAAGCTTTCCGCCTTCACCAATTCCGCCAACCGCCTGTACGAACTGAGGATGACCTCTGAACCCAGACGGCAGGAGTCATTGGTGCCGACATGAGCAACAATTTGCAGTCGGGTGCACCCAGTGCTCTCTATCGCCGCCGGCAGGGCCTCCTCCACATCTCGGATGAGACCCCCCGGCAAGCAGACACAGTGAACACTGGCCTTCTTCCCCGACCTTTCCGCTATTTCCCTATGGGGCTCCATTACCCGCCTAACGTTGGAGCTCCCAATAACTAATAAACCCCTCCCCCCGTCTGCCTGCTCGGACCTTGCTGAAGGAGCGGCCACATGTCCACTCACAGGCAGAGCGGGCGATGCCACACGGCCAGCCTCCACGTTTACCCTCCGCCTCGTGCGCCGCGAACGCCGCTGAACCCGCCACTCCCCTTGGGGAGAGGGTGGCCCAACCGCGCCCGGTACCCGCGAAGATGTCTCGACAGCAGGGAAAGTGGGTGACGCATGTAACACCTGGGGTGTACCATGCGACGCACCAGAGTCCCCACTGCCGCTACACTCCGAGGCAGCAGCCTGAAGACGGCTGACCGCGGCCATCAACACGCTCAGCTGTTTGCTAATAGTGGCCAGCTCCTCCTGCGTCCGTACACAGCAGTCACACATCCTATCCATCCTAAGAAGTCAATTTACTGTAGAGAGTTAATAAACTTTTAACTAGACTGCTAATTCACTAAAGGCGGCTGATTGTTGACTAAACTGTGGTTGCTAGCCACTTCTTGTAGAAAACAATGAAAATAGCGCTACCTGTCTCTGGTCTGAACACTAGCACTACTGGCACTATGGCTGACTAAAGGGACTCTCTCTGACTGTATTCAAAACAAACACGAAATCTATGGAACACAATTACTAGCACTCGACAATTAAAGCTTCCTAAAAGCAAAAACACACGGAAGAAGAAGTGATAAGTAAGAAAAATACAGTTAATACTCAAATTAAGGTAGCTCGCTGCACAGCAGACGTGAAGCAGACGGCAGTTACGACGACAATATGGTGGAATCATGTGTATTGAGTAGCCGGGAAAGATTATTGAAGAATCGCGAACGAACGCTAAAGATATTCATTGCTGACTGTCGGTCATGTAGATCATTCCCGCATAACCGCCAGGTTTGTTCGAAGCAGCACATAGGCTAATTCAAGAGTAAAATCTGATTGAGGATGGAAGCAAGAAATTAGAATGGTGTGGCTAGATGTAACTTCTCTGAAACGGATACGCTTCTTCTCGGGCCCATAGGACGACAACGTCGACGTACACTGCATCAGAATGATACATGCATAGTCTGTACACCATACAGTTGTTGTTTCCGGTTGTCAGAACACTCACATTTTGTTGGAATTTGAGGTACATTCAAGTTTGTGTCACGTTTGAGCTATGGATCTTATTTTCTTGATTACTTGTTTACTTTCTGCAGCGAAATTAAATATGCATTGTATCTGTTAGCGAAAATGGTTTGATGGTGATGTGTACTATACACCATGTCCAAGATAAAGTTGGTCTTCGTCAGTGATATGCACACTCAGTCATATAATAAAAAAATGTTTTGTTTGAATTCAGAAAATGCTTTTAGACTGGCAATTATAAATACTTAGAAATTGGAAAATGCGGTAAAAATTGTCGTCATGCACCTATATACATGTCTGCGCTCGGTAAATCACATGCAGACTTACTTCGGCATAAATGTAACAAAGTCGTTTCAGCACTCTGGTGAATGTCGTCATTCAGTTGGTCTATGTTTCAGTGTTATTTTCATATACCTTTTAAGTGTTAACATATACAAAAGTCACAAGCAGACACGTCTGACGAACGAGACGGCCACAAAATTTGTATTTTCTCTTGTCGAGAGTTCACGGATAAGACTCAATGACTAACGAGATGTATGGCAAGTAACTACATCTTACTCTAAAATAAGAAATACTGTACTGCCTTTCGTGTTCTTTTAACTGAGAGCAGAGGTTACAGAAAAGTTGGATATAGACATCGGTACTGATCTGTACTGACGGTGGTTTCAAAGAACATCGGACGGATAATACGACTACCAGCAACGACGTTACAAACCAATCTTTCATCTTCAAGAGGAATATGTTGCACAACGTCAGGGTTTTCGATGTGTCGGTAGCGACCAGTTGGCCCCAATCGTGAAACCAAGCTTCATCACTGATAAAGTATGTCGTTAAGTAAAGCTCGCGATCCACAGTTTTTCTAAGCAACCCCATTCTCCTGTTGAGCAAGAAGTAGCTCCCGAACACATGAAACGTAGTAAAGTTTCAGGTGTACTGACCTAAGTGCAGAATGATTAGATATCCATTTAACGCCTGTATGTTCCGAAGTGCGTTTGGCAGCTTTTATTAGAGCTAGTTGTCATTTTCTGCAAAATGTTTTTTGTCACAGTTTCCAGGGTAAATATAAATATCGTGTAACTAGGGCGACCCGTCGGGTAGATCGTTCTCTGTGTGCAAGTCTTTCGATTTGATGCCACTTCGGCGACTTGCGCGTCGCTGGGGATGAAATAATTGTTATTATGACAACAGAACACCCAGTCCCTGAGCGGAGAAAATCTCCGACCCAGTCGAGAATCGAACCCAGACTGTTAGGTATGACATTCCGTCGCGCTGACCACTCAGCTACAAGTGCTGACGGTTTCCAGCCTTCAAAGTGAGGACTTACTGTTACGCATAGGATTAGAGACATCGTCAGTGGACCATCAGTTCATCAACTTCTGAACACTACTGTTTTCCTGTGTACTGGGGTTTAGAGATCTCCATGATAAATTCAACGAGACTATTTAAATGAATTAGTACTGACGTAAGCTTCAGCCATAGCACACGTTTTCATTCAGCTTAATTGATACGACACTCACAGTACTTTCAAGCATTAAGGAACAATCAGGGTCTTACACTTAACCACACACGTTACGCGCACGCCGGCGGTTTTGTCGGCCGCAGTCGGCGTGTGCAATACGCTGAAGTCGGCATATACTAGACTGCTGACCTTACATTAATTGCGGATTCATATGAAAAACAGTGAATAAATAATTAATTTATGTAGTGCGAACAGAGCATCGAGCACATGCAAACAAAGTGCATTCAACTGAGCAGTAATTCACGAAAGTCAATAACAAATACCAAAGTTCCGAAAGCGCAGTTTCCTACTGTCAGTCACGACGGAAACTGCATTTCAGTATTTATATGTCTGCTGTCTCCCGGGCATGTCCGAAAGAACAGACAACTTTCATGATCCTGCAGCTATATATATATATATATATACGACGAAGGAGAAATTCCGGCATCAGTTGCACTCGGGCATTGAGATAAATGCAGTGGCGATAAGTTAAAATTTGTGTCGGACCGCGACTCGAACCCAAATTTCCCGCTAATCGCGGTTGCCTGTACAACTTCGGGTGTCTGAGCACGTTCCCCGGCCAACCCAAATTCCCATATGTCACTCATTCTACACAAAGTGTCCCTGTCATTTCTTGCAATCTCACCTTATTCCCACAAGAGGCCGAAGGAAGAGTGCATCCACACTGAAGGTGTCAATATTTGCTGTCAAGATGGACTTACTTACATGTGTGCTGGCCATTTCTCCCCTTGACAAAACTTATGTAAATTTATAAATACGTATCAAGTTGGAATATTAGGTAAGGATCTGTAAGACTTATACTGCCTTCGTACTAAATGTTAGAGTGGATGATTCGTAGTATTGGTCCATCTGCATATCATGTACTGTGTTATGCTCATGTAGGGTGGCATGGCGAGGCGTGAATGTGTACTGTCAATAGCCCTGCCTTCAAGTCTAGAAACACCTCGTCCCAGTACTAATATAAATCGTTAGTCCAAGATGTTTAATTGTATAAATGCAACAGGAACCGCGCATAAACTTCGCATCCGACTAAAATACAAATACACAGGTTATACACCCATTTTACATCATACACACTCTGCCGATACTACACTCGTCAATAGAATTGCAATATGTTGAAGTGGCGAATGGTCAAACTCTTTAGTATCGGTACTTCTAGTTGTTGTAATTAGGATTTGATTAAATCTTGTGCACACTGTACGTTATCTGAAACATAAATACGCTCGCTCAACGAGCCGTAACGTGGGTTGCTATTGACAACAGTTCAACAACTCTCAGTAAAATTGCATATGTTATCAACCGTAATTTGCGCCGACTCTGGCGTAATTATTCGTAATTTAAATTATTAGAGCCTCCTACTGACAGCAAACAACTTTATAACCCGAAATAACTATAGATATCGCTGCTTACTTACATTATTCACTTTAAGCGTCGGTATAGTTTAGTACACGAAATTCTTTCACTCGCTACTACAAAACAAAATCACTTAAAACGCGAAAAAATATTTATCGTGACCAACGTTTCACTTACTTAGAGTAAATCTCAATTTCGTACACCCTTGTTCAGTTAAATTTAATAAACCTTTTCTTATTACAATGATTCCGAACGTAGCAACCAAAGCTATAAACTTCATGCAAACCAGCGATATAGCAATCTGTACGATACTGTTAATTCTCTTACGATCCGTAAACATTATTTTCCTTGTTTCTTTCTCTTTAAATCCTTGGATAACCTTAAGTGAATAAAGAAGTTAATACTTTTATCTTTTCGTAAATGAAATCTAATGAAATCCATTTTCTCTAATTAATGATTCTAATTCGTAATAAAATGTCAATAAGACATTGATTCATTGAGTCTAGCTCTTTGAACCTGGAATAACTGACTTATCTTTGCAAGATTGACTTTTAACTAATTTGCATAAATCTAGCTCTTTATTATTTACGCCACTTGCGTATCTTTCTGTGGGCATTCAATCCATTCACTGTAAAATTAGACTCCGAACCCAGAATTAAGTTTTACTTTTCTTTATTATAATCAAATCAGTATCTCCACACAGCTTTGATGTGAGAAAGTGACATTCAAAACACCTAAGCCCACACAAATCGGGATAGGACATCAAGTCTCATACACTTCAGGTGTTATCAATCGCGTCCTTTCTAACAGTCCCTAAATTAAATTTGCCACCCGTCACCGTACCAAGCAATGGAATTGAATATCGTCGAATAATATTACTTGGCTCCGCTAGGGTACGAAGTCTATCCTCAAAGATTAGAGTCACAAAATTTACAGGCAACAATAATTGTGTCCTCGTTTAACTAAGTCGTGCAGATCGTAGTTCCTGGCTTTACAAAACACCAATTGACACTTAAATTGAGTGGTACACAAAATCACTATTATTACGCCATTGACCTGTAGTGCGTACTCAAAATATACACCAACATAAACCGCTCAACATTCAACTACCTTAGAGTGGGCGTCCAATATCACACAAATACTGCAACCACTCAGTTACCTTAGAGCATGTGTGTGAATACATGCACCACAATGACTCCTAGAGTCTTGTGAGCAATAGGAATACAACGAGTCGCACTCTAAATCCAGTCCAATGACCGACTAACACCTTCATTCATCAACTTCTTCAAATATGGAACACTGTTTCACCGAAATTAGAGCGTAACTTCACATCACGCTAGCTTGTTCTTCCTACACAACGTGATAACTAATAAACTCTGTACACATTATTGCAGCGCCACTTAACCAATTCCTCCACATATAAGATCACAGAAAAAATCTCTCCAGCGCTACAAACAGAAATACTTTAATATCCCCTACTTTCTCTCACGAAGAAATACAAATTGAAGCAGATAGACTGCTGAAGAGGTCTAATAATTCGGTCATACTAAGTTCTGATATAAAACACCGACCGAGTACTAACTCAATAATTCAATAAAACTTGTTGACGATGTTCACAGAAAATTTATTAGTCGCGATCCCACTTATATCCGCCATCTATTGTCTTTCGCAGTGACTGTTAGACAAGATAATTAATTAGAGCTTGCACCTACCAGCTCTAGCAGACGCTTCCCTAGCCAGACTCAAACCAGAACTGAACATCTAAATTCCAAAAACCATAGCGGAACCAATTTAGACAATCGCATCACAGTTCCATCGCTTTTCACAATTAAATGTAAGTTCTTCGGTGGCCTCCGTCTCGGTGAATAGTGGCCAGCCTCATGTGATGATATCTCTCGCTCGGACAGCTGACGTCTGCTGTTGCCGGGGCAAGAAGTCTCTTTGCCGCAACTGCTCGTTCTGTCAACTGCGGTCGAAAACTCGCTTTTCCACAGCTGTTACAAACATAGAGACTTTAGTTGCGGAACATACATACGTTGATAACCATTCATCAAGTATTTAATGCTTGCCAGTCGTTAAGTTAATACGTTGGAGCGAATCAAAGTCCATGACGGCACACAAAACTTTTGTCCCATCACAATCAGCTACCAATAAACTCATCGGTAAATCTTTATATGCCTGCCTGGCGTTGTATACTGACGTCGACAGCTTTCATACGATATATTATGATCAGATTGATCCTATATTTTGTTTTTTGGTAATTTTATGTTGTTGTTGTGGTCTTCAGCCCTGAGACTGGTTTGATGCAGCTCTCCATGCCACTCTATCCTGTGCAAGCCTCTTCATCTCCCAGTACCTACTGCAACCTACATCCTTCTGAATCTGCTTAGTGTATTCATCTGTTGGTCTCCCTCTACGATTTTTACCCTCCACGCTGCCCTCCAGTACTAAACTGGTGATCCCTTGATACCTCAGAACATGTCCTACCAACCGATACCTTCTTCTTGTCAAGTTGTGCCACAAAGTCTTCTTCTCCCCAATTCTATTCAATACTTCCTCATTAGTTATGTGATCTACCCATCTAATCTTCAGCTTTCTTCTGTAGCACCACATTTCGAAAGCTTCTATTCTCTTCTTGTCTAAACTATATATCGTCCATGTTTCACTTCCATACATAGCTACACTCCAAACAAATACTTTCAGAAACGGCATCCTGACCCTTAAATCAATACTCGATGTTAACAAATTTCTCTTCTTCAGAAACGCTTTCCTTGCCATTGCCAGTCTACATTTTATATCCTCTCTGCTTCGACCATCGTCAGTTATTTTGCTCCCCAAATAGCAAAACTCCTTTACTACTTTAAGTGTCTCATTTCCTAATCTAATTCCGCAGCATCGCCCGACTTAATTCGACTACATTGCATTACCCTTGTTTTGCTTTTGTTGATGTTCATCTTATAACCTCCTTTCAAGACACTGTCCATTCCGTTCAACTGCTCTTCCAACTCCTTTGCTGTCTCTGACAGAATTACAATGTCATCGGCGAACCTCAAAGTTTTTATTTCTTCTCCATAGATTTGCATTACCCTTGTTTTGCTTTTGTTGATGTTCATCTTATACCCTCCTTTCAAGACACTGTCCATTCCGTTGAACTGCTCTTCCAAGTCCTTTGCTATCTCTGACAGAATTACAATGTCATCGGCGAACCCCAAAGTTTTTATTTCTTCTCCATGGATTTTAATGCCTACTCCGAACTTTTCTTTCGCTTCCTTTACTGCTTACTCAACATACAGATTGAATAGCATCGGGGAGAGGCTACAACCCTGTCTCACACCCTTCCCAACCACTGCTTTCCTTTCATGTCCCTCGACTCTTATAACGGCCATTTGTTTTCTGTACAAATTGTAAATAGCCTTTCGCTCCGTGTAGTTTACCCCTGCCGCCTTCAGAATTTGAAAGAGTGTATTCCAGTCAACATTGTCATAAGCTTTCTCTATGTCTACAAATGCTAGAAACGTAGGTTTGCCTTTCCTTAATCTTTCTTCTAAGATAAGTCGTAGGGTCAGTATTGCCTCACGTGTTCCTATATTTCTACGGAATCCAAACTGATCTTCCCCGAGGTCGGCTTCTACCAGTTTTTCCATTCGTCTGTAAAGAATTCGCGTTAGTATTTTGCAGCTGTGACTTATTAAACTGATAGTTTGGTAATTTTCACATCTGGCAACACCTGCTTTCTTTGGGATTGGAATTCTTATATTCTTCTTGACGTCTGAGGGTATTTCGCCTGTCTCATACATCTTACTCACCAGATGGTAGAGTTTTGTCAGGATTGGCTCTCCCAAGGCTGTTAGTAGTTCTAATGTTATGTTGTCTACTCCCAGGGCCTTATTTCGACTCATGTCTTTCAGTGCTCTGTCAAACTCTTCCCGCAGTATCATATCTCCCATTTCATCTTCATCTACCTCCTCTTCCATTTCCATAAAATTGTCCTCATTGACATCACCCCTGTATATACCCTCTGTATACTCCTTCCGTCTTTCTGCTTTCCCTTCTTTGCTTAGAACTGGATTTCCATCTGAGCTCTTGATATTCATGCAAGTGGTTCTCTTTTCTGCAAAGGTCTGTTTAATTTTCCTGTAGGCAGTATCTATCTTACCCCTCGTGAGATAAGCCTCTACATTCTTACATTTGTCCTCTAGTTATCCCTGCTTAGCCATTTTGCACTCCCTGTCGATCTCATTATTGAGACGTTTGTATTCCTTTTTGCCTGCTTCACTTGCTGCATTTTTGTATTTTCTCCTTTCATCAGTTAAATTCAGTATCTCTTCTGTTACCCAAGGATTTCTACTAGTCCTCGTCTTTTTACCTATTTGATCCTCTACTGCCTTCACTATTTCATTCCTCAAAGCTACCCATTCTTCTTCTACTGTATTTCTTTCCCCCATTCCTGTCAATTGTTCCCTTATGCTCTCCCTGAAACTCTGTACAACCTCTAGATCTTTCAGTTTATCCAGGTCCCATCTCCTTAAATTCCCACCTTTTTGCAGTTTCTTCAGTTTTAATCTACAGTTCATAACCAATAGATTGTGGTCAGAGTCCACATCTGCCCCTGGAAATGTCTTACAATTTAAAATCTGGTTCCTAAATCTCTGTCTTACCATTATGTAATCTATCTGATACCTTTTAGTACCGCTAGGTTTCTTCCATGTATACAACCTTCTTTCATGGTTCTTAAACCAAGTGTTAGCTATGATTAAGTTATGCTCTGTGCAAAATTCTACCAGGCGGCTTCCTCTTTCATTTCTTACCCCCAATCCGTATTCACCAACTACGTTTCCTTCTCTTCCTTTTCCTACTGTCGAATTCCAGTCACTCATGACTATAAAATTTTCGTCTCCTTTCACTACCTGAATAATGTCTTTTATTGCATCATACATTTCTCCAATTTCTTCGTAATCTGCAGAGCTAGTTGGCATATAAACTTGTACTACTTTCGTAGGCGTGGGCTTCGTGTATATCTTGGCCACAATAATGCGTTTACTATGCTGTTTGCAGTAGCTTACCCGCACTCGTATTTTTTTATTCATTATTAAACCTACTCCTGCATTACCCCTATTTGATTTTGAGTTTATAACCCTGTATGCATCTGACCAAAAGTATTGTTCCACCTGCCACCGAACTTCACTAATTCCTACTATATCTAACTTTAACCTATCCATTTCCCTTTTTACATTTTCTAACCTACCTGCCCGATTAAGTGATCTGACATTCCACGCTCCGATCCGTAGAACGCCAGTTTTATTTCTCCTGATAACAACGTCCTCCTGAGTAGTCCCCACCCGGAGATCCGAATGGGGGACTATTTTACCTCCGGAATATTTTACCCAAGAGGACGCCATCATCATTTAATCCTACGGTAAAGCTGCGTGCCATCGAGAAAGATTACGGCTGTAGTTTCCCCTTGCTTTCAGCCATTCGCAGTACGAAAACAGCAAGGCCGTTAAAGATTAGTGTCACAAGGCCAGATCAGTCAATCATCCAGACTGTTGCCCCTGCAACTACTGAAAAGGCTGCTGCCCCTCTTCAGGAGCAACACGTTTGTCTGGCCTCTCAACAGATACCCCTCCGTTGTGGTTGCACCTACGGTACGGCTATCTGTATCGTTGAGGCACGCAAGCTTTTATAATACACGATAACTTAAAACTAAAATATCTTTTATAATAATCGTCCTAAAGTCATGCTTGAAGTTGCAGTGACCTCACCTCATCGCTCCAGTTTTTCTTGTATACTTTGTTTTTAAGGTTATTGAGCAATGCGCGGCTTGTGGTCATGCCGTTTATTGCTCGTCATCTTCTTTTGTGGTTCTGTCGCCTCGTTTTTTCTTTTAATTCGGTTTAATGGCTTCACTTGGTTGCTGGTTTGCTTGCCCGTGAGTGGCAGCAGCAGCGCTTATCGTTAAGTGCACTGTCGTACCATCTCTGGAGCGACCGCTAGTATTTCCGGGTCGTCGTCTGTGAGAGTTCAGTCCGGACGCAGCAGCAGTGAAGTCAGGGACGGAGCGCCAGTGAGGTGCGGACAGCCAATGCTCGCCGGCCGCTTGCGACACACGTGAACTGTCCGACGGAAGGAAATTGGAGCGGGACGACCGTTGGTCGGTCGTTCGGTTGGTCGTCTCATCGGGCGACGTGTATTTGGTCTTTTGACAGTTTGTGGGCCTTGTCACATGGTCATCTTGCCGGAAGTGGGTCGGCTCCTTCCTTGTGCAGAGATATCGTAGTCAATGGGCAAGAATTACCTCTGCATGGATGGGTCCGAGCCAGGATGCCCGGGTTGCAGTGTCTCCGAGTTCCGAACGGACATGGAATTGAGTCGGGTTGGAGCTGCAGTCAGCTTCAGACAACCAAGACTCGCCCGACCGTCGCCGACACGTAACTTTAGTGGGAACGACCTGGGTTGGTCGTTCGGTCGGTCATCTCATCGGACGACGTGTATTTGGTTGCCGACCGCTTGTGGAAATTCTCTGTGTGTCGAATTGATTCGTCCTTGTTGTTCCACAGTGATTGCTTTCACGATTGTTCGAGATTTTGTGCAAGTGTGTTTATGTCGAACTGTGTGTAACTTCTGTGATTTCCAATGAGCACACGAATGCTGTCTGCGTACTGGAGGAGGCAGTTGGTCGGTTGCGACAGTGGGAATTGATTAGGTTGTTGGTTGGTTCTTCAGCCGTCAGCCGTCACTAGGTCGTGTTGCAACCCGACTGAATAGTGTTACGCTGGGGTGCCTGTGTCACCTAACTCACCTAAACTGTTATTAGGGTTCCCCCCCCCCCCCCCCTCCCCTCCCCCCAGGCCGACCCTTGGAACACTTCTGAGCGCCACTTTGTCGTTTGTGTTTGTCATTTTATTTGGTCGCAGGTACTGTGCCAGGCCTTCAGCCGCGTATTAATATTGTCTGTGTTATGTTTAGTATATGGCCTTCAGCCGAACTTCATGACAACTATTTTAAGATTAGGTCTTCAGCCATGTTTTATTTAAAATTCTTGTTGCTCTGTTTGTAGGCTTTCAGACGACTTTGTTTCAGAATCTGTAACTTTAATATGTAAATCCTTGTCTGAAATGTTTCTCTTTAATTATCTTGAATTCTTGAAATGGCCTTCAGCCGTGTTCTGTAAATGTTTATCTTAAGGTTGTCTTTAATTATTCGTGAGTAATTGCTTTGGCCTTCAGCCGACAAGATACTTCAAGTTTTTTTAAGATGTTTTCTGTTGTACTGTGTAAAAACTTATCTTTTTTTTTATTGGGCTTTCAGCCGAAGAATTATTTTGAATTTTCCTTAATATGGCCTTAGCCGAAATTTGTAAATGCTTGGCTTTTAAAGTATTTCCTTAGCTGATCTGAAATATTATTTTGGCCTTTAGCCGAGAAGATATTGCAATTTTACTTACGTGAGCCCTTTAGCTGCGACTCTAAACCCTGCTATTTCAAAAGGAATCATTTAAACTTATTCTGCAGAAGTTACTTGGGCCCTCAACCGTGAATTGATCTTTGTTATTTTGAAGAGAAAACTGTGCATTGGTTTGAGGAATAAAGTTGTGTGTGTTTTGGTTCAAATGGCGCTGAGTACTATGGGACTTAACATCTGAGGTCATCAGTCCCTTAGAACTTAGAACTATTTAAACCTAACTAACCTAAGGACAGCACACACATCCATGCCCGAGGCAGGAGTCGAACCTGAGATCGTAGCAGTCGTGCGGTTCCGGACTGAAGCGCCTAGAACCGTTCGGCCACAGCGGCCGGCTGTGTGTTTTGTATAACTAACAGCGATTGACCTTGGCCCTTTTCCGAACCTCATCCGCTCTGTCCTGCGAAACCAGATTTCAGTTTTTATTTTAAGTTATAAAGAATGATTAAGCTCCCCCTACCAATCGGTTTTATGTAACCTACAACATCTTCAAAAGCCATATGTGAGATTTTCATATTCTCTCGCTCACCTCAAGCAAATTACTAACAGAAAAAATTAATAAAACTTTATTGTAGAGAATTTAATGTAGCTACATTTTTTACTGCGATAAGTTTTCTCTAATTGCCACATTTTTCGATTTAGTCAAGAGAAACGCATTTGAAGGTCACTGTTGTATGCTTATCTTTAATAATTCGAAAATTGTGGCCTCTAGCGAAGGTGTAACACAGTACAAAATTTAATTACACTAAATTTTGTTGCAAAAAGTTCCTGTTCATTTCTTTATGTAGGACTAATAATTTGGGCATAGCGAGCGAGAGAATATAAAAATCTTGCCCGTGGTATTTGAAGGCGTTGCTGGTTGCATGAACCCATAAAACTCCACAGAATCGCCCTGTATATTACGCATCTTTAATTTAGATCATCTTAGCTACTATTGTGCCACCTCTCTCCCTTTCAGCCAATCGTGGTTGCGCGCTATGCCCGCGTCCGGCCGTTCAACCGCCAGCTGTACCTGCATTCGTCACGTGCTTCGCTCGCTTCGGCTACGCCGCTGGGTGGTCGTTGCGCAGTGTCAAACGTTCACCACCGCCGCTCGCTCTGAGGGCCGGCCTCTCGCGGCATCACACCGTCATGCGATCAGAAAAACGGGAGACTGGGAAACAGTAAAATCACTATGCATTGCGTATAGTGCAGGGCTACTTTCTCTTGGACATACTGTACAATGACCATCAAACATTAAAATTCTGAATGGGTGTAATTTAATCAGTTTAGCTTCCATCCATTAAACAGTTTTTCCAGTTGTTTAGAGGTTTATAAAAATAGATTTTTCACTTCATCATTTAGTCCGCTTTCGACGCTGTGCTTTATTAAAAGCTATTATTGTGTCATCATTTCATATATTCCATGAGTGGGCGGAATAAACGAATTGATATGAAAGTGTTACTAGATTACTGTCTCTCTTTAGCAATCTTGTGACACAAAGCTGGAATGCCAAAGGGTGAGACAATGCCTGCTTTATATTGAATTCTTCGTTGTCTCCATCTGTGTGGAATATGAAATTTAGTACTACGTTTAGAAATTAGCTCACAGCTCAGGCAAGATTCGTTGACTGAACAATATTTGTTGATAGTTGAGAAAAGTAACTGCCAGCTAAGTCACCATAGACATTCTGATTGTTAACGTCGTTTAATCCATGGTGTATTATTGAGAATTACTGAAATAACGGCGCGTTCTCTCCTATTGCACCGGTTTCAAAATTTGACCATACCACATTCTAATGCCTGCAGCCAGTAGTTACGGGCACATTAATTCTTCTTCTTCGGTGTCCGGATGCACCAATTATATCTTCCCTTCCCAGTAATTAGCAACGTAGATTGCTTTGTCATTGACTTTCAAAATATCATCTTTAGTGCATGTTATAGACATGTCTGGGCAGATCAGTAGGTGGTCCAATTCCTGTATTGCTCCGCATTCACTCCTATCGCTATCACTGTAACCCCATTTAAATAGGTTTGATTTGCACCCAGTTACTCCAGTGCGCAGCCGGTTTAATGACCTCCAAGTTGTAAAAGGTAGTTGAAATCCTGCAGATCCCTCCTCAAGTAGTTCCATATTGGAGTGTGGCACCATTTCTTTCCAGAGAGATAGTCGCCTTGCGACGGGCTTGGTGGCGAGCTCTTCAGTAGTTTCCATGAAACTCCTGCGGGATTTCAGCCGGACACGTTGTTTTCGGTGCATATACATCGGGTGTCGAGGATCATTCTTTTGTTTTGTTCTTTCGATCTCGGCGGCTACTTGTCTGCGGATAGTGGGTGGTGCTATGCCTATGATGGGGTAAATGATGTCTGTGGGAGTTGGTTTGAGGCATCCTGTGGCAATACGTACGGTTTCGTTTACGGCGACGTCAACTTGCTTAGCGTGGGGCACATTAATACCGAGACGTGTCTCCAAATGCCAGTTTAATCGGAAGAAAACATAAATGATCGCTATGACGGTTCGCTGCAGGTCAAACAGAATTAACATTCGCAATCGCACTCCTATAGGTAATGAACCGAGCTTTCCTGTTACAAGATCATAGTCAACGGTTTCTGGGATTTCATTCCTCCGATGTTAAGTGTAGCTATGAGTTCACAGCCAGCTCTACTCTTACAATGGAACTGCATCTGCTGGCCTTAAATGGTAATAAGCGAAGCCATTGGGAGTGGCCGTAGGGGGAGGGGAGGAAGGGAAAATCGCATACATGTAGACAGGAAATTAGTGTGGTATTTGCGTCATTCCAACGGTTGTGCGGAGTCGTAAACTATGGCGACGTTATTACCAAATACGCCCGAATAGGACTCACGTTCAATTATTCTTTTCTTGGCTGCCGAAAGACAAATACCGGTAGATATCCATTGGAGAATGTGAATCGGACAGTTGTTGTTGTGGTCTTCAGTCCAGAGACTGGTTTGCTGCAGCTCTCCATGCTACTCTATCCTGTGCAAGCTTCTTCATCTACCAGTACCTACTGCAACCTACATCCTTCTCAATCTGCCTAGTGTATTCATCTCTTAGTCTCCCTCTACGATTTTTATCCTCCACGTTGCCCTCCAATACTAAATGGGTGATCCCTTGACGCCTCAGAACATGTCCAACCAACCGATCCCTTCTTCTAGTCAAGTTGTGCCACAAATTTCTCTTCTCTCCAATTCTATTCAATACCTCCTCATTACTTATGTGATCGACCCATCTAATCTTCAGCATTCTTCTGCAGCACCACATTTCAAAAGCTTCTATTTTCTTCTTGTATAAACTATTTATCGTCCATGTTTCACTTCCATACAAGGCTGCAGTCCATACAAATACTTTCAGAAAAGACTTCGTGACACTTAAATCTATACTCGATGTTAACAAGTTTCTCTTCTCCAGAAACGCTTACCTTGCCATTGCCAGTCTACATTTTGTATCCTCTCTACTTCGACCGTCATTAGTTAAATTGATCCCCAAATAGCAAAACTCATTTACTACTTTAAGCGTCTCATTTCCTAATCTAATTCCCTCGGCACCACCCGACTTAATTCGACTACATTCCATTATCCTCGTTTTGCTTTTGGTGATGTTCATCTTATATCCCCCTTTCAAGACACTGTCCATTCCGTTCAACTGCTCTTCCAAGTCCTTTGCTGTCTCTGAGAGAATTACAATGTCATTGATGAAGCTCAAAGTTTTTATTTCTTCTCCATGGATTTTAATACCTACTCCGAATTTTTCATTTGTTTCCTTCACTGCTTGCTCAATATACAGACTGAATAACATCGGGGAGAGGCTACAACCCCGTGTCACACCCTTCCCAACCACTGCTTCCCTTTCATGCCCCTCAACTCTTATAACTGCCATCTGGTTTCTGTACAAATTGTAAATAGCCTTTCGCTCCCTGTATTTTACCCTGCCACCTTCAAAATCTGAGAGAGAGTATTCCAGTCATCGTTGTCAAAAGCTTTCTCTAAGTCTACAAATACTGGAGACGTAGGTTTGCCTTTCCTTAATCTATCTTCTAAGGTAAGTCGTAGGGTCAGTATTGCCTCACGTGTTCCAATATTTCTATGGAATCCAAACTGATCTTCCCCGAGGTCGGCTTCTACCAGTTTTTCCATTAGTCTGTAAACAATTATTGTTAGTATATTGCAGCCGTGACTTATTAAACTGATAGTTCGGTAATTTTCACATCTGGCAACGTCTGCTTTCTTTGGGACTGGAATTATTATATTTTTCTTGGATTCTGAGGGTATTTCGCCTGTCTCATACATCTTGCTCGCCAGATGGTAGATTTTTATCAGTGCTGGCTCTCCCAAGGCTGTCTGTAGATCTAATGGAATGCTGTCTATTCCCAGAGCCTTGTTTCGACTTAGGTCTTTCAGTGCTCTGTCAAACTCTTCAGGCAGTATCATCTTCATCTACATCCTCATCTATTTCCATAATATTGGGCTCAAGGACAGCGTCCTGGGTCAGTAAGCCTATCGAAAACCACCGATGTGGACTGGTGCGCTGAATTCCGTGTTGGTCGCGATTTGACACAAGATGCCAATCAACCTGGAAGGTCAGCCTCATTCAACTCATGTGGGAGACGCTCGAACACCCGCACTATAGTCTTGATCTCTCACCATGCAATCATCAGTGCTTAAAAAAAAGTATTGAAGGGTGGGCAATTCATGTTGGACAAGGATGTGCAGCATGCAGTTGCGGACTTCTTCACGCAGCAGGACACGGTGTTTTACCAAACGGTTGCCTTCAACCCGCTGCGTCGGTGGGAAAATTGCCTCAATGCTCACAGCTATTTTGCCTGATTGGCATACCGATTCTGGTCAGTACGGCCATTGAACGGCTTCTTTCTGATCGCTTCTTATACACAACGCGTGTCTCAGTAATTACTGTGAATTGTGTACTACTTGAATAAAATTCTCGCTCTCCAGTGGAGTGTGCGCTGATATGAAACTTCCTGGCAGGTTAAAGCTTTGTGCCAGAACGAGACTAGAACTTGGGACTTCTGACTTTCGCAGGCACTTGCTCTACCGACTGCGCTACCGAAGTACGGCTCAGGTCTCATCCTCACAGCTTTACATCCGTCAGTACCTCTTCTCCTACCTTCCAAACTTCACAGAAGCTCTTCTGCGAAACTTGCAATATTAGCACTCCTGGACGAAAGGATACTGAGGAGACATGGGTTAACAACAGCCTGGGGGATGTTTCCGACTGAAATTTTCACTTTTCAGCGGAGTGTGCGCTTATATGAAACATTCTGGCAGATTAAAACTATTTAGGTCCAGGACACAGTTTTAATCTGCCAGGGAATTTCAGTACACTACTTCCTTGAGTCTAAATTGAACTATTGCGTACTATTAATTATGCTGCCGATCCTCCCCTGTGATGCTGATCAAAGGAAAGGGGCGGCGACCACTAATGTCAGAAGGTAGGAGTCCAATTTCGATTACTGACATATCACGCTCATAGATCTGTTTATTTCTTAAGAGGAATTGCTAAATTAATCACGTCAGTGAATGATGCCCTCTACACAGACCTGGGTTCTCCTTTTAGTAGAACTGGCTGGAAGCACAAACCTGGTCCCGGGCCACGCATGTTTCAAACTGCCGCAGCAACTGAAGAGCAATCACACGTGTGCTTCGATGACAACAGGATGAGAAACGCTACAGTTAGCTGCTTATCATTAAAAGCTGTAGATTTATGCTCCGAGGGAATCCAAAACACGCCCTGTGCAGTGAAGAGATCTCAGTAAAGGCACCAACAGGATGACAACAGGATGAGAAACGCTACAGTTAGCTGCTTATAATTAAAAGCTGTAGATTTATGCTCCGAGGGAATCCAAAACACGCCCTGTGCAGTGAAGAAATCTCAGTAAAGGCACCACCTATGTTGCTAAACGTCTGAAACGATCACTGGGTCATTATCCGCCCCCGGTAGCTGAATGGTCAGCATGACGGGTTGTCAATCCTCTGGGCCCGGGTTCGATTCCCGGCTGAGTCGGGGAATTTTCTCCGCCCAGGAACTGGGTGTTGTGCTGTCGTCATCATCATCATTTCATCCTCATCGACTGTAGGTCACCGAAGTGATGTCAAACTGAAAGACTGGCACCCGGCGAACGGTCTGCCCGACGGGGGGCCCTAGCCATACGATGAAATTAAATAAAAGTCGGTCATAGACAAACGTTGCATACCTAATGTCGTACGGTGACAACAAAAAATAAATTTTCAGTATTTCTTGATTGACCGAAGAGCAGGGGAGAGAAGCTGACTCCGTCCATCCAGTTCTGGAAACAAATGATGATCGTCGCAAACCGAATTCTCATCCTGTCCTGCCACACAGAAATTCAGTACTGCTTACTGACTGGTAGCAATTGTACGTAGAGGCCCAATAAGTCATAAAACTATTTTACCGTTCGCTACTCTTCTTCTTGCAGCTACGATTGTGTGCAAAAGAGTAAAGCCTTCGAAATTCTTATTGTGTTCTCAATATTCCTCACGCGTATTTGTCGGTCAGCTTTACCACTTTGCTGACGCAACTTGTAATCCTTTGCCGCTAGAGGGCTCCGAATTGTAGCGCGTAACATGGCGGTTTGTAACGTAACTATGTCGGAAAAGCGTGAGAAACAGCTTACTGTAATCGAGCTGTGCACGATGATGATTACATCATTAGTAACGACACTAATAATTTTTATCACGCCGGTGCCACAATCATGGATGAAATGAGAGCAGCAAAATACTGTTTTCTATTTAGGGAGAGACAGTTCAGGAAGACGATACTACGAAACTGCTTCTGCTATCGGAGACAGGCGCTTAATAAATGTATCGTAATTAAGGACGCGGCGGTGCTAACCTCAACGTGTGTAGCAGAGCTTGGAGTGTTTCAAACGTAAGAAACACCTTCGAGAACTTCACTTTGACAGCGATGAAGCACTGAAGGTGGAGGTCAGGTTGTGGCTCCGTCAACAAAGTCAAACGTCCTACAGTGACGGTATCAGCAAACTGGACTGGGAGAAATGAGTTCGTCGTCAGGGTGACCATGTTGAGAAATAAATATGTAGACATGAAGAATAAAGAAGCAGAATGTTAAGAAAGTTTGCTTTATTTAAAAACATTTATGGGTTTTCACTTAAAAAGTAGGGAGATATTACTTTTCAGCACGCCCTCGGAAAATCCAGATGACTCTCGGCTCTGAAATCTCCAATTTGGGCTGTATCTTCAGTTCATGATATTACGCTTTGTGTTACCAGCCACAGTCGAAAACTACTAAAATGTTATTTTTAACCTGACAGCAAAGTAGTGTATCCCCATCTCGTATAAACTGCACGAACACAGTTATGAACATTGTAGGCAGTAGGCATATGTGTATAAAGGGAGTATGAGTATCTTTGGTCAGTAATAAACACAGTTTTGCAATAGTTTTGCGTTTTATT
The DNA here is from genome assembly GCF_021461385.2 of Schistocerca piceifrons. NCBI lineage: Eukaryota > Metazoa > Arthropoda > Insecta > Orthoptera > Acrididae > Schistocerca > Schistocerca piceifrons. Next base: position 802,528,244 of record NC_060140.1, on the reverse strand, counting down.
TTATAAGCAACTGTGTTTATTTCCTTCACCACCACCCCCCTTCCCACCGCCTTCAAGGTAAGTAATATGACTTGCACTTACCCCCTGACTTAGCAGAGTTCGTACGTATGCTATTGTACCTTCCACGGATTTTTCGTACATTGTGACGGCATATACAGAGTGAATATTAATAAAACCGACGAACTTTGGGACGGATTCATGACTGGGAGGGAAAAATATCCTATGAAGATGTGTTCGGAAATGCATGTAACGACAACAAATCGTCCCGGAACGCAATACAGAGCTGCATCGCATCCACGTCACAACAGATGTTCAAAGTGGCCTCCATGGGATTGCAGGTGATAAGGCTAGTAGCGCTTGTCACGCAGGATACACGTAATCGTACTTTAATTTATACCATGTTGTCAGGCCACTTGCTTGGAGCTTGCACTAGGGTTCGTTTCAGTATCCTGTATAACCGGGTCCTCCAAATCTGTTGCACGCACAGCCCGCCGCCTACCAGCATATCCGTCTGTCTGAAACGACCCATGATTGCACAAATGCCCAGAAAAGGCTTGAAATGTTTTGTGATGTTGTTGGTGACTGTGAAGGTACTTGTTTTGCTATAGCCATACTGTCCAAAAATGGCTCTGAGCACTATGCGACTTAACTTCTGAGGTCATCAGTCGCCTAGAACTTAAACTAATTAAACCTAACTAACCTAAGGACATCACACACATCCATGCCCGAGGCAGGATTCGAACCTGCGACCGTAGCGGTCGCTCGGATCCAGACTGGAGCGCCCAGAACCGCATGGCCACTCCGGCAGGCCTATACTGTCCCTCACCGTTTCCATTTGCTTGGCCGTACAGAAACACCAGCTCGGCTTGTTCCCGACACGAATATCCGATCATTCTGCTGCGTACAGTAAGCTGCGTCAATCACACAGCTAGCAACACGGAAGAAACACACGGCGCGTGGTTAGAGGAACTGTAATTCGTCTGCGACATATACCATGGCAACGATATACTTTCGGACACATGTTCACAGGACCCTTTTCCCTCCATCTACATCTACACCTACATGTATATCTACATGATTACTCTGCAATTCACATTTAAGTGCTTGGCAGAGCGTTCATCGAACCACAATCATACTATCTCTCTACCATTCCACTCCTGAACAGCGCGCGGGAAAAACAAACACCTAAACCTTTCTATTCGAGCTCTGATTTCTCTTATTTAATTTTGATGATCATTCCTACCTATGTAGGTTGAGCCCAACAAAATATTTTCGCATTCGGAAGAGAAAGTTGGTGACTGAAATTTCGTAAATAGATCTCGCCGCGACGAAAAACATCTTTGCTTTAATGACTTCCATCCCAACTCGCGTATCATATCTGCTACACTCTCTCCCCTATTACGTGATAATACAAAACGAGCTACCCTTTCTTGCACCCTTTCGATGTCCTCCGTCAATCCCACCTGGTAAGGATCCCACACCGCGCAGCAATATTCTAACAGAGGACAAACGAGTGTAGTGTAAGCTGTCTCTTTAGTGGACTTGTTGCATCTTCTAAGTGTTCTGCCAATGAAACGCAACCTTTGGCTCGCCTTCCCCACAATATTACATATGTGGTCTTTCCAACTGAAGTTGTTCGTAATTTTAACATCCAAGTACTTAGTTGAATTGACAGCCTTGAGAATTGTGCTGTTTATCGAGTAATTGAATTCCAACGGATTTCTTTTGGATCTCATGTGGATCACCTCACACTTTTCGTTATTTAGCGTCAACTGCCACCTGCCACACCATACAGCAATCTTTTCTAAATCGCTTTGCAACTTATACTGGTCTTCGGATGACCTTACTAGACGGTAAATTACAGCATCATCTGCGAACAACATAAGAGAACTGCTCAGATTGTCACCCAGGTCATTTATATAGATCAGGAACAGCAGAGGTCCCAGGACGCTTCCCTGGGGAACACCTGATATCACTTCAATTTTACTCGATGATTTGCCGTCTATTACTACGAACTGCGACCTTCCTGTCAGGAAATCACGAATCCAGTCGCATAACTGAGACGATACCCCATAGGCCCGCAGCTTGATTAGAAGTCGCTTGTGAGGAACAGTGTCAAAAGCCCTCCGGAAATCCAGAAATACGGAAGCAACCTGAGATCCCCTGTCGATAGCGACCATTACTTCGTGCGAATAAAGAGCTAACTGCGTTACACAAGATCGGTGTTTTCTGAAACCATGCTGATTGCGTATCAATAGATCGTTTCCATTTCCATTATTAGTCCCTGCAGTTTCTCAGTCTTATCAGTGTTCACCCTGTGTTTCCAGAACGACACTAGCAGTTTTTATCAGACCGGTACTACACTCAAGGATGAAGTCAGACTAGCAGAATACTTTTTCCGTTTAGGGAGAGACTGTTCAGGAAGGCGATACTACACGACTGCTTCTGCTATTGGGGACAGACGCTTGATAAATCTGTCGTAATTGACATTGTGTGGACACGCCTCGTTGACGCAACTGGTCGCTATATTGGACCAATCAGCAGCAGTTAAACGGAAGCCAAAAGGCCACAGCGTTCTTTCGCAGAAAGGGAATGAAGAAAGCCTCACGCAACGTTTTCCGCCAAAGTTCACGCACGACAGAAATTCCTTACAAGTGATGGCGAGAATGTTTCTACAGCGCGAATCCAATACAGGAGTGTCAGAGATTCACTACTGCCGTATCCATATGCAGCCTTTCCACGGGACTGAACTGAATCTGCCGTCGGTCCTCATTACTGACTCCTAGAGCTGTGAGGATACGTTCACGCAACTGCGCAGACATAACATATTCTGCATGTCATTCACTAGTGGCATATTTCTCTGAATACAAGCGGCTAGAAAATCGGGCGGATTGTAGTAGCCACGAGTAAACACAAACTGATCTTGCTTCACCCCCCCCCCCCTTTCTTCTCACCCCATCCACCCCGTACACATACATTTCTCCAGTAGTTTTCTGGATGCCCGATTTCAGCTTGTTCGTCATCTTCTTCTTCTTCTCCTCATCCTTGAGCATCTTCACTGCCGTGACGTGCACTGTTTCAATGCGCTACTGTGTTCGTGTCATCACTTTTTCTTCAGCAATCACTTCTGCTTTTCCTCGGTGCAGGAAGTAATGTTTAAGAACATAATCCCTTGCCTTCCTCCAAATTTCAGTGAATGGCTGTTCATAATTGTTAGAGTCGCTGGGTACGCATAAAAAAACGCTAACTTAGGAACGTTACCAGGCATCTCAGGTGCTTCATTTCTTTTCCCACAAAGCAAATGTTTGTGAATACTGTGTCGATTATCAAGAGCAAGGACACCAAATTCGCGAAATTCCTTGGACGAATTCTTCAGCAGCAGCTAACCAGACTAAAAAAAAACCGGGAATAGCGGAATTCTTATTTCCGTGTCTTCTACTTATTCTTTTCGCACATCATATTTTCATTACTTTCAGTACTGGGATACAGTTTGCATACTTTTACTTATATTTAGCGTCTTTCGTTAGTAGTTGTGTTTGGGGTGGAATGTATACTCTGCAGCTTAGATACGATCGCTCTTCTTGGTCACTGGTTAAGTAATGCAGGACATATGACGTACACTAATGGCCATTAAAATTGCTACACCACGAAGATGACGCGCTACAGACGCGAAATTTGACCAACAGGAGGAAGATGCTGTGATCTAAAAATGTTTAGCTTTTCAGAGCATTCACACAAGGCTGGCACCGGTGGCGACACCTACAACGTACTGACATGAGGAAAGTTTCCAACCGATTTCTCATACAGAAACAGCAGTTTACCGGCGTTGCCTGGTGAAACGTTGTTGTGATGCATGCCTCGTGTAAGGAGCATAAATGCGTACCATCACGTTTCCGACTTTGATAAAGGTCGGAGTGTAGCCTATCACGATTGCGGTTTATCGTATCGCGACACTGCTGCTCGCGTTGGTCGAGATCCAACGACTGTTAGCAGAATAAGGAATTGGTGGGTTCAGGAGGGTAATACGGAACGCCGTACTGGATCCCAACGACCTCGTATCACTAGCAGTCGAGATGACAGGCATCTTATCCGCATGGCTGTAACGGATCGTGCAGCCACGTCTCGGTCCCTGAGTCAACAGATGGGGACGTTTGCAAGACAACAACCAACTGCACGAACAGTTCGACGACGTTTGCAGCAGCATGGACTATCAGCTCGGAGACCAGGACTGTGGTTACCCTTGACGCTGCATCACAGACAGGAGCGCCTGCGATGGTGAAATCAACGACGAACCTGGGTGCACGAATGGCAAAACGTCATTTTTTCGGATGAATCCAGGTTCTGTTTACAGCATCATGATGGTCGTATCCGTGTTTGGCGACATTGCAGTGAACGCACATTGGAAGCGTGTATTCGTCATCGCCATACTGGCGTATCACCCGGCATGATGGTATGGGGTGCCATTGGTTACACGTCTCGGTCACCTTGTAACGCCGGGGATGCATATCCTCCTATTTCCATCTATTGTACTATGAATTTTTTCCTTATTTTGTTACCTGAATATATGACATTTCTGTGTCTTTATATACTGTAATTGTTTTACTATTTGTATATATATATATATATATATATATATATATATATATATATATATATATATACACTCCTGGAAATTGAAATAAGAACACCGTGAATTCATTGTCCCAGGAAGGGGAAACTTAATTGACACATTCCTGGGGTCAGATACATCACATGATCACACTGACAGAACCACAGTCACATAGACACAGGCAACAGAGCATGCACAATGTCGGCACTAGTACAGTGTATATCCACCTTTCGCAGCAATGCAGGCTGCTATTCTCCCATGGAGACGATCGTAGAGATGCTGGATGTAGTCCTGTGGAACGGCTTGCCATGCCATTTCCACCTGGCGCCTCAGTTGGACCAGCGTTCGTGCTGGACGTGCAGACCGCGTGAGACGACGCTTCATCCAGTCCCAAACATGCTCAATGGGGGACAGATAAAAATAAATGGTTCAAATGTCTCTGAGCACTATGGGACTTAACTTCTAAGGTCATCAGTCCCCTAGAACTTAGAACTACTTAAACCTAACTAACCTAAGGACAGCAAACACATCCATGCCCGAGGCAGGATTCGAACCTGCGACCGTAGCGGTCACGCGGTTCCAGACTGTAGCGCCTTTAACCGCTTGGCCACCCCGGCCGGCGGGGGACAGATCCGGAGATCTTGCTGGCCAGGGTAGTTGACTTACACCTTCTAGAGCACGTTGGGTGGCACGGGATACATGCGGACGTGCATTGTCCTGTTGGAACAGCAAGTTCCCTTGCCGGTCTAGGAATGGTAGAACGATGGGTTCGATGACGGTTTGGATGTACCGTGCACTATTCAGTGTCCCCTCGACGATCACCAGTGGTGTACGGCCAGTGTAGGAGATCGCTCCCCACACCATGATGCCGGGTGTTGGCCCTGTGTGCCTCGGTCGTATGCAGTCCTGATTGTGGCGCTCACCTGCACGGCGCCAAACACGCATACGACCATCATTGGCACCAAGGCAGAAGCGACTCTCATCGCTGAAGACGACACGTCTCCATTCGTCCCTCCATTCACGCCTGTCGCGACACCACTGGAGGCGGGCTGCACGATGTTGGGGCGTGAGCGGAAGACGGCCTAACGGTGTGCGGGACCGTAGCCCAGCTTCATGGAGACGGTTGCGAATGGTCCTTGCCGATACCCCAGGAGCAACAGTGTCCCTAATTTGCTGGGAAGTGGCGGTGCGGTCCCCTACGGCACTGCGTAGGATCCTACGGTCTTGGCGTGCATCCGTGCGTCGCTGCGGTCCGGTCCCAGGTCGACGGGCACGTGCACCTTCCGCCGACCACTGGCGACAACATCGATGTACTGTGGAGACCTCACGCCCCACGTGTTGAGCAATTCGGCGGTGCGTCCACCCGGCCTCCCGCATGCCCACTATACGCCCTCGCTCAAACTCCGTCAACTGCACATACGGTTCACGTCCACGCTGTCGCGGCATGCTACCAGTGTTAAAGATTGCGATGGAGCTCCGTATGCCACGGGAAACTGGCTGACACTGACGGCGGCGGTGCACAAATGCTGCGCAGCTAGCGCCATTCGACGGCCAACACCGCGGTTCCTGGTGTGTCCGCTGTGCTGTGCGTGTGATCATTGCTTGTACAGCCCTCTCGCAGTGTCCGGAGCAAGTATGGTGGGTCTGACACACCGGTGTCAATGTGTTCTTTTTTCCATTTCCAGGAGTATATATATATATATGTATATATATATATATATATATATATATATATATATATATATATATATATATGCATCTATGTCGATGTATAATTGGTCTGTTTTGTAAATATTATTTGTATTTTTTACACTGGGTCTTGCCTAGGGAAAACTATGCTATCAAACGAATACATCGATAGGTCGTGTGGAGAACCAAAGTGTTTAGGATCTTTGGTAGTGTTAACTCTGTCGCGTGGAGCGCGGGCATAGAGAGAGTCTTGCAGGAGTAGTGCAGTGGAGCAGGTGTGTTGTGTGACACTCCTGCGAGTTGCCGCGCTTTCGGGGTTTGGCAGCATGTAATTGCGCTCGAATTGCTATGACAGTTTCTGACACGGAGTCGCGGACGGGAAGCATTAGCTCGCGCACATCAAGAGCCCATTTCGCCTGGCGACCCTGTCGAGAAGAAGACGCGCCAACATCCAGCTTCTGCAACAGCGACGGCCGACAATGAGTGGCTGTCGTCACCTGCTCGATCGACGGCTTCAAACCTTCAATCAACCAACAAGGAAGACTGAAAGCACGTAAAGTTTTAGAACTGTATGGCAGACCTCAGCTTTTAAAATTGTTGCATCGCAAAATTACAGGAATTTAGCATGAACCTTTGTTGCTCATTGTCCCAATTGCATTACCAAGCAGGGTCCCTTCCTTTTCCGGAATGAACCCGAGTGTCGTTGAAATTCAAACGCCAGCATTAAAGTAATATCATTCGATTTCGCTGCTTTAATTTCGAAGTTCAGTTAAGGTATTCGTAGCTGGCTACAATATTTAGATTACACAAGCACAAATTAAGAGTGCGAATTTTGTAATCTTCTTATAGCTTACCTGTGACGGCGGCTCAGCTTGGTAAGTACTAAATTTTACTATTTTTAATTGTTCAGAATCATTTAGTTCAAGTTCAAAGTTAAATCTCTTATTTCTAAATTGCGTAGATTCAAGTAACTTTTGAAATGATTGCTGAGGTAGGCCAAGACTAACCGTATTTTACTGAATTTCGATGTGCTTCAGAAACAAAGCTCACTATTAATTTCAGTCGCTAAATTAACTTTCAGTTTTCCGGTTTTATTAATTCTTTTGCTAAATTAAGTCAGAAATTTATTACTTCTGACAATCTTTCAGTTTTCACACCACACGTGTCAACCTTCAGTTGCTACGCTTCTAGTGCTGATTATATGTGTAATAACCCTTGTTTTTCAGTTACTATAGTAATTGCCCTTAGGACTGGCGATTGTAATTTCCCCCAAATCTCAAATATCTAATTACCGCTAGTTGATTGTTAACGTAACGGCCGCACATTTAGTTTCTTTATTAACTTTACCCCTTTTCAAAATTAATTTCCACTAATTTCCTTTGCATTTTTCCTTTCATTTAGATGTAACCCTTTCCTCCCTCTTTACCGACAAATTAACTTCGTTGACGTTTGCTTTTACCAAATTTCCATTAGGTACACACGGTTTAATTTTTCACTACAATTAAGGTCGGTAAGTGAGGGGGAGGTTACACGTGGCGACCTGGTGACAGGACAATCTTCGGATTTGAGGTTGTTCTGGACACGAATTTTGCATTGTGCAAATCTCGTAACAAAGTACTAGTTACGAACAGCTCGTTACGGCAGCGAGAATAGGTAGTGGGAGGAATCCTAATTAGATTTGAGATTTGGCATTTATATTGAAAATTATTGAAATGAGTGAAGGCAACAATTACCAAAATTTGGTAGACTTGGATACGGAACAATCGGTCGAACGCACCGCGGAACCCATTGTTCGGGGGCAGGCGGCTAGCATGAAAGACGCGACCGTCGAAACGCAACAAAGACCAGAAATGGAATTCCAAACTTTAGAAAATGTTTTGGAATCGGAAGTGAAAATCAAATCTGAACCCCTTGATGACGAATACGGAGGGACAATTAAAGAGGCAGCCGCTACGGAAGTAAAACCGGTAGTTTCCGGGAATTTAACTGATTTATTGAATGTTTTGATTAACGAAATCAAGAGTCAATCGGCAGAGATTAAAGCTCAGGCTGCTAAGCAAGAACCTCGGTCTGAAAAAAATTGAACGGAAGCTAGACAATCAGAACACAGCTATTAATGTTGTTAACAACAATGTTGGAGCTGTTAGCACAAAAGTTGATAAAATCAAAGAAGATATTGTTGTGATTAATACCGAAATCGGTAATCTTAAACAGGAAATGATAGGCGTTCAGGCGGAAATTGCGAGCATAAATACTCGTTTTTATTCCGAAATTAGCAGAATCGAGAAAAGTGTAGGAGAAGCAGTTGCTCCGATCATCGAGAATAAGGTGACGGAACAAATTCAATTAATGAAAAAAGAGGATCAAAAGAAGGTGGAAACTTTAAAGGCTTTAGTATCCGAAGTAGATACCAAAGTGACGAAGCAGGCTAATACCTGCGAAGAGGAAAAATGTGAAGTAGAAACGCTTGCGACAACCACTTGCCAAGTAATTACGAGAGTGTCGGAATTAGAAAAGAAACTCGACGAAAAACAGAGCTATGTGCCAATCTGTGCACATAGTTCGGAATTGTTGACGAAAGAGGAGCGGTTCGACCCCTTGAAAAAAGGCGGTTTACACCCGACGGATTTCATTAAAAATTGTGAAAGAGTTTTACCCAGATCATGGACTAATGAGAGAAAAATTAATGCGGTTATTGATGTGTTGGCTGGTGATGCCAAGCGTTGGGGCTTAAACCTCAACATTACGAACCTGACTTTCAACGAGTTTAAAAATTTGTTTCTGGCTGAATACTGGCCAGAGCAAAAACAGCAAAGTGTCTGGCGCGAATTTGTCGTATCGAGGCCTTTCGATGCGAATTCGCGCGGCTCAAGGAAGGAGTTTTGTGAGGGCTGGATCCGCAAGTTGGAATATTTGCGTGATCGCCGCACGGAATCCAAAATAGTCTGGGAATTCTACAAGAAGCTTGCAGATGATACAAAACGCTACGTAGGAAGCAATTACAGGACAATCAATGATTTCCTGGAAAGAGTTGAGGACGAGGACAATTGGCGCAATAATCGCGACAGTGGTAGAGGCCGTGGTAACAACAACGGGTACCACAGCAACCACAACAACGATAACTATGGGAATAATGCACACCGCAATCTTGGCAGCAATAACAATAGTGGTTCGGGCCGTAATGACAATCGGTACAATGCAAATAATAACAGGAATGACGGAAACCAGTATCATACTAGCGTGATACGGGCTTCGCAGAATAGTAATAACGCCAGAGGGTGTGATCAGCCGCCTCAGCAGCATCCGGGGAGCGTATCTGCTGGGACGAGACAGGGAAACCATTAGCCGCGCCGGTGAGGGGCCGACCGGGCGTGGAGAAATTTTGGAGGCCCAATAACAGGAGAAAACCCAGGTGTCGTCATTACGAAAATTCCGTATGGAATATTCAACGGTGGGAGAGTGTGCCAGTGTTAAGAGAAAGGAGTGCGCCCACAAGTAGTAGATCAGCTGTAGACACGGCAGTAGAAAATAAATTCACTGTCAGTGAGAACAATTTAAGTAGTGTTCCGGAAAACGATTATAAAGTGGCAGATGTAACACCCACAGCGGAAATGGAGATTGAGTTTAAGAATGATTCGCAATTGTTGAGAGAAGATCAGATGTCGGATAACACGTCCGTCATTGAGCGAGGGGATGCAGAGAGGGATGAGGTCTGGTTAAGGCAGTTCGGTCGTTTATGCGACGAACTAAGAGATTATAGGGGCCTGTAGGAGAAGTGTATATGGGGAGCGCGGGCAGGATTTGCCGCGTCTCGTCCCACAGGAAGATAGTGTTTGTGGCCCTAACCGGCAGACTTTACCAGAAATAGTTGATGTTAATGGGGAGCACGAGCAAGATTCGTCGTGTTGCGTCCCGCAGGAGTTGGATGTTGAAGTAGTAACGGAAAGTTCTGGCCCTAACCGGCAGACCTTACCGAAAGTTATAGTGGTAGAAGTAGCCGACCCATCCGACGCAAACCTCCAGTTTAAACATTGCGAGAGTATTAGGGAGAAAGATTACGAAAATTTTAGTGATAGCCGGACACGATTGGTAGAAAAGCACGTAGATTACAGCGTGTATGAGGTTAGGGCTGACCTTATACGGTCAGGCGGTAGCAGTGTGGGTTGCGCAGATCCAGAGGAAGTAATTGCAGATACTACTGGGCGCATTCCTCCAGGTAGATTGGCAGATGAGATCAATCTGACCAAAGAGGAATCAACGGAGTTGACAATTAGTGAATTGATAGCAAAGCAACACTCACTAGTTGACGAGTTACAGGAAAAGGTTTCGGTATTGGAGGCGAAGCTACAGACTAAGCCTCAGGACAAACGTATTGAAATTAAAACTTTATGTGAACAGAGGCTGAAAAGGCCGCCAGATAAGGCGGATTTAGGATCAAAGCCGGAGGGTTTTTTCTGGAATGTCCTGGATATCGACGAGGATTTACTGTGGGAAAATAAAGAAACAGTCGAGGACAAGTGTAGACAGATAGTAGTGCCTGTTAATATGCTCGACCTACAACTAAACGTGTTGATTGACACCGGTGCAGAATTGAGTGCTGTATCTGGGAAAATATTTGAGTTACTGAAAGACAGACCCGGCATCGTAGTTATGCCAGTAACAGGAGTGAAAATTAGCGGTGCTACTGGGAAGGCCAGTAAACCGGTCACAAAACAGATTTTTGTCCACTTCGAGATATGTGGGGCACGATTTGAACAAGAGTTTGTCGTCGTGCCAGACTTAACTACGGAAGTAATTATCGGGTTAGATTGCCTATTAAAGTACCGTGCAGTGATTAATTGCGAATGCAAAACTTTGACATGTACGTCACATGCTAAAACAACAGTAGTTAGTTTTGACGAGGCAGGAGACGGTGTGCATAGGCAATACCAGCCTATACCCATTGTTAACTGGCCGGATGGTATTGACGTAGGTATGAATTTGAACTACTGTAATGTGAGGAATCTCGGCATTGACAATAGTGTAGAAAGTGAATTGGAAAGTATTGTAGACGGTGTGTCAAACGTAACACACGAACAAAGACAAGGCCTGTATGGAGTAACAATGAGGAATAAGAGTGTGTTTTCAGACAAACCGGGACTTGTGGAAGGATATAAATGCAAGTTGCATGTAATTCCGCACGAACTATTCTTCGTGAGACCGTGTGCTATACCGCTGGCCAAAAAGGAAGTAGTGCAACGGGAGATAGATAAGATGATCGAATGGGGAGTGATTGAAAGAAGTATAAGTCCATACAATAACGGTTTGGTCATTGTAACAAAACGGGATGGTAGTGTGCGTATTGTGATTGACGCACGCGCGTTGAATAGGGTCGTTCAACGCGAAACAGAGAGACCAGAGAGTGTGGAGGAGATTTTGCAACGTTTTCATGACGTTAAGTTCATGACTAGCCTCGATCTGACGGCTAGTTACTGGCAAATAGAACTCGAAGAAGAATCTAGGCCGTACACCGCCTTCTTGTTCGCGGGCAGGTGTTATCAGTATAGAGTACTGCCGTTTGGACTTAGTATATCTGTGTCCGTATTCATCAGGGCCCTAGATAAAGTGCTAGGACCGGCTTTGAGTTCAAGATTAACTCTGTATGTTGACGACCTATTGTTGGCCAATGCCACTTGGTATGACCATTGTGACCTGTTAGATGAAGTTTTTAGAGCATTGCGCCGTGGCGGAATGACTCTAAAGCTAAAGAAATGCGAATTTGTGAAGCAGGAACTGAAATTTTTAGGGCATGTAATTACCACTGCTGGTATTACGAAAGACCCAGAGAAAGTAGAGGCAATAAGGAATTGTTCTCCACCCAAGTCTAGGAAACAGTTAAAAAGTTTTCTAGGGCTCACTGGATTTTACCGTAAATTTGTAAAAGGGCAAGTGTTTAATGATGAAAATTTGAATAACCTCTTACGCAAAAATGTTCCGTTTGTGTGGACTGACGGATGTCAGGCCGCTTTCGAGAGATTAAAAGACGAGTTGTTAAGATCTAACATACTATTTCATCCTGATTTATCGCTACCCTTCCATCTGGGAACGGATTCGTCGAATTACGGGGTAGGGGTAGAACTGTTCCAAGAAGTTGGTAAAGGAGAGTATAAGGAACACCGGACGACAGCGTTCGCGAGTCGAACTTTATCAAAAAGTGAGCGAAACTACACGATTTCTGAGAAAGAGTGTCTCGCTATCGTGTGGGGATTCAAGAAGTTCAAGGGTTACCTATGGGACCGTAAGGTGATTATTCATACGGACCATAAGGCGCTCACTTATCTGAAGGATTGTAAACTACTTCACGAAAGACTGACTAGGTGGTCGCTGTATTTACAGCAATTTAACTATGACATCTGTTACGAAAAAGAGACCGACAATTGCGTAGCGGATGCGCTGTCGCGGTTGCCCGAGTCTAATCAAGATGTATTGAAAGATGAGCCAGATGGAGTGGTCAAATTATACTATTTTAAAGAAGTTGAGGGACGCAAATTAATAGTGAACATCTGTAAGAATCTACGTCGTCATCAGAACGAGGATTTGGCGGGTATGCTGGCCCACCAAACACGTCACGGAAATAATAGACTACTACGATTTGGCGTATGGTCACTGTGGACCAAAGAAATGTACGGAAAAGCTGAGTGAAGTAGTGCATTTTAACAACATGTTAAAACGCGTTACTGACAGAGTGAAAACTTGCGATTTATGTCAGAAGGTGAAGGTTACCAGCTGTACGAGTCGTGGTCCTATGCAAAGTATAAGGCCTAACGACAGCTTTGAATTAATGTGCGTGGACTTGTACGGACCTTTGCCCAAGTCATCAGGAAACTTTGCCTACATTTTAGTAGTGCTAGAAGCTTTTTCCAAGTTCATCAAACTATACCCGATTGGGAAAGCTATTGTCTATAGCAAGCTTGTGAACGATTATTTTGGTCATATTGGTAAGCCCAAGGCGATTCTATCAGACAATGGGGCACAATTTACTTCTACGTTGTGGAATGAAGGCATGGAAAGTAATGGGGTCGAGGTGATCCATATTTGAGCTTATTGTCCGGCTCGGAATCCCGCTGAGAGGTATATGCGCGAGCTAGGCCGACTTTGCCGTACCTATTGCCATCACAACCATTGGAAATGGGGCAAATATGTCGCAGTATTTGAGAGAATTATGAACACCTTGAGACATGAATCTACGGGATTTTCTCCAGAGGAAATCCTGTTGGATGACAGAAGTAAAAGTTTAGTGGAAAAGATAATCAAATTCCCTCCACGGATTGACATTAGTATTGGTGTGAAAAAAGAGCGTTTGCGAGAAGTAATGAAGCTAAAAGTCGATGCTCGCATACGTCGTCATGACGCTAAAGCGCGTTTTGCTAAGTTTGCAATCGGAGACTTAGTACTTGTAAGAGCTCATGAGAAATCGAGCGAGATAGACAATGAAATCTCTAAATTTAAGCTTGTTTATAATGGACCATATAAAGTCATTGGTATACCTCACACAAATGCTTATTGCTTAGAGTATCCAAGCTCTGGAAAACTATTAGGTATACGGAACATTGTAGGCTTGAAATTGTACCAACCTAGGATTGATCAATACCACAAATGGGTAATTTGTACAGTATGTAAATATAGAGTGTAAGATTCAAACGATTTGCTAGATTGCCATGCTTTTGCCTGACCAAGAGGACATTAAAGAAGTTGTAATTAATAAGTAATTAATTTTTACTAAATGATTTAAGAGAGAGTGATTATTTATCAATTGAAAAATCCAAGCTGCTAGTTTAAGTTTTCAGCTGAGTCACAGTAGATTAAGGAATGTAAGTATGATTTTGTAACTAGCTGTAAGATTTCATGAATGTGTGTTTTACTAGTCATTGCCGATGTACTTAGACGCTGTTTTAAGTTTCAGGATAGTACATGCGTATGATGATGGACAGTGTTGAGTTATCCACTGTGATAGTGTTAATGGACTCTTTGAGATTACTCGGGAGTGAGTCTTTTCGAAAGATTTCAGTGAAACGGACGTTCTGGAAATGCTGTTACACAGGCGAGTGAGATCAAGCGTGCCGCACAGGCGGGCGCAAGAATACTGGCGAGGCGGAGCCGCTGTCGGCTCTTGTGCCGCTGTCGGCTCTTGTGCCGCTGTCGGCATTCTTTGTACTTGCGGGTACGGAAGGCGGAGTTGTTTTTCTTCCCGGACAGCTGATGTGAAAGAATTCTGCTGTCAATATTTATGTTTTTGTCGATCTGCTGTATATTATTTTCTTGTTTAGCGTTAAGTGGACTCTCATGACGAGAATATTAATTATGAAAACGTTATATAAAATGTGTATTCTATGTAATTAATTATTAATTTGCGTATTTTGATATACCTGTTTTTTATGACCATGTACTCTGGTTAATTTTGTAAATAGAATTCCATTTCTTGATACTGTTAGGAATTTTGATGATTTTAGAATAGCTAAACCATTTTCTATGTTTTCTATGAATTTTGATATGTTGTCAAGCTGTTTTCTTTTGTGTAAGATGACAGAATGGAATAAGATTAGGAGTGTCTCCACTCAATTATTACGGTCTAAAAATTGATTTATGGTTAATTAGACGAATGATAAATTTTGTTGATGTTTTGAGCATATGCATTTCCGCTGTTTCTTTTTTGGGACATTTTCTGAGTCTGTTTAGGTTACACGAACACCCTCAGACAATGTGGGGCACGTGTAACGCCGGAAATGCATATCCTCCTATTTCCATCTATTGTACTACAAATTTTTTCCTTATTTTGTTACCTGAATAAATGACATTTCTGTGCATTTATATATTGTAATTGTTTTACTATTTATATATATATATATATATATATATATATATATATATATATATATGCATCTATGTCGATGTATAATTGGTTTGTTTTGTAAATATTATTTGTATTTTTTACGCTGGGTCTTGCCTAGGGAAAACTATGCTATCGAACGAATACATCGATAGGTCGTGTGGAGAACCAAAGCGTTTAGGATCTTTGGTAGTGTTAACTCTGTCGCGTGGAGCGCGGGCATAGAGAGAGTCTGGCCGGAGTAGTGCAGTGGAGCAGGTGTGTTGTGTGACACTCCCGCGAGTTGCCGCGCTTTCGGGGTTTGGCAGCATGTAACTGCGCTCGAATTGCTATGACAGTTTCTGACACGGAGTCGCGGACGGGAAGCATTAGCTCGTGCACATCAAGAGCCCGTTTCGCCTGGTGACCGTATCGAGAAGAAGGCGCGCCAACATCCAGCTTCTGCAACAGCGACGGCCGACAATGAGTGGCTGTCGTCACCTGCTCGATCGACGGCTTCAAACCTTCAATCAACCAACAAGGAAGACTGGAAGCACGTAAAGTTTTAGAACTGTATGGCAGACTTCAGCTTTTAAAATTGTTGCCTCACAAAATTACAGCACCTTAGCATGAACCTTTGTTGCTCATTGTCCCAATTGCATTACCAAGCAGGGTCCCTTCCTTTTCCGGAATGAACCCGAGTGTCGTTGAAATTCAAACGCCAGCATTAGAGTAATATCATTCGATTTCGCTGCTTTAATTTCAAAGTTCAGTTAAGGTATTCATAGCTGACTACAATATTTAGATTACACAAGCACAAATTAATAGTGCGAATTTTGTAACCTTCTTATAGCTTACCTGTGACTGCAGCTCAGCTTGGTAAGTACTAAATTTTACTATTATTAATTGTTCAGAATTATTTAGTTCAAGTTCAAAGTTAAATCTCTTATTTCTAAATTGCGTAGATTCAAGTAGCTTTTGAAATGATTGCTGAGGTAGCCTAAGACTAACCGTATTTTACTGAATTTCGATGTGCTTCAGAAACAAAGCTCACTATTAATTTCAGTCGCTAAATTAACTTCCAGTTTTCCGGTTTTATTAATTCTTTTGCTAAAGTAAGTCAGAAATTTATTACTTCTGACAATCTTTCAGTTTTCACACCACACGTGTCAACCTTCAGTTGCCACGCTTCTAGTGCTGATTATATGTGT
Organism: Schistocerca piceifrons; assembly: GCF_021461385.2. NCBI lineage: Eukaryota > Metazoa > Arthropoda > Insecta > Orthoptera > Acrididae > Schistocerca > Schistocerca piceifrons. The sequence continues at coordinate 802,511,890 of NC_060140.1, read as the reverse complement.
AATAACCCATGTTTTTCAGTTACTATAGTAATTGCCCTTAGGACTGGCGATTGTAATTTCCCCCAAATCTCAAATATCTAATTACCGCTAGTTAATTGTTAACGTAACGGCCGCAAATTTACTATCTTTATTAACTTTACCCCTTTCAAAATTAATTTCCACCAGTTTCATTTGCATTTTTCCTTTCATTTAGATGTAACCCTTTCCTCCCTCTTTACCGACAAATTAACTTCGGTGACGATTGCTTTTCCCAAATTTCCATTAGGTACACGCGGTTTAATTTTTCACTGTCATTGAGGTCGATAAGTGAGGGGGAGGTTACAACCTCTTGTTCACATTGACTGCACTTTGAACAGTGGCCATAACATCTCACATGTGTTACGGCCCGTGGCTCTACCCCTCATTCGATCCCTGCGAAACCCTACATTTCAGCAGGATAATGCACAACCGCATGTTGCAGGTCCTGTACGGGCTTTTCTGGATACAGAAAATGTTCGACTGCTGCCCTGGCCAGCACATTCTCCAGATCTCTCACCAACTGAAAAGTCTGGTCAATGGTGGCCGAGTAACTGGCTCGTCACAATACGCCAGTCACTACTCTTGATGAACTGTGGTATCGTGTTGAAGCTGCATGGGCAGCTGTACCTGTACACGCCATCCAAGCTCTGGTTGACTTAACGCCCAGGTGTATCAAGGCCGTTATTACGGCCAGAGGTGGTTGTTCTGGGTACTGATTTCTCAGGAGCTATGCACCCAAATTACGTGAAAATGTAATCACATGTCAGTTCTAGTATAATATATTTGTCCAATGAATACCCGTTTATCATCTGCATTTCATCTTGGTGTAGCAATTTTAATGGCCAGTAGAGTACATGAACTGTATTCGCAGTTGCGAATACGAACATCGGTAGCTGTAAAAAGGAAACGACGACAATGAAATTTTAGCTGGAACGGGACTCTACATCTACATCTACATCCATACTCCACTAGCCACCCGACGGTGTGTGGCGGATGGTTCCTTGAGTACCTCTATCGGATCACCCTTCTATTCCAGTCTCGTATTGTTCATGGAAAGAAAGATTGTCAGTAAGTCTCTGTGTGGGCTCTGATCTCTCTGATTTTATCCTCGTGGTCTCCCCGCGACGAGGGAGCAATACCCTGCCTGACTCCTCGGTGAAGGTATGTTCTCGAAACTTCAACAAACCCGTACCGAGCTACTGAGCGTCTCTCCTGCAGAGTCTTCCACTGGAGTTTATCTGTCATCTCCGTAACGCTTTCGCGATTACTAAATGATCCTGTAACGAAGCGCGCTGCTCTCCGTTGGATCCTCTCTATCTCTTCTATCAAACCTATCTGGTACGGACCCCACAACGGTGAGCAGTATTCAAGCAGTGGGCAAACAAGTGTAGTGTAACCTGCTACCTTTGTTTTCGGACTGCATTTCTTTAGGATTCTCCCAATGAATCTCAGTCTGGCATCTGTTTTACCGACGATCAATTTTATATGGTCATTCCATTTTAAATCACTCCAAATGCCTACTCCCAGAGAATTTATGGAATTAACTGCTTCCAGTTGCTGACCTGCTATATTGTAGCTAAATGATAAAGGATCTTTCTTTCTGTGTATTCGCAGCACATTACACTTGTCCACATTGAGATTCCATTGCCATTCCCGGCACCATGCGTCAATTCGTTGCAGATCTTCCTGCATTTCAGTACAGTTTTCCATCCGGACTTCCTGCTTTACGCGACCGGTCGTCTTAATCGCTCTGGCTCTCCGTGCATGGCTTACGGCTGGACCCAGACTTCCACATGTCGTCGTTCCAGCGTCGCAACCTGTACTCGTACACACATCACGTAGTTCCCGTACTTGGGAGCACTTCTTAACAACACAGGCATTTCAGTATCGTACAATATCAAATGTAGCAGGATATGTTCTACTAACTATGTCTATGTAGTTGTCTTGGTTGGAGAATTGCAGTTTTCATCTGGTTGTGGCACTGATATTTCTGAGATATGCTGTCTTACCCTTCTGAAAATCAAACCACATTCCTTCTACACCGTGTTAGGCTTAATGCGTACATTAATCCTGCCTGTTACATCTACATTCCTATCTATTTCAGGCCCAACCATCTGAGTATCTAGTACATCTTGAAACGTCCCCATAGAAAAATTTATGAATTACAGTGCTGATAAACCTCTTACGTCATTTGATTTTCAAACAGCTGAGCAGAACTGAATGTACTCAGACATTTCTCTCTTTACTTATTCTGGTCAACACTAAACTGACACACAATATTTTTAGCGCAACGCAATCTGACTTTCAATAATACCTACAAAGGAAGGGCCCTGACTAACAATAACCTATACCTTTCATGAATCACTTATCTCACAAAAATCTTCGTTACTCAAACTACTGCAATACAGCGTGCGACAATACTGCCAGCTGAATAAAAGATTCTAACCACTGAAGGCACTAACTACTGATAGGCATAGATAGCAAATGAAAGATTTTGATAGAGAACAAACAATGTATTTACCTTAATAATGTTCAAAAGTCATCATATATATATATGTTTGTTGTTGTTGTGGTCTTCAGTCCTGAGACTGGTTTGATGCAGCTCTCCATGCTACTCTATCCTGTGCAAGCTTCTTCATCTCCCAGTACGTACTGCAGCTTACACCCCGCTGAATCTGCTTAGTGTATTCATCTCTTGGTCTCATTCTACGATTTTTACCCTCCACGCTGCCCTCCAATACTAAATTGGTGATCCCTTGATGCCTCAGAACATGTCCTACCAACCGATCCCTTCTTCTAGTCAGGTTGTGCCACGAACTCCTCTTCTCCCCAATCCTATTCATTACCTCCTCATTAGTTATGTGATCTACCCATCTAATCTTCAGCATTCTTCTGTAGCACCACATTTCGAAAGCTTCTATTCTCTTCTTGTCCAAACTAGTTATTGTCCATGTTTCACTTCCATACATGGCTACACTCCATACATATACTTTCACAAACGACTTCCTGACACTTAAATCTATACTCGATGTTAACAAATTTCTCTTTTTCAGAAACGCTTTCCTTGCCATTGCCAGTCTCTATTTTATATCCTCTCTACTTCGACCATCATCAGTTATTTTGCTCCCCAAATAACAAAACTCCTTTACTACTTTAAGTGTCTCATTTCCTAATCTAACTCCCACAGCATCACCAGGCTTAATTGGACTACATTCCATTATCCTCGTTTTGCTTTTGTTGATGTTCATCTTATATCCTCCTTTCAAGACACTGTCCATTCCGTTCAACTACTCTTCCAAGTCCTTTGCTGCCTCTGACAGAATTACAATGTCATCGGCGAACCTCAAAGTTTTTATTTCTTCTCCATAGATTTTAATATCTACTCCGAATTTTTCATTTGTTTCCCTTACTGCTTGCTCAATATACAGACTGAACAACATCGGGGAGAGGCTACAACTCTGTCTCACTCCCTTCCCAACCACTGCTTCCCTTTCATGTCCCTCGACTCTTATAACTGCTATTTGGTCTGTATCAATTGTAAATAGACTTTCGCTCCCTGTATTTTACCCCTGCCACCTTCAGAATTTGAAACAGAGTATTCCAGTCGACAATGTCAAAAGCTTTCTCTAAGTCTACAAATGCTAGAAACGTAGGTTTGCCTTTTCTTAATGTAGCTTCTAAAATAAGTTGTAGGGTCAGTATTGCCTCACGTGTTCCCATATTTCTACGGAATCGAAACAGATCTTCCCCGAGGTCGGCTTCTACCAGTTTTTCCATTCGTCTGTAAAGAATTCGCGTTAGTATTTTGCAGCCGTGACTTATTAAACTGGTAGTTCGGTAATTTTCACATTTGCCGACGCCTGCTTTATTTGGTATTGGAATTATTATATTCTTCTTGAAGTCTGAGGGTATTTCGCCTGTGTCATACATCTTGCTCACCAGATGATAGAGTTTTGTCAGGACTGGCTCTCCCGAGGCTATCAGTAGTTCTGATGGAATGTTTTATACTCCCGCGGCCTTGTTTCGACTTACGTCTTTCAGTGCTCTGTCAAACTCTTCACGCAATATCATATCTCCCATTTCATCTTCATCTACATCCTCTTCCATTTCTATAACATTGCCCTCAAGTACATCGCCATGGTATAGACCCTCTTTATACTCCTTCCACCTTTCTGCTTTCCCTTCTTTGCTCTGAACTGGGTTCCCATCTGAGCTCTTGATATTCATACAAGTCGTTCTCTTTTCTCCAAAGGTCTCTTACCCCTAGTGAGATAAGCCTCTACATCCTTACATTTGTCCTCTAGCCATGCCTGCTTAGCCATTTTGCACTTCCTGTCGATCTCATTTTTGAGACGTTTGTATTCCTTTTTGCCTGCTTCATTTACTGCATTTTTATATTTTCTCCTTTCGTCAATTAAATTCAATATTTCTCCTGTCACCCAAGGATTTCTACTAGCCCTCGTCTTTTTACCTACTTGATCCTCTGCTGCCTCCACTACTTCATTCCTCTAAGCTACCCATTCTTCTTCTACTGTATTTCTTTCCCCCATTCTTGTCAATTGTTGCCTTATGCTCTCCCTGAAACTCTGTACAACCTCTGGTTTAGTCAGTTTATACAGATCCCATCTCCTTAAATTCCCAACTTTTTGCAGTTTCTTCAGTTTTAATCTACAGTTCATAAGCAATAGATCGTGGTCAGAGTCCACATCTGCCCTTGGAAATGTCTTACAACATAAAACCTGGTTCCTAAACCTCTGTCTTACCATTATCTGAAACCTGTCAGTATCTCCAAGCTTCTTCCATGTATACAACCTTCTTTTATGATTCTTGAACCAAGTGTTAACTATGATTAAGTTGTGCTCTGTGCAAAATTCCACCAGGCGGCTTCCTCTTTCATTTCTTACCCCCAATCCATATTCACCTACTACGTTTCCTTCTCTCCCTTTTCCTACTGCCGAATTCCAGTCACCCACGACTATTAAAATGTTTGTCTCCCTTCACTATCTGAATAATTTCTTTTATTGCATCATACATTTCTTCAATTTCTTCGTCATCTGCAGAGCTAGTTTGCATATAGACTTGTACTACTTTCGTAGGCGTGGGCTTCGTGTCTATCTTGGCCACGACAATGCGTTCGCTGTGCTGTTTGTAGTAGCTTACTCGCATTCCTATTGTTTTATTCATTATTAAACCTACTCCTGCATTACCCCTATTTGATTTTGTATTTATAGCCCTGTATTCACCTGAACAAAAGTCTTGTTCCTCCTGCCACCGAACTTCACTCATTCCCACTATATCTAACTTTAACCTATCCATTTCCCTTTTTAAATTTTCTAACCTACCTGCCCGATTAAAGGATCTGACATTCCACGCTCCGATCCGTACAACGCCAGTTTTCTTTCTCCTGTTAACAACGTCCTCCTGAGTAGTCCCCGCCCGGAGATCCGAATGGGGGACTATTTTACCTCCGGAATATTTTACCCAAGAGGAGGCCATCATCATTTTTCCATACAGTAAAGCTGCATGCCCTCGGGAAAAATTACAGCCGTAGTTTCCCCTTGCTTTCAGCCGTTCGCAGTTCCAGCACAGCAAGGCCGTTTTGGTTAGTGTTACAAGGCCAGAACAGTCAATCATATATACATATCAGTTCATGATATATAGTATTACAAATTTATTCTTTCCGATGGACACACATCCAGATCGTCTGCTCTCAAAATTCTGTCATCTCTCTCCCCACATCCACCACTGCTGGCGGCTCACCTCCAACTGCACAACGTTATGCACTGTTCACATCCAACTGCCCAACACTGCAATAGCAAATATTCCCACAATGCAAACCAGCCACAGGCTTCACCCAGGCCAGTGAGTGATTTTCATGTAGAGTGCTACGTGGCGTTACCGACATAAAAACCTAAACAGTCTACTTAGAATCTGTCCAGAGATTTGTATAGTACTGTAACCAGTTAGCTTCAGATATTGTGTTTATATCTAGATTGTCCTTATATTCCTTATTTGCTGACTTAATACCGCTTAAGGAACTACAGAATGCAACAATAACATCTAACTGGAATAGAAGGATTCCAGTGTGTGATAGAATCAATATGGAACTGATAAAATATGCACAACATATTTAAAAATAAGAATACTCGATTTTATGAATATATACTAGCGAAGTGATTATATACCTGCAAAATGGAATATAGCACAGATACACCCAATTTTGAAAAAACGAAGTAGACATGAGTGTTAGAATTACAGAAGTACAAACCTTCTAAATTCATGTTATTAATTGTATGGTCGTTTTTTAGCAAAACGGTTGTTGTCAATTGCTGGAACTATATTACCAGATACCTATCATGGTTTTTGCAAATGAAGATCATGTTCAGACTGTAACTTACCATGACACAACTAATAGAAGAAGACTATGAACTCAATTTACCAACTTTTCGTGCCTTCATTGACTATGACAAAGGGTTTGATATAGTAAATTGAAACAAATTGTTGGAAATTTTAAGAAACAGAAGATTTACATCTCATCTATAAGAGCCGTACTGCATTGATACACGAATGACAAAATACAGATAATAATAGCGGGCAGCGGAAACAATATGGTTGTTATATAATGACGTCCCATTTCACGCACTCTCTTTAGTATATATACCGACGATGTAAACAAAACTTGGGTAAGGCAACAAAATTTTAAAATTAACAGTATGGGGGTTAACACACTGCTTTTTGCTGACGCCCAACAAACTGTTAGTCAGAATGAAATTGATCTACAAGAATCTGCTTTTAATATAAGATAAATAGCAAGAGAATACAGTTTGAACATCTCCATTACGAAAACACAACGAACGGAAATTTTAGGACAGCAGTCCATGCAAGATAAGATCGAAATTGTTAAGCAAATCATATAGCAAGGTTATTCATTTAAATATTTACGTTGCAGTATTACATATGGGGCAAATAATGAAATATACAGTAAGTTAGACCTATTCAACTATTTGCGTAAGACTGTAGCAGAACGCAGGGACAGAAATCCCACAGAAGTAGTCTGCTAATGTTCTATAAGGTTATGGCTATATCAGCCCTCCAGTATGCATCCGAAATCCGGACTCTTGAGAAAAGACATGATAAGACAATAGCAGCATATGAAATGAACTTCCTTAGATATGTTGCTGGATGTACTCTAATGGATAAAAAGAGAAAAGACGACATTGAATCTGAACTGACTATCCAAAACATAACTGAAACTGCAATATAATATCAGTTAAGATGGAAAGAACACATAAGCCATATGCAAGATGCAAGAATCACTGAAGCAATAAAACAATATAAACAAAGAGGAAAAAGATCTGTAGTAAGACCATTGAAAAGATGGCTTGACCAGTTCTGAAAGAGACGAAATGTATCAAATGATCCACTCCTTTAGGTAGATGACGACGACGACGACGATGATGATAATGACGATGAATCCCACCCATCTTGGTTATTAGAGTCTATCATACATAAAATCAAAATTGGAAAACGAAATGACGAAGGTGAACAACTACAGTATTTACTGAAACTAAAAAGAAATTAAAAATCTCAATGCACTTGAAACACTGCTTCTTCCTCAATAATTATAATGTTAGGTGGGAAAAACTGGGGAAACAAAATACACAGCTATACTTTCGTAAATAATGGAATAATTATCATGCAGATACGATTTTAAGGGTGATATATGACTGTAGCGGCAGTTATATGAGGGAAGAAGGAAGGAATGAAGAAAGGGTAGAAGTCTAAGCCTAACTACTGTCTCATATACATGCTATTAACAGGATATTATCAAAGATATCATAGCAAACTTACGAAATAAACCAACAGAAAAACGTTTCACAAACAATGACGAAGATATTGTAAATGAAAATGGGAAGCAATGAACTGATTTCGCCATCATAAAAGAATTTAAAAAAATGAATAAATTGACATTAAGTCCATGAGTAACAGATCATGATACAAATGTTTGTAAAGGATATGATATAAACAACATCATTTTATAGTTCAGAGTAAAGTGAGAGCTCACTGGTCTGCTATAAAATACATCTCCTATGGAAGAAGAGCATGAGTATATTATACTCTTATTGTGTTATAGTTTGAAACAGAACATGTAGCATATTATACTCTAATGGTGCTATAGGTTGAAACAGAACATGTAGCATATTACACTCAAATGGTCTAATAGGTTGAAACGAAACATAATAAAACTAAGTATTAACGTAAACAATGAATGGAAAGAGTATAAAATATTTAAAACAGCAGAAATAGTATTACGGAAGAGAAAAAGTAAAGATTTCAAAAGGTACTTCAGGTCTTGTACTGGAGAAGAAGTATGTGTGGTCCAATAACATACGAAGAGTTTGATAAAACACTCAGATACACAAAAAAAACCCTATGCCTGCTGGGTGGGTATGAATATTGAATTAGGTATGCGTGACTGAGAGTTAAATATAAGCTGTTGAACATGTTGAACAGAGGAATAGCTACACCTACACCCAACATTTATAAATAAGGCTATGGGCACAAGTGGAACAGCTACCAAGGAATAAGTCAAATGAACTGTGTAATCGAAATACAAACGAAATGGTAAGCAGTGAGCCGTGGCGCTGCTGGCGCCAGTGTTCTCGCACTTACAATGGCATCGCTGCCATCGATTATAGGGTCAACATCTTTGCCTTCCACGATTCAGGCCAGTGGTCAGGTGGTTAACGGGGAGAGAAAAGAGACCAGCGGAGTGGATATTCGCAGGGTATGAGGTGGCTTGTTGATGTTTACCGTGAGGCCTGTGGTACGACGCCTGTACGCTATGGGCAGGGTCAGCGAGAGATCCCGGCAACCGAGCGAGGTGGCGCAGTGGTCAGACACTGGACTCGCATTCGGGAGGACGACGGTTCAATCCCGCGTCCGGCCGTCCTGATCTAGGTTTTCCGTGATTTCCCTAAATCTCTCCAGGCAAATGCCGGGATGGTTCCTTTGTAAACGGCACGGCCGACTTCCTTCCCCATCCTTCCTTAATCCGATGAGACCGATGACTTCGCTGTCTGGTCTCCTTCCCCAAAACAACCCAACCCAAGATCCCGGCAGTGACTTGATGGGACCTCGGTTTTGGTATCGCGGTGGTGCACTGTTGTGTTTTGGGGCTTTTCTGCTGCGGGGGCATGTATAGGTTCTTGTTACTGACCATTGAAATTGAGATGTGTCTATGGCGTGACGGAGGAAATGTGTGATGCTCGCCGCTGCTGCATGTGAAAACGCTTCGTCTGCCTTGTGTCTGTGCAGGAAATTATGTGAAGTAAATAGCTGATACTACGGCGACTTCTTGCTCTCACGCGTTGTTGAATATATTTCGGAATTACTGAATGGTGAAGATATCCCACGTGTGAAGCAAATGAAGCCATTTGCGCCATACTAAGGTACTGTTTTATTCTGCTTAAATCTGTGTCAGTTATAGTGCATTTATATGCCCTTCTTTAGTTACAGAAGTTATAGAAGTGTGTAAACAGAGAGCTATGTGGAAAGGGATGTAAAGGTGAAACCCTTCCAATAAGTGAATACACTCGAACTCTGTATTACTAAAGGTGCCTTTCGATACCAGCACCTACCTTGGGTAATAAGTGTTATTCGGAGGTTGTCATAGTACTGTATAATAATTATTATACACAAAATTGTTTATTCTGATTATACTAAATTGGAGATGTACGTCGGTTGTGTGCCGCTGTGAATTACTATTGTCTCCTCTGTATGGCAGCGTAGCATTGTCAGTGGCTTCAATCATTATTCCTGTCATATTTCGAGTTTTGTATTCGCGGATTTGCTTAAGCTGACACTGTTGAGTTGTAACACCTATAAAGAGGCACGTCAAACTGAGTATTCAATGAGCTCAAGATGATATTCTATTATGTGGTGCCTTAGTTTCCTATAGGTTAGAAGTATTTTACGTGTTATTAATATTCTGCTGTTTGCTTTGTCTAAAGAGAAGCTAATTCAGTGAAGTTATCGTTTATATTTTATTAGTGTGTTACGCGTTGTGCCTTTTCATGTTAATTGTTTTTAAGAAGCTACAAATGACTCTGTGTATGTTGCAGGTAGTTGAAACTGACGTGTTCACGGGGGTCGCGTCCTGACGGGGTTGATAATGGGCCTTCTTACTGCGGCACATTCGGCTATCCTCCTTCAGTACATTTGTCTCGCTTATATCGTTACTACGTTTGTCGAGTGGAATTAGGGCTTACTGTAACCACCTTATATGTTGAAGTTAAGTATCTCCCTTGCCAGGGTGCGAACCTTCGTGGATATAGTCGAATTCTCATCTGTAAAGATTGATAGTGTTATTCATTTGTTCTCGTCACATGTACGATTATTTATCTTGTTATATTTAATGTCAGTAAAATGTGTTAGCGAGGTCCGGATTGGGACGTTGTATTCTCCTCTTGTGGAAACAAATTTAAGTGATTTTATTCCTTTTTAAGTAGCCTTTAGATGCGTACATTTTGCTTCTATGTTTGGTGATTTTATGGCTTCCACGTTAATTAAAATTACTCGTACAATAAAGGTAAATTTGGCAACGGGGGGTTTCGTGTATTTATTAGTTGCTAAGTGGATCCTAAGTTAAGTGCAGGAACCCTACCAACGAGAAAGTTAAATGCAGTTAGAGAAGCCATTCTGACAGAAGAAGAACGTGGGTTTTCAAGAGATAGTTGGTCCTTCGATTGTATACTCACTCTGGACCAGTTGATTAAAGAAGAGTCTACACACTGACATCGTTCTTATGATTGACATATTACGAAAATGGCTCTGATTATGTGACCAAGAGTAAATTATGATAAATAATGGAAAGCAAACGATATTTAAAAATATTTGATTAAAGTTATTCGAAGTCTGTATAGGAGTAGATCAGTGTACACTTGGATCTGACAAACCAGTAGCTACAGCAAAGAGGTCGTACATCGGCGATACTCAGGTCTGCAGTCTTGTTTGATTACTAGAAAGGTGAACTACCCTCTAGCAGCGACGCTAGCCGTCAGAACAACGGGACCTGTGTGGAGCAGTGGGATGGGAGTGTGACGGGAAGGGGGGAGGGGAGAGTGTGTGTGAATGGTTGAGTGCGGTGTTCGCAGCTGGTGCCGTGTCGCGCCATCTGCTGCCGCCGCCGCCGCCACCGCTGCTGTTTGCTGTCACCCCGTGACTGCACGCCGCTCTGAATGCGGTCCCCTGCTACGAATATTAACCCGTAAATGACTGCGAAACAAAACAAAGAGTGACTTCATTCCACTAGCGAAACAAGAAACCAAGTACGCTACGTGCAGCATAGTTGCTACAAGAAAATAGGATTATCACGTCTACACCGCTCTTCTACGTCATGTGCATGGCACAACATGTACGAGGGCAAATCAGAAAGTCTTTGCCTCTATTTTTTTTTCTAGCCATATTACGTCTTTAAATGTGAAGTCAACGTATCCATTTCTAGCGTTGGAAGTAAGCAGTTCACATAATATGCAAAAAACTGGTGATTTCTCAAACTCGGTAACAGTCAAGAATGGCTTGCGGCAAGGTTCGGTCTTGGGTCCTCTGCTGTTCTTAATATATATTAATGACGTGCCATTCTATATTCACGAAGATGCAGAGCTGGTACTTTTTGCCGACGATACAAGTATAGCTATCACACCCAATAGACAAGAATTAACTGGTGAAATTGTAAACGATGTTTTTCAGAAAATCATTAAATGGTTCTCTGCAAATGGGCTCTCATTAAACGTTGACAAAACACAGTATATACAGTTGCACACTGTAAATGAAATGACACCATTGATAAATATAGACTTCGATCGGAAATCGGTAGCTAAGGTAGAATATTCAAAATTTCTAGGTGTATGCATTGATGAGGGGTTGAACAGGAAAAAAACACACTGAGGATCTGCTGAAACGTTTGAGTTCAGCTACCTATGCTATTAGGGTCATTGCAAATTTTGGCGATATACGTCTGAGTAAATTAGCTTACCATGCCTATTTTCATTCTCTGCTTTCCTATGGCATCATTTTCTGGGGTAACTCACCATTGAGTAAAAGTGTGTTCATTGCACAAAAGCGTGTAATCAAAATAATTGCTGGAGCTCATCCAAGATCACCCTGCAGACACTTATTTAAAGAGCTAGAAATCTTCACTGTAGCCTCACAATATATATATTCAATTACGAAATTTGTTATTAACAATCCGAACGATTTCAAAAGTAATAGCAGTGTACATGGCTACAACACTAGGAGAAAGGATGATCTTCACTACTGAAGGTTAAATCTAACTTTGGCTCAGAAGGGGGTAAATTATGCTGCCACGAAAGTCTTTGCTTACTTACCTAATAGCATCAAAAGTCTGAAAGATAGCCATATAGCATTAAAAAGGAAATTAATAGAATTTCTTAATGGCAACTCCTTCTACTCATTAGATGAACTAGTAGCGCTGCTGCCTGCTGAAGAGTGGTCACACTGGTTCCAATATACACAATTACTGTTGTCAGTTAGTTTGATAGAGGGAGCTTGTTCCATTATTTTTGAGTAAAAACTGATTTTCAGTTGTCTGATGTAAAGTAATTCATTTATACGGGATGTTCAGAAACCGCCAGAAAAGCTTGTAAAGTTGTTGCAGGAGAAGATGTGCTGTGTAATAACTGTTATGAAAAAAAATCGATACTTTGCTGCGTTTCCGAGTTATTTACCACTGAAATTAGCCAAAAAGGTCGTCGGGCGCGCAAATTCAACCAGCCCCACTAGAGACAGTGTTACCAAATTTGTTCTTCGTTTGGTTTCCCCAAGCCGAAAAGACGTAGCTTTTGCTCATCAAGCTTAAATTTATCGCTTCCGAAAAATACACATTTTTAAGTGGTAGTGAGCGTGTGAACAACTGCTAATTCAAGGAACCACAGACGTCTCTGCTTTATCGCATTTTAACTCGTGGAAATGCTTGAATATGTTCGCGCAACGACATGATTCGTTAAATTCAGCGCTAAATAATCTGAAAACGGCGCAACGTATCGAATTTTTTCTTAACAGTTATTTCAATGGACAGCTATCCTGTAACACCCTTACAAGCTCTTCAGACTGTTTCTGAACACACTGATCACGCTCTGTGAACCACTAATGGGGACATGGCGTGCTATCGGGAAAAATAGACAAACTACTCGTAGGGAAAAGTGGGCAAGGTGTTTACCACAGTAGGAGTTACTTTCAGAGTTAGTTGAGTTAGCTGCTTCCCTACATCACACATTATATTGCAGATCGGATTAGCTTGTGAACTCTTTTATATACAAAGCTACCACCCTTCATTCTATCCCTTTGTGATTATTTTGAATTAATTTATTTATATTGCTTACAACTGATTCTGATCTTTATATATGGCGTAATACAGAATTCCGACTGAAAGCGCTTCGATGCAGGCGCTAGGTATTGTTTCAGATACTAGGACATCTAGATGCTTAAAAAATATGTTCCGAAAATCGGTACAACAAACATTGGATGCTGATTACCTTACAAAGTTGGGAAAAGTGGCCACTAGATAAGCCTTGAGAGAAATGCATGTAGTTCCTACATATTATTTTATTTTTCTCTTAAAATTATTAACTGTGATACCACATAACATGTCGATTCATAACATGTAAGAAGCAAGCTTCTGTCAATAAACATGGTTTGATAAAAATTCAGTTTCACTTAGAGTGGCCAGTTTACCCCACCTTCTCCTATTTAGATAGCTAGGGCAAATATCAATATTTCCCTCACAAAAAATATATATCGTTGTATCATAGAGCGTGTTTAGAGCCCCAACCCTATGGTACCTCACATTTTTTTGAATTTAATGTTTTCTTTCTCCCACCTTCCAGTCTGGTTTCATTGTACTAAAAAATGAGATACGCGTAGTTCTGGCTGAATAGGAAAAGGGAAGGGTTGCCCTTTGGCCACCACATTTGGTAACAAAGCATAATCACATTATTTGTTCCTCTTTTTTTTGAAAAATATTTTTTGGAACTAGCGAATTAATGAATGGTCCGCTACTCGTTGTCTCGCGGTAGCGTTCTCGTCTCTCGAGCATGGGTTCCCGGGTTCGATTCCCGGCGGGGTCAGGGATTTTTCATGCCTCGAGATGACTGGGTGTTTTTGTGTCGTCTTCATCATCATCATTCATCCCCATCACGGTCGGAGGAAGGCAATGGCAAACCACCTCCACTAGGACCTTGCCTAGTAAAGTGGTGCGGGTTTCCCGCATCGCTCCCCTACGCTCTGTAAAGAAGCATGGGACTTCACTTCATTTTCAATTAATGAATGATATTAATTTAAACACAATTACTAATAATGCGCTATTACCTTCAGTAGTACAATTTGTAAATTTACTACAAGAACATACGACAATGCAAATATGATGAAGAAGATCTTATGTTCTTTCAAAATTTCTTATTCTCTGAAAAAGAAACTTACATTGATGCTCAATTATAGCTCAAGACACATTCTAGTTTCGCATGAGCTTGATGTCTCTCACCTGGATGTTTTAGAACTATTAGATTAATGAACACAGGGTGTGTAAAACAAGCGTCAGAAACTTTTGGGATTTATTCTTGACATCAAATCATCACAAAAAGTTCATATGAATAAGAATCCGAAATTCCTTTATTTGAGAGGTATGAATATTTTTCAAGACGCAAAAAATTATACGTTCACCAAACTTATTTACAGGTATCAAAGGATTTATAATTCATAACATAAAAATTATACATTTACCGAACACATCTACACTTACAGAATTGCTCGAAATAATGACCTCCTGCTTCCATGATTTCCATGTTTCTGCGTTGCATACTTTGCCGTACGATGTGGGGAAACTCCAGGTGCGCTATGCATTTGGTTGAATCAATCTCGTATACGCTCCCTCATAACATCAGCATTGGGTGTTCGAGTTGAATACAGCAATTATTTTAAATGTATCCAAATGGAAAAATCTATTCAGTACAAATCTCGACCAATCCATATATTCGGAAACTGGTTTTCGAGATGCTGGTGAACTATCAGGGTAAAGAGACGTGGGGCACCATCGTCAATAAATAAAATTCGGTGGATGACGTCCAGATGTATAGCCTCTATGAAAGAAGCAACCAATTTATGAGAAACTACAGATTAGATTGTTCAGCACAACGCTGCAGAGAGAAGTAGGGGCTAATGAGGTGCTCATGAATGATTCCACCCTATGCATTGAGGCTGAACCTGCATTGATGTCTGTCTTGTTGCACTTAATAATGGTTTTATTATGGCCAGATGTTGTTGTTATCCCATCACGTGAAAGGCCAGCCTCACCAGTTAATAGCATGTACACTAAGAACTGCAGAAACACAGCACACTGGCATAACGTGCATTGAAGGAAAGTTAATGTTGGCTGAAAGCCTTGCTCATTTAATCACTGTCCGCCCCCCGGTAGCTGAGTGGTCAGCGCGGCGAATGTCAATCCTAAGGGCCCGGGTTCGATTCCCAGCTGGGTTGGAGATTTTCTCCACCCAGGGACTGGGTGTTGTGTTGTCCTAATCGTCATCATTTCATTCCCATCGGCGGGCAAGTCGCCAAAGTGGCATCAAAATCGAAAGACTTGCACCAGGCGAACGGTCTAATCGACGGGAGGCCCTAGTCACACGCCATTTACATTTAATTATTGTACCCGTTGATGGCGACTCAGTTATAGAAGATTTTTATACATAATGTTCCAGATTGTCATGAGGTTAACAGCTTTCCTCGTTTCAATTCTCCTTGCACTGGTTGATGAAGATTCACCCAGATTATGAAGGATCCATTCTTCAAGCTCAGGCTTTCGTACATCGCGTCGTCTCCCACTATCTGCAGCTTTCTCCTCAAGTAAGCCTTTCTTTCTGAAGCTGTGGGGCAGAGTGTAATAAACAAATGGTCGATGATTTTCCTTATGTCGTCATGAAAAGACACTTACATTGTCTCTGCGTGATTAACAACTACCTTCGCTATTTAGAAGATCCTGAAAATGATTTTTGTGGTCAGCGAGAAAGCGATGGAGAACATATTGACCACAATTTCCAGTCTGTAACTCCATATTACGCTGTGCTCATTCAAAGAAAATGTTCCTCCTTGATGTTTCCTCAGCGTGATCGGGAACGATGACTATAAATAAAGGTTTTGAGTTTCAACTGTCTAATGTATTCTGTAAAAGTTCACAAGGACAAAATATAATAATTATAATTATATATTAATACCTTCAGCTGCTGCCGGGCGTTGACATATATCAATGGGGGCAGGTGAAAATGTGTGCCCCGACCAGGACTCGAAGCCGGGATCTCCTGCTTACAATGCAGACGCTCTATCCATCTGAGCCACGCCGGCACCGTAGCCCAGCGCGTTCGGCCTGATTTAGCAACCCTCTGTAGTAAAATAAAATAAAATAAAATAAAATAAAAACAGAGTGAACGGATAAAAAAAGAACCTGAACACGTGTCATCGGATGTCCGCTCCGAACAAATTCAGCGAACGATATAGAACAAAATGAGATGAGATGAACTAAAAAAACGCCACCGAGGTCACAGAGGATAGTGCGACTGCTGGGACTATATCACAGACGCCTCCCACGAGACCCACGTTCCCACCTTACATGTACACACACTACATTCGTAGTGTCCCTATCCAACACACTCATTACTCGTGGAAGACGTTCTTACTAAGTCCCGTAAGAGTTGGGATAATATATGTGCATTCACACAGAAAAGGAAGGTCATGGCCGGTACTGCCAGAACTATATACTTATATGGATGTGGTGTCTGTTCTTTCGGACATGTCCAAAAGAACAAGCACCACGAGTAATGAGTGTGTTGGGTAGGGACACTACGAATGCAGTGTGTGGACATGTAAGGTGAGAATGTGGGTCTCGCGGGTGGCGTGCGTGAGATAGTCCCAACAGTCGCACCATCCTCTGTGCCCTCGGTGGCCGAGATGGATAGACCGTCTGCCATGTAAGCAGGAGATCCCGGGTTCGAGTCCCGGGCAGGGCACACATTTTCACCTGTCCGCGTTGATATACACCAGCGCCCGTCAGCAGCTGAAGGTATTAATATATAATTCTAATGCCGTTCTAGACGACTGCAGGTCATCAATGGTGTCTATTCTTTCGGACATGTCCGAAAGAACAGGCACCATATCCATATAAGTAAATATAATAGTATCCCTAACACTAGTATCTATTAATACCCCTATCGGAAACAGTCTATTAACAGTCCAGAGGCGAACTCTACTGCAGGTTCCAAGCAAAATTACCTATCGCCCTGACTTCTAATTACCACAAGTCAACTGCTAACCTAAAAAATGGAAAATAATATCGCCACTTAACTCTCGGTTTCGCGAACTTTACGGGCGGCGCACGAACTGTTACTTTCGTGAAACATAAGCGATCCAGGATGGTGTGCAGTCCTCGCGAGATCACTTCCTACTTTTACTGAAAACTCCCAGTTCTGACGTCATCCGAGGCAGTACGCATACCGGTACATAACTGACTTGAACGAACTGAAATCTCGGTGCCTCTATGGCTGTATTTATGTAGGGGCGCAGGGGACCGCCAAAGGCAACCGCCCTAGGCACATGTAGCAGTATCTAAGAGGCCCCTTTCTAGGACATGTATTAATTAATAGCTCTGTCATTTAACAATTTACAGTTTTCTTAATTTTTATGTAAGCAGATTTAAGTTCTTAGTTGCTGAAATAGATTTAGATCGACTTCATTTAAACTCTGTCGGCTAGAACTGTTAGAATGGAACCGACAGTAGAACATGAGCTCTGAACTATCTCTTTAAAATTCCTTGTAATCAGCATTATTTACAATACAGTCTTGAAACTTGGTACAGTTGTATTATTGTATAAACGTAATCGAGTGTTGTAATTAAAACCTTCTATTACAAATGCAAATGATACTTAATCTATCATGAATGATACGATTTCGTTCCAACTATGGATTTTAGTAAATAATTTGAAAACTAAAAGAGGTAGCTAATTGGTGTCAAATATTTACTGGTTTTACACAAACCTGAGCTACATACGAATTTTCATCTTTCTGAGTCTTACATTTAGCTCCTTCAATGTTTTAAAAAACGCCGATTTAGACCGAAATATTGCTCTGACCAAGTTGAGACATAACTTTTAATTGTGACTTCCATTTGCACATCCTGAACTGTCTCGACGTTCGCCTTCGCCAGCTTACATTTAGCTCCTTCAATGTTTTAAAAAACGCCGATTTAGACCGAAATATTGCTCTGACCAAGTTGAGACATAACTTTTAATTGTGACTTCCATTTGCACATCCTGAACTGTCTCGACGTTCGCCTTCGCCAGCTTACATTTAGCTCCTTCAATGTTTTAAAAAACGCCGATTTAGACCGAAATATTGCTCTGACCAAGTTGAGACATAACTTTTAATTGTGACTTCCATTTGCACATCCTGAACTGTCTCGACGTTCGCCTTCGCCAGCTTACATTTAGCTCCTTCAATGTTTTAAAAAACGCCGATTTAGACCGAAATATTGCTCTGACCAAGTTGAGACATAACTTTTAATTGTGACTTCCATTTGCACATCCTGAACTGTCTCGACGTTCGCCTTCGCCAGCCCACCGACCGGCACTAGGAAACATAGTACAGCAAGCGCTGAACTAAGCGCGCCTATGACAAGAGGAGACCAAGACACGCCCCAAGGCTACGTGCCGGTAACGCCCCCTGGGCTGTCTCATCTTTCAATCTCTCAATCTAAGTACGTTGTATCGGGACTCAGTTCGCATTGCACCTCAATATATCGCACTGTTCTCTAGTCTTCCACAGTGACAGTCATCGCCTGGCACCTTAGCTAGCTGTGAGGAGACGTTAGTCATTGTATATACACTCCTGGAAATTGAAATAAGAACACCGTGAATTCATTTTCCCAGGAAGGGGAAACTTTATTGACACATTCCTGGGGTCAGATACATCACATGATCACACTGACAGAACCACAGGCACATATACACAGGCAACAGAGCATGCACAATGTCGGCACTAGTACAGTGTATATCCACCTTTCGCAGCAATGCAGGCTGCTATTCTCCCATGGAGACGATCGTAGAGATGCTGGATGTAGTCCTGTGGAACGGCTTGCCATGCCATTTCCACCTGGCGCCTCAGTTGGACCAGCGTTCGTGCTGGACGTGCAGACCGCGTGAGACGACGCTTCATCCAGTCCCAAACATGCTCAATGGGGGACAGATCCGGAGATCTTGCTGGCCAGGGTAGTTGACTTACACCTTCTAGAGCACGTTGGGTGGCACGGGATACATGCGGACGTGCATTGTCCTGTTGGAATAGCAAGTTCCTTTGCCGGTCTAGGAATGGTAGAACGATGGGTTCGATGACGGTTTGGATGTACCGTGTACTATTCAGTGTCCCCTCGACGATCACCAGTGGTGTACGGCCAGTGTAGGAGATCGCTCCCCACACCATGATGCCGGGTGTTGGCCCTGTGTGCCTCGGTCGTATGCAGTCCTGATTGTGGCGCTCACCTGCACGGCGCCAAACACGCATACGACCATCTTTGGCACCAAGGCAGAAGCGACTCTCATCGCTGAAGACGACACGTCTCCATTCGTCCCTCCATTCACGCCTGTCGCGACACTACTGGAGGCGGGCTGCACGATGTTGGGGCGTGAGTGGAAGACGGCCTAACGATGTGCGGGACCGTAGCCCAGCTTCATGGAGACGGTTGCGAATGGTCCTCGCCGATACCCCAGGAGCAACAGTGTCCCTAATTTGCTGGGAAGTGGCGGTGCGGTCCCCTACGGCACTGCGTAGGATCCTACGGTCTTGGCGTGCATCCGTGCGTCGCTGCGGTCCGGTCCCAGGTCGACGGGCACGTACACCTTCCGCCGACCACTGGCGACAACATCGAAGTACTGTGGAGACCTCACGCCCCACGTGTTGAGCAATTCGGCGGTACGTCCACCCGGCCTCCCGCATGCCCACTATACGCCCTCGCTCAAAGTCCGTCAACTGCACATACGGTTCACGTCCACGCTGTCGCGGCATGCTACCAGTGTTAAAGACTGCGATGGAACTCCGTATGCCACGGCAAACTGGCTGACACTGACGGCGGCGGTGCACAAATGCTGCGCAGCTAGCGCCATTCGACGGCCAACACCGCGGTTCCTGGTGTGTCCGCTGTGCCGTGCGTGTGATCATTGCTTGTACAGCCCTCTCGCAGTGTCCAGAGCAAGTATGGTGGGTCTGACACACCGGTGTCAATGTGTTCTTTTTTCCATTTCCAGGAGTGTAGTTGTGATATGGACACGGACAAGATTCAAGAATTAGTGTATGATATTTGATTGCTGCGAACCGGAGAACTTCAAATTGGGCAGCACTGAAGTTAAGTTTTTGTAATAAAGTGTATTTTAACCGCGGTGCATTTTGTGTTCAAGTGAGAGGAAACGGGCCAACTACCTATCATATCGCCCTCTCATCATTCAGCCAGGAACCACAAAACGTTACAAGAGGGCACAGCCACAACATGAACAATTCATAGCTTTGTAGTCTTGTTATTCAGCGCCACTTATTTTTTCTTAAGGTCGAATATTGTGCCTATCATATTCATTTGTTACTGAAGCGTACATTGATGAAGTTTGGAAATGTTGTTTTAATTTTTAATTTCGCTTTTAGATTATGGTGTAGTGCTTTGTATGTTAAGCACAGGCGCGTTATGATAACGTGGCGCTCATATTAGTTAACTGGGGTAAGGTCTGATACACTCGTTCGCATCTGTACCACTGACATTGATACATCGCTTGTTTCGCCTGAAACTGTTGATGGAGTTGTACAAACGTTCTTGTACAAGGTAACTGCCTACCAGAGTAACGTCCAGCTTAAAGTGGACGAGCTGCATCCACATTCCAATCCACCATGCTGAAAAATGGTTCAAATGGCTCTAAGCACTATGGGACTTAACATCTGAGGTCATGAATCCCCTAGACTTAGAACTACTTAAACCTAACTAAACTAAGGACATCACACACACCCATGCCCGAGGCAGGATTCGAACCTACGACTGTATCAGGCTCACGGTTCCAGACTGAAGCGCCTAGAACCGCTCGGTCATAGCGGCCGGCCAGCTATTTAGTCCCATTATTGATTTTGCGTAAGAGATGATCGATTTATACTTGAATAAGTTTAATATTTTCGTTTGATGGTTCTGCCTCACGATTAAATGCACTGACCATTTTCATTCGTAATCCAAAAACAAATTAGGGTTAAAGTTGAGCAAGGCAACAGAACAAGAGAAAGGAAACAATAAATGATTTTTCTGTTTTTATAAATCCACTCACGAGATATCAAGATCGACTACGTGGTATTTATCTTTGGCCAACTGTCACAACTGTCAGTCTGCCAAATCCGACGACAGAACGTCAAACTATAAAAATTACAAAAAAGGACGTTTAAAAAAGGAGCAAAGAGCAAACCACAAAACAGTTTCTAGCATAAGAGTACTAAATCTTACATTACGTTGTACTACCAACACAGAGTGACAGCAATCGCTGATGTATATGGACGTAGTTACCAAATTTGTACATCCGAACCAACAATATAATAAAATAACAAATATTATGTAATTTTCGCAGATGAAGATGGCAATCTATGCGAAATGGACCTATCACAGTAGATACATCATTAAAATTCTATAGCAGCAATCTGCATTTTATTACGTAATATCTCTATGCGATATCTTCAGCGCTGCGGGCTCATTGGATCGTAAATTCAATCGTACAGAACTAAATACAGTGATTTCACTTCATAGGAGGAACAGAATCACGCTTCTACAACAAGAGTGATAAGAAAAATACGAATACAACATATTACATTGTTTTCTTTTGATAATAGTCAAGATTCATCAGAGAAGATAAATATTTTCCAGCAATAAACAGTGTTCACTATACGTGATGGGTAGTCCCTGCAGCATGGAAAGCTGCTCAGAGATGCTGCTTTAACAAGAGAAGTAGCAGTTAATTCTAAACACACAGTATAATTCTCTCTGGGCAGCTGTACTCTCTGTCTGTTAAGGGCAGTGAAATGAAAACGGGACAGAAGGAAAAAAATGAGCAAACTGTCTATTAATTGAACAGTAATTGCCATAACTGTTAACACATTTATCCTGTTGTGAGACAAGAAGGTCAATGTTGTCATGGAAAAATGCTTGCGGTTGCCTGCGCAACTGTGATGTACCCAAGCAAGCGACCTCTTTGTCTGAGCAAATAGCTGGTCACGAATGTCTTTCTTCATGGCTCCAAGATACCAAAAATATGGAAATCGCATGGGGAAGGATTGGGACGTTATGGAGTATGTGTAAGGGCGTCCCAGCGAAACTTCTGCAGCGTACTCGACACAACCTTGGCAACAAATGGTCTCACTCACATGTCACTGACCATCTTGTCTCACAGTGTGGTAATGTATTAACAGTTATGGCGATTACTTTTGAAATGGTAAAAAGTATACTTGCGTCTTCCCATTTATGTCGTTTTTATTTGACTGACCCTTATATTTTGATCAAAATCATGGATTCAAGACAAATTGGAGTGAGCCTTTATGTGCCCAATTTCATTTTTAAATCAATGAAAATCGATTTCGGGCCTAGCGTTTCTTGCTTTTTTTCAAGATTGGAATGTTCGGACCTGTGTTCCCACAGTTTATGTTTATCTAAAAAACGCTTCTGAAAACGGTTCTATATATATTCATTGCTAGGATTTAAATAAAACACATGTTCCCGTATCTCAAAAACTAATCCTTTAACTGACGTAATGTAGGGAGGCAGCCTACTCACGCCATATAGAATTCATATGCTTTCCATTGCATGCCAGCCTAGTGCACTCTAACTAGCTATGACGTCACGAATGTTGTGCAACACCTTAGAAGTAAAGTATATGATCTGAAAAGTTAATAGCATGTCAGGAGTGATGCTAAAATAATAATGTGTTAAGTTTCAGTTTAGTAACTTTAACAGTTTTCGAAATTTGGACTTTTACGTAAAAATGATCGGCGCAACAGGAAGGAGATAGAAACTTCAAAATTTATATTCGGGTTCCTTTTTAATCGTAATTTAATGGAAACTGCATGTTGGATCTCACAAAGTAATGTTTTGGTTAATATTCATGATTTTCTGTTTTTGTGTCCTAAAAGTACGGAAGTGACATAGATTAAGTAAGTGATTGGATAAAGCTAGGATGTTTAGATTTAGGTAAAATGGAGATACGCTATAATAATAAAGATGTGTGAAGTTTCCAAAAGGTAGCTGTAGCGTCTCTCCAAAAGGAAAGTTCAGAGCTCATCTATTCTCTCGCTAAAAGTATTTAACCTAGCCATGTCAGAACATGCTAATAGCACAGTTAAATTGAGAGCTTCATTGGCCTTCAGCGAATGAAGAAATGAATTATTTAGTAACTTGAAGTGGTGTTCTGCTAGCCCCAGCGGCTAGTCAGGAAGGCACGGCTATAACAATAAGAGCGCTGCGAGCTAGAGTCAGGCCCCAGTTCGCTCCTAGATTCGTATCAGCGCGCACTCCGTGTCAGAAGCTGCGTCTGTCTGCGCAGCTGCAAGGAACAGCCTTGGATGCCGTATTATGTAACTCAGTTTGCATGTAACAATAAGTTCGCATTGTGGTAAAGTGTTAATTGTGGAACGACTTCAGTGATTTATTCTGTTTGCGTATGTCGTATTTTCACATGTCTTCTCAGGACAGACCTTCTGCCATTACTAGCGTAACATTTGATGAGTATTAACATCAAATTTTGGCGAGCACTCACTTTGAACATTTACATCGATAACGATTATTGAACAGTTTTGTTATCTAGGGATAATAGGATCCACACAATAGACTCTGAACAGCTCTGATAGTACAATAGCTGATAGTAGCACTGCTTGGGTAAACATTTGTCTGGAACTTTACGCTATATCGTTTTCAGAATATAGTGAAAATTTTTATAGTAAACTGCATTTTCTATGTATCTCAGGCATCATCTTAAATCCTCAGCGTAATGAACTTCAATGATCAATAACTTAATTTCTCCATCAGAGTGGGCACAGTGAATTTTAATTACAGGAATCACGTTTTTGCTAATCAATTTCTGGTTGCCGACAGTGTAGTTAGAGAGCCTGTGTTGAGAATGGCAACAAATAGAAAATTTTCCACCCACAGTAAGAATGAAAACATCATTCAGTGAGAGTTTCCTAGACAGTTTTGTCTACTCTCTTCCATAATAAGTTAAACGACGATGATTTCTCTCTCTCTCTCTCTCTCTCTCTCTCTCTCTCTCTCTCTATATATATATATATATATATATATATATATATATATAAGTTACTGAGTTGTTCAGTTTCATATCTTCACACTCTTTACTGTACACTGCTCACTCAAAACTCTTCTCTCTTTCTCAGATGACGAGTGACATGTTCCATGCACGAAACTTGGTCCAACTTTCAACGGCTGATAAATTAAAAACTGAGAATCTTCTTCCTTAGTTATGATATTCCAGGCAATAGCTTAATCTGTGTCCTCAAGTTATTTGAGTAAAATCATCTTTCGCTCTTCACTTATGAACTTACAGTAATTCAAAATACTTTTGTAGGTACCTTCAACGCCGATAAAAAAACTTCTAACTCTGCTGGTAATTTACTCAGCTCCGTTCTCGGAATTCGTGCTCGTCCCAATAAATCATCTCTTCCCATACAGCTAGTGTGGCACTTTGAGGCACTGCAAGTTAACACCCTCGCAAAGAAAATAGCAGTTCTCTGTCGGATGCAAGTTTGATTAAACTTGTTTAATAGCAAGTGTTAACTGGGCAAAAAAATTCTGTCTTAAAAGAATTGAAAACAGCTTCCTTATATTGACTATAACTGCTTGCCTTTCCTCAAAAGTGAAAGGCCGAAGGACTACTGGAACTGCCAGGTTCACTCAGTTCTTCTGCTGTATGTGTCTCGTGATAGCTGATTTGTCATGTCAGGCGACCAACATGGTATGTGAAATAAGAACAGAATTAATTTAAGAGGACTGAAGTAAACCCTCGATTTGTATTACTTAATGAATTAATTTATCATGCATATTTCGTGAAGCTGATAGTTTTTCTTTTCTTTTTATGGTTTCCCAGTGTTGAACGTTCATGGGCACCACTTTGCCATATCCTACTGACCCAAAACATCTGCTTGCAGTAACAAGGCATTCAGAAAAAATAAAGTCCGTTTGCAAATTTCCGAATACTTTCTTAAAAAGTCAATTTTATGTATATCTACAGGAAGTAAAGACTAATTTTCATATTTTTAATAGAAAGAAAATAAGAAAACCCAGTGATGACCCTCTAACTTCAGTGACACACATTGTAAGTTATCTAAATAAATAAAAATATGTTTGAAGTACTCTGTTTCTGATTGTAAGCCAGCTCTGTAATAATAAATGAACTGTCATAATGAAAATTGTACTAACGTAATGTGAAAGACAAGCTACACAGTAATAATAATTAATTATCATAATGAAAAGGGAAGTGTTCCGTATTGTAGAAGTTAGCAATCTGACTTCAAAAATTCTGAACAGTATAAACTTCCTGAATAATTAACTTCATTGGTTTTACAAATTTGATCACATAAACCGTCTCTGAATAAGATAAGTTGGCCTTGATTGAATAAATAAAAAAATCATAATCATTTCTCCTTACCTCTATTCTGAGAAAATCTGGATAATGCGTTGCAGTACTGCTCTGTCTTGCGCGCCACCATGCTAAATTGCAATTTACTATCTACACAGAGACACTCGAGAGGTGGAATGAGTTCCCTGTTAATCTAAAATCGAGCATACTTGATTGGATCATCCATTAAAAAGAATTTTAAGAGAAAGTTTGGTAAGAAAATGAAATACACGCAAAAATGACAACATTATGATTTTTTTCTGTGTAGTGAGAAAAAGTTCTCAAGGCACATTTTAAATTAATGAACTTCTCAACATTCAAACAGTACACTTTCCTACCGCTCGAATCTAACAACTTTCACTGCAATAACCAAGTTAGTTCCATGGCGCAGCAATAGTGAAAAATAATAAAATCATTGTTGTGTTTACCTAACATTCCATTAGATTTATTCCTTCACAAATCAATTTTGTCATCATGTTGATTGCGCAAAAAGATAAATTTTCATTTGAATCGTAATATTGCCATAGCTTCATCACTAACCCTGCTTAAAATTATCAGCTTAACTCTAACACAGCTGAACTTCGACTCCACTCGCTACCAAAGATAAACATTGTCTACTCCCACTGCACCCACGCTCAGCTCAAAGATGTTAGCTTAACTTTTGCGATACAACTTACAACATCGCTGCTCGCTCACAATCGATTCATATACCAAAATTATACATGACACCTATTACTAGCCCGCTGTCTGGCGGACCAAAATTTCACAGGTGAGGTGATATCAGTGACATTGCGGAGACTGGGAAATTTTGCTTTAAAAAAAGAACAATATTACATGATATTACATTACATTTATAGTTTTCCATAGTTCCCTAGGAGAGGAGTCTCTGGGATGTATAAAAAGTCAAAGTTTTTTTTTCTTACTCAGACTCATGGATATTGTGCAATTCTAATGCAGACAGAGTTATGAGCTATAATCCATATGAAGATATTCATCGATGGAGTGGAAGGAGCTGGCCAATAGGAAGTTCTTTAATTAACTCTGAAACCGATCTTTAGCACTTACAAGACCTTTGATATGCTCTGGTAAGTTATTTAATATATGAGTACCCATGTACTTAACTCCTTTTTGTACTAATGTTAAGTTTTTATAGTCCTTATACAGAATGTTTTTGGTTCTGGTATTATAATCATGTTTTGCACCATTTTGTGTAAAAAGAGAGATGTTGGAAATGAGAAAGGACATCAGTGAGTATATGTACTGAGAACTAGTAGTTAGAATACCAAGTTTCTTAAAGAGGTCTCTGTTTGATGATCTAGAACTGACACCAGATATAATTCTAATGACTCGTTTCTGAATTTTGGAAATGTTCTCCTTGTGAGAGGAGTTTCCCCAAAAGATGATTCCGTAACCAATTAGTGAATGGAAGTAGGCCAAATAAACTAAGTTCTTCCTTTTTAAATCACCTATTTCCTCTATTATGCATACTGCAAATGTAGCTGAACTAAGCCGTTTCATTGAGTCTAGAGGGTGAGTTTTCCAATTTAGCTTGTGGTCAATTTGTAGCCCTAAAAATTTGACACTGTCTACATCTTTAATTTAATTGTTTGAATACATTATACTTATAGGGTCAGGTATTCTTTGTGAGGTACTAAACTGTATGTACTGGATCTTGTCAAAATTCAGTGACAATCCATTTGCTGTGAACCACTCATTGATACTTACAAATATTTCATTAGCTGATTGCTCAGTGAGATCACAGGTTTTGTTTTTTATACCAATATTTGTATCATTTGCAAATAAGACAAAATTTGCATTTTATGACATTGTATATGGAAGGTCATTAAAATATAATAGGAACAACAAGAGACTTGAAATAGAGGTCTGGGGCACCACTTGTCTGATGGTTTCATATTTTGAATGACTATTGTTATGTGGTAGGCCTGATACAGACACACACTGTTTTCTATTAAAGAGAGAGGTTGTGAACCATGAGCCTGCTACTCCTGTTATCCCATAACATTTTAACTTTTGCATAAGGATATCATACTTAACACAATCGACAGCTTTAGCCAGATCACAGAATATTCCAAGCGGTAATAACCTTTGATTTATTGATTCTAATATATCATCTGTAAAAGTGAATATAGCTTGATCAGTTGACGATCCTTCCCGAAATCCAAACTGATTGTGAATGACAATATTTTTCTTTACTAAGTGTTTATAAAGTCTATTGTACATAACTCTTTCAAACACTTCTGAAATTATTACCAATTATGAAATGGGACGTAAGTTTTCAACTGACAGAAAGATGTAGAAAGGTGAATACAAAAGTTTAAAGATACAATACAAGTACACTAATAACAATAAAACTATACATGACAGAAAATAAGTACAAGTTATTGCTGGACATGAACAGTTGCATAACTGAAAATGGATACAAATCATTGCTTGATATAAACAGTTGCACAACTGAAATTAAATACAAATCATTGCTGGACATAAAGATTTTGTTACAAGCATAGTATTTGCGAAATATTAGGGTACCCTCACTGTACTGCCATTGCATTACATGTGTAAACTCTTAATACACAGAGCAGATAGAATACATATATGCACTGCAAATAGTAGTGTCTGAAGTGCAAAGAAAATGTTTATCACCATCCTAGGTTGCGTCGCAAAAAGTGTCCTAAGAGCAGTAAAACTTATGAATAACTGCCACCATGAGTGCGTAGGCACTCTAAATGACACATTGAGGGAAAATCTTGCAGTCCCACAGACAATGCAAGTGTAAATATTGTTGAAAAGCACAGTGACACAGTCTTGCAGACCCACTGGCACTGCCATCAGAAGTATTAGTTAGAACAGACCAGTGCAGGACAATCTTGCAGACCCACTGGCACTAATGACAAAAGTATTTAAGAGAACTGACAAGTAAAGGACAATATTGCAGCCCCACTGACACCAACATGAGAAGGGTTTGATATCACTGAACAGTGCAGGACAATCTTGCAGACCCACTAGCACTGACATCAGAAAAATTAGGTGTTGGCAGTAATGAGGAGCCATCAGTCTCAAAATGTGCTGAAAATAGTCCATCCACACTGTAGCAAGAACCTAACCACTCGGTATAAACTTGTCTCCACGAGATATCCACAGTATGTATAACTATTATCAAATAAAGTATGATAGCTAACAATGGCTGCCAATGAAAATATTGCAATATCTGTGCAGAGTGCAAATAAAGTGCAAATGCTTCGTTTAAAACAAGAGAGTATGTCCAACCAATAAAGAACAGTGGTGAACTAGTATACAAATTACATCGAAACAAAATACGAAAGAAATTACCTTAATGAGCAAAAAAGAATACCAGAATGCAGTACTTCTGAACGCTGACGAAATGGCTTAAAAGTTAGCAAATAATCAGTTTTTTGTAGGTATTTACGAAGTCCACATGTCAGAGTAATGTGCAAACCTAGTTGCTGTGTGACAAGAATTTTTGACCTTAAAGAGCAAAAATATCAAAATGCAGTACATCTTAACACTAAAGAAGTGGTTTAAAATGAAGCAAATAATCAAGGTAGCAATATCAGCAAGAAAAGAGTATACATCAAGTCCAACATGCCTTAGTACAGACAAATGGCATAGGAAACCCAGTTACATTCAGTGTAACGTGCAAACTTAGTTGCAGGATGACCAGAATCAATGGATAGAAAGCTATATTAGTGGTATGTGAAAAATAGTTATCAAGAGTGAAGTATGTCACATTCGGTAACATGAGTAACACAGTTCTATAAAATAGTTGTATACATTCAGAGAAGTATGCAAACATTGTTGCTTTATGACAAGACCCTTTCCATGTGATTGCAAGAAAATCTCTATGTCAACATAAAAAATATTTATACCGATTACCAGGGCTGAATGGCTCAAGTAAATGTTGGTTTTGTTGTGCCATGTATTGAAAGTATTGTGTTGACGTTTCAAAATTCGACTTGTTGAAGTCCGGTAAATTTATCAACTAGTCTTTTACAGCATGCTGTGTCGTCCCAGACCAGTACGCTGCGAGGAAATCACTTTGGAATACTTCAACTGAAAAACACTGACGTGCAATCGGTCGCATTCTAGTCGACGGTTCTCCTTCCAAAAAGCTACAAAAAAATTCTGATTTATGATAAACAGGCCAATTTGGCGGAAAAGAAAAGGTAAACTGCTGAATCCAGTCCATGGGATGCACACAATTAGGACCATTACGAAATACTTTGAATTTTTTGACAGATAAAAACGCTTGTAATCGAATTCATCGGTTCTAAAATTATCAAAAGAATTCTGTCGATTGAAAAAGGCGTGAGAGTTATCGTTTGATTGTAAGAAGTCTGTTTCTATGACCGGTTTAGTAAGCTGAGGTTGCGAAGAAAGTTCTATATTCTAATCGATACAATGCGTGGCAAAGTTGTGTGAGCAGTCATGAGAAACTGTATCCCTCTTATTGTCAGACAAGCGAGCATTAAGTATTTTAAGTTCCTGTTCGATGTGATCTGTCCCTGCCGAAAATTTTCGAGTGATTGAAATTCTTCAGTGTCAGAGAAGTGTGCGGTTGTGTACTTTCAGAGTGATTGTCATGATTTAATTTTAGTTGCGCTAATTTATCGGCGAATTCTTCATATTCAACTTTCAGATTGTCGCACTGGTCATTAATTTTGGTAGTACGATCTTTAAGTGACTGTAACTGTACAGCATGAGTACGCTTTTTCTTTTTCAGGGTAGCAACAATTTCACCAAGTTGAAGCAAAAAGTAGGGCTTTGTCTTGCCGCAGAGTTTCAGAAATGATATTAAATTGTTCGTCAAAGGCTGCTTCTCTATCTGAGAAACTTTGATTAAGGTTGTTATGAGCTGTAATTAGTTCGCTTAAACGAGATGTGACATTAGTAACCTCTGTTGAAATGTCGTTCACGCGACGTGTTAAAGCTCTGTGACTGTCTTTTAATCCGTCAGAGAGTGCTTTCTGATTGTCACGGAGAGCATCTAAAGATTTTTTATGCTCTTAGAATTTGTGATTAAGCTATTCCAAGTGAGAAGCCGGTGCATCAAAACGTTGTGTTACAGATTAATGATTTTTAGTACATTTAGCGTTAAGTTCTTGAAATTGCTTTGTAAGGCACTCGTTACTGTTTTTAAGGTCGTCAAAACGTTTCGTAAGTATGAGGTTGCTTTCTTTGAGTTGCTCAGAAAAACGAATGGATTGTTCATCAAAACTTTGATTATTTTGTTTTTGCATTTCACCTAAGAACTGAAACAACTATCGAACGGATCTGGCGGCGAGAAATTCATATTGTCCGTAGTCAAATGAAGCAGATTTGTCGGAAAAATTCCATAAAGACTGGGTGTCCGATCTTGGCAATGGTAGTGAATCTTCCAAAGTTATGTGTGTGAGATTACTTTTGTCAGAAAACAAGATATCAGAATTGCCACAAACATTATTCTCTGAATGCGTAGTCTTGTCTACAATGTTCGTGACTTGACTATCCGGTTGCAAAGACACAGCATCTTGTATTATAGAGTCAGAAATATAGTTAGTGTGAGTGGCAAGAGAAAAATAAGCAAAGGTATTGTTGCAGTCGGTAGGATTTTGCAAATCAGATTTTTGCGAATTCATCGTAGTGTGTGATTTGCTGACGAACGAACTACGCGGCATGATGATAGAGAAATATAGGAGGTAATCACAAATGTAAAAGACAACGTCGAGAACAATAATGTCATTGGTGAAAGGCAGAAAACGGCATTAGCGAAATACGCGTTGCGCTAAAGTACAATAATAATAAGACAGAGCAGTATACAATTTCTGACTGTTTCTCAAAATATTCCGACGTCCCTTTACTGTACGAGGATGTCGCGAAGTGAAAGTTATCTAAATAAATAAAAATATAGCCTGAAATATACGGTTTCTATATGTACATCTACATGAATACTCTGAAAGTCACATTTAAGTGCCTGGTAGAGGGTTCATTGAACCACCTTCACAATTCTCTATTATTTCAATCTTGTATAGCGCGCGGAGAGAACGAACACCTATACTCCTGGAAATGGAAAAAAGAACACATCGACACCGGTGTGTCAGACCCACCATACTTGCTCCGGACACTGCGAGAGGGCTGTACAAGCAATGATCACACGCACGGCACAGCGGACACACCAGGAACCGCGGTGTTGGCCGTCGAATGGCGCTAGTTGCGCAGTATTTGTGCACCGCCGCCGTCAGTGTCAGCCAGTTTGCCGTGGCATACGGAGCTCCATCGCAGTCTTTAAGACTGGTAGCATGCCACGACAGCGTGGACGTGAACCGTATGTGCAATTGACGGACTTTGAGCGAGGGCGTATAGTGGGCATGCGGGAGGCCGGGTGGACGTACCGCCGAATTGCTCAACACGTGGGGCGTGAGGTCTCCACAGTACATCGATGTTGTCGCCAGTGGTCGGCGGAAGGTGCACGTACCCGTCGACCTGGGACCGGACCGCAGCGACGCACGGATGCACGCCAAGACCGTAGGATCCTACGCAGTGCCGTAGGGGACCGCACCGCCACTTCCCAGCAAATTAGGGACACTGTTGCTCCTGGGGTATCGGCGAGGACCATTCGCAACCGTCTCCATGAAGCTGGGCTACGGTCCCGCACACCGTTAGGCCGTCTTCCGCTCACGCCCCAACATCGTGCAGCCCGCCTCCAGTGGTGTCGCGACAGGCGTGAATGGAGGGACGAATGGAGACGTGTCGTCTTCAGCGATGAGAGTCGCTTCTGCCTTGGTGCCAATGATGGTCGAATGCGTGTTTGGCGCCGTGCAGGTGAGCGCCACAATCAGGACTGCATACGACCGAGGCACACAGGGCCAACACCCGGCATCATGGTGTGGGGAGCGATCTCCTACACTGGCCGTACACCACTGGTGATCGTCGAGGGGACACTGAATAGTGCACGGTACATCCAAACCGTCATCGAACCCATCGTTCTACCATTCCTAGACTGGCAAGGGAACTTGCTGTTCCAACAGGACAATGCACGTCCGCATGTATCCCGTGCCACCCAACGTGCTCTAGAAGGTGTAAGTCAACTACCCTGGCCAGCAAGATCTCCGGATCTGTCCCCCATTGAGCATGTTTGGGACTGGATGAAGCGTCGTCTCACGCGGTCTGCACGTCCAGCACGAACGCTGGTCCAACTGAGGCGCCAGGTGGAAATGGCATGGCAAGCCGTTCCACAGGACTACATCCAGCATCTCTACGATCGTCTCCATGGGAGAATAGCAACCTGCATTGCTGCGAAAGGTGGATATACACTGTACTAGTGCCGACATTGTGCATGCTCTGTTGCCTGTGTCTATGTGCCTGTGGTTCTGTCAGTGTGATCATGTGATGTATCTGACCCCAGGAATGTGTCAATAAAGTTTCCCCTTCCTGGGACAATGAATTCACGGTGTTCTTATTTCAATTTCCAGGAGTGTATATCTTTCTGTACGAGCTCTGATTTCCCTTATTTTATCGTGGTGATCATTTCTCTCTGTGTAGGTCGCTGTAAAAAATTAATTTCGGATACGGTGGAGAAAGTTGGTGATTGGATTTTCCTGAGAAGATTCCGTCGCACCGAAAAACGCCTTTGTTTTTGTTATATTGCTAGAGAAGGCCGAAATGCACGCTATAAGCTCACGCAGGATGGCGTGAGGTCTGAAACAGGATACGTAATGAATGCTATAAAGAAAAGTACATAGCTTCTGGAATACTTAACTTTAATCCGTCATTTGTATACATCGTTCTTGATGAGACATGCTTCATACGATAACTATAAATTGCTATGGCGCCTTGCTAGGTCGTAGCCATTGACTTAGCTGAAGGCTATGCTATCTATATTCTCGGCAAATGAGAGAGTCTCCGTCCGTGTAGTCGCTAGCAAAGTCATCCGTACAACTGGGGCGAGTGCTAGTAAGTCTCTCGAAACCTGCCGTGTGGGGGCGCTCGGTCTGCGATCACTGACAGAGGCGACACGCGGGTCCGACATGTACTAATGGACCGCGGCCGATTTAAAGTTACCACCTAGCAAGTGTGGTGTCTGGCGGTGACACCACAGTTTTAATGAGTCCAGCCCAAATCTTATAGCATTTCTGTGACACTCTCTCCCATATTTCGCAACAATACAAAACGTGCTGCCCTTCTTTGAACTTCTTCTATGTACTCCGTCAGTCCTTGCTGGTAAGGATCCCACACCGTACAGCAGTATTCTAAAAGAGGACAGACAAGCGTACTGTAGGCAGTGTCCTTAGTAGATCTGTTGCATTTTCTAGGTGTCCTGCCAATAAAACGCAGTTTTAGCTTAGTCATCCCACAACATGTTCTAAGTGTTCCTTATAATTTAAGTTGTTCGTAATTGTAGTTCCTAGGTACTTAGTTGAATTTACGGCCTTTAGATTTGACTTATTTATCATGTAACCGAAGTTTAACGGATTCCTTTTAGCACTCATGCGGGTGACCTCACACTTTCCGTTATTTAGGGTAAACTGCCAAATTACGCACCATTCAGATAGATATCTTTTCTAAATAGTTTTTAATTCGTTTTGATCTTCTGATGTCTTTATTAGTCGATAAACGACAGCGTCATGTGCAAACAACCTAAGACGGCTGCCTCGTTTAAATAGGTTAGGAACAGCAAAGGGCCTAT
This sequence comes from Schistocerca piceifrons, assembly GCF_021461385.2. Taxonomy (NCBI): domain Eukaryota; kingdom Metazoa; phylum Arthropoda; class Insecta; order Orthoptera; family Acrididae; genus Schistocerca; species Schistocerca piceifrons. The sequence continues at coordinate 802,477,420 of NC_060140.1, read as the reverse complement.
AACACTACCTTGGGGTCGCCAGGAATCACTTCTATTTTACTCGATGACTTTCCGTCAGTTACTACGAACTGTGGCCTCTCTGACAGGAAGTCACAAATCCAGTCACATAAATGAGACGATATTCCATAAGCACGCAATTTCACTAAACGCCACTTGTGTGGTACAGCGTCAAAAGCCTTCCGGAAATCTAGAAATACGAAATCAATCTGAAATTCCATGTTAATAGCACTCAACACTTCATGCGAATAAAGAGCTAGTTGTGTTTCACAAGAACCATGTTTTCTAAACCCATGTTGACTGTGTGTCAATAGACTGTTTTCTTATAGGTAATTCATAAAGTTCGAACACAATATATGTCCCAGAATCCTGTTGCTTATCGACGTTAATGATATGGGACTGTAATTTAGTGGATTACTCTTACTACCTTTCTTGAATATTGGTGTGACCTGTGTAATTTTCCAGTCTTTGGGTACCAATCTTTCGTCGAGCGAACAGTTGTATACGATTTTAAGTATGGAACTAATATAGGAGCATATTCTGAAAGAACGTAATTTGGTATACAGTCTGGACCAGAAGACTTACTTTTATTAAGTGATTTAAGTTGCTTCGCTACCCCGAGGATATTTACTTCTGTGTTACTCATGTTGGCAGCTGTTCTTGGTTCGAATTAAGGAATATTTACTTCGTCTCCTTTTGTGATGTCATTTTGGAAAGGCTGTATTTAGTAACTGTGCTTTGGCAGCACTGTCTTCGATAGTATCTCCATTGCTATCGCGCAGAAAATACATCAATTATTTCTTGCCGCTAACATACTTCACATACGACCAGAACCTCTTTCGATTTTCTGACAGGTTTCGAGACAATGTTTCTGATTGTAACCCAGACTGTGACAATAAATGAAATGTCGTAATGAAACTTTTAGTATTGTAATGTGAGAGACAAGCTACACGGTAATAATAATTAACTGTCGTAATGAAAAGGGAAGTATTTCATATTGTACAAGTTAGCAATCTGACTGCAAAAATTTTGAACAGAATAAACTGCCTGAGTAATTCACTTCATTGGTTTTATAAAATTTTATCACAGAAACATAAGTTGGCCCTGATTGAATAAATTTAAAAAATCATAATCATTTCTCCTTACCTCTATTCTAAGCAAATCTGGATAATGCGTTGCAGTACCAGCTGCAAATTACTATCTACACAGACACTCAAGAGGTGGAATGAGTTCTCTGGTAATTGCAAATCGAACATACTTGATTGGATCATCCATTAAAAGGAATTGTAAGAGAAAGTTTGGTAAGAAAACGAAATACGCGCAAAACTGACAACACTATGTTTTTTTATATAGTGAGAAAAAGTGATCCTGGCAGATTTTAATTTTCATGAACTTCTAACATCCAAACAATACACTTTCCTATCTCTCAAATCTAACAAGTTTCAGTGTAATAGCCACGTTAGTTCGATGGCGCAGTAATAGTGAAAAATAATAACATCACTGTTGTGTTTACCTAACATTCCATTAGATTTCTTCCTTCACATATCAATTTCGTCATCATGCTGATTGCACAAAAAGATAAATTTTAACCTGAATCATAATATTGCTATAGCTTCATCACAAACACTGCTTAAAATTATTAGCTTAACTCTAACACAAACTTCGACTCCACTCGCTACCAGGGCTAAATATTGTCTGCTCCCACAGCGCCCCCACTCAACTCAAAGATATTAGCTTAACTTTGGCGATACAGCATACAACATTGCTGCTCACTCACAATCGATTCAGATACCAAAAATTCATACACTAAAATTATACATGACACCTATCAACGTCTGGTTAAAAGAAGGAACAAAATAGTGTAAGCTGAAGGCGGACCCCAACCAAAAACAAATTTGTATGTTACCAAATACTGGTAAAGGAGTGAGTTTCAACGTCAAGAAGAATATAGCGCAAGTATTATGTAAGTAGAGCCTGAAACCACTCATATATCATTTTTTGAACCTTTTTATTTTTTTATTTACACGTCAGGTTCTGTAGGACCAAATCGAGGAGCAAATCTCCAACGTCATGGAACGTGCCAGTACATGAAATTACAACATAAAAATAATAATAGATAAAAATAAAATGTTTATGAACCCGAAAAAAGTCAATCCATAAGTTTATGTAAACGCAGTCAACAGCACATCAAGAACTAGCTTAATTTTTTGAGGAAACTCTGCGAGAGAATAGAATGATTGGCCCATGAGGAAAATCTTCAGTTTGGATTTGAAAGTGCGTGGATTACTACTAAGGTTTGTGAATTTTAGTGGTAGCTTACTGAAAGTGGATATTGCAGTATGCTGCACACCTTTCTGCACAAGAGCTAAGGAAATCCGATCCAAATGCTGACTGATTTCTACCGAGTATTAACTGAGTGAAAGCTGCTTTTTCTTGGGAATAAGCTAATCTTCTTAACAAGAAATGGCAGTAAGTAATATATATATTGAGAGGCCAATGTCAAAATATCTAGACTCGTGAACAGGGGTCGACAAAAGATTCGTGAACCCACACCACTTATTGCCCGAACCACCCGTTTCTGAGACAAAAATATCCTTTTAGAATGGGAAGAATTACCCCAAACTATAATACCATACGACATAAGCGAATGAAAATAAGAAGACACCAATAGTAAAAGTGGCTACACTAAGTCTTTGAACAAGATCCTGAACGAGGTCTTTCCACCAAAGTTTAGTATGTATCTGAACACCTAGAAATTTGAACTGTTCAGTTTCACTAATCATATGTCAATTCTGTGAAATTAAAACGTCAGGTTTTGATGAATTGTGTGTAAGAAACTATAAAAACTGAGTCTTACCGTGATTTACATTAATTTATTTTCTACAAGCCACGAATTTAAGTCATGGACTGCACTTTTTGAAACCAAGTTACTGTTGCACACAACATCCTTTACTACCAACCTAGTGTCATCGGCAAACAGAAATATTTTTGAGTTTGAAATGTCCCCTTTGAACAATTAAACAAGACTGTGCTTAAACTGACACACAATATTTTTAGCGCAACGCAATCTCACTTTAAAAAATCCGTACAAAAGAATGGCCCTGACTAACATTAACCTATACCTTTCACAACTCACTTACCTCACCAAAAATCTTCGTTACTCGAACTACTGCAATAGAGCGAGCGCCACTATTGCCAGCTAAATAAAAGATTCAAACTACTGAAGGCACTAACTACTGATAGGCATAGTTAGCAATTGAAAGATTTTGGTAGAGAACAAACAATGTATTTACCTTAATAGTGTTGAAAACTCATAATATACATAGCAGTTCATGACATCCTGTCTTACAAATTTCAAAACTCCGCCATTTCTCTCCCCACATCCACCACTGCTAGCGGCTCACCTCCAACTGCGCAACGCTACGCGCTGTTGACATCCAGCTGCCCAACACTACAATGGCAGACAACAATGCAAACTAGCCACAGACTGCACACAGCACAGCCAGTGATTTTCATACAGAGCGGTACGTAACGTTGCCAATAAGAAAACATAAACAGCCTACTTACAAAACCCCCATGCTCCCCACAAAAAATTTTACAAGTTGTTTTGGGCAGTGGCCAATAATGATTTGATAAAATTTTTCATAATTACAGTAACAAAGATGTCAAATGCACACACTTATTGATACAATGTTGGTCAAAAGCAAAAACTTTCTCACAGTCCATAAAGAAAGTCCTGATCATTCATCACAGTAAAATTGCAGTGTTTTTCTCAAAGTCTGAGCAGTAAAAGAAAATGCACATGGAAGTAGTGAATTTCCATGCAGTCTTGAAGAAGTAGTGTTGCCCTTCCAACGGAAAGACAGTGCTGACTCTCGACATGCAGACAGGTAATGGGTCACAACAGAGCAAACCCACAGCAGAGTCATTCGAAGTTTTGAAGAATATTGGTAGGTAGGTCATCATAGAGTAGACCCACTGTAGTCCTGGTAGAGATTACGGTATTGGTGGGCCACCAGAGGTGCAGATCTACTGTACTTCTGGTAGAGATTGTGGTATTGGTGAGCCACCAGAGGTGCAGACCCACTACAGTCCTTGTAGAAATAATGGTACTGGTGAGTCAGCAAAGGTGTAGACCCACTGTAGTCCTTGTAGAAATTATGGCATTGGTGGATCATCAAAGATGCAGACCCACTGTAGTCCTTGTAGAGATGGCCAGCAGCCATCTGTTGTGACTGTGCAGGTGCACAATCACCATTGAAGAGTCTTGCGGATAATATAGCAAGTCCATAACCTCCACTTGTGCACTCACAAAGTTTTTGGAATTGTCCTTAGAACCAGCAATGCTGTTATCCAGTTCCTTGCTGAATTATTAACACACATGCAAACACTAACAGTCCCTACTTCTCACGTATTGTCTATATACTATGACCAACAGAAACACGTGTAGTGGAATGGAACTTACAAGTTAATAATATGATGAACTGGTGTCAATTACAATTTTATAAGATTAGAATACAATTACAAAGGTACGAAATACATCATTAAAGAACATAACAATACAGATAACATTTGTAGTACAGGCTTTACAAAAGACTCGAAATAACATATACATCAGTGTTACAGGAATTATGACATGAGTACATAAATAAAAGATCAGAATAACTTTTGAAACATCAACTTCACACATGAGCATTAAAACAGAACAGAATAAATAATGTCTAAACATCTTTACAAAGTAAATAACATATTATTAATGCAAATTATATTTGAGGATAACAATATTCCCCATCATAGTGAATGTAGCTTAGTATTAGAAGAGAAAAAATTCTGTGAAACAGTACACAGAGACAGGAAGAAAACAAATACACAAGGGTACACAAACACATAGTGGGATAACACAAAAGGAAAGGACAGGGTTTGTTTTCAGTGTAACATTTGGTACTGCAGTCCAACCCAACACTTCATTCCATATATCTTTCCTCTTATTTCAACATTTGTTTCCACCAAAAAAATTCTATCCAAGCATGCTTTATGTGTTTATATGTTCACACATTTCTTACCTCATTATTTATTTTCCATTATCTTACCTCATCATTTATTTTTAAGAAAATCCTACCTAAACCTGTTGCCCCTAAACCCTACTTTTTTGGTTCATATCCTCTTTCAAAATACTTTTTTGGCCAAACCATTTTCTTATAGCTTCTCAATGCATTTCTTCCAATTCATCACAACTTGTTCTCTTATATGGCCTACCCCATCCTAAGCTAACTTAAATCTACTGAGCTCAGATGCTAAACTAAGGGATGAGTCAATGCAGCAGCACAAAACAATGAACACAAACAGCAATGACAAAAAAAATGCAAATTGGCAAAGCAAGCAGCAATATTACAACTATTATAAGGCAATGAGCAGCAAACAAGAAAAATAAATCAGTAGTAAAACTGGCTTAACAGAGTAATGTAAAGCGAAATTTAGTAGCACTATGCCTGGCAAACAGCAGCAGCAAATGCAATAACTTATATATAAACATGACATAGCTCAAGGAGAAAAAATATTACAGTAAAAATGGCCATGTTTATTACCTATGTCACATCTTAACACTAGAGTGATGCATCAGAAAAACTTATTTTGCAAGAAAGTTACCAAGTCATTAAAAAATTGTTTATGCAATTCCTGTGAAGGGAAATGTCTATTTGTGCTCTCTTTTCTAAGAAAGTATATCATAAACGTATTCTTTACTGGGTCTGTAGACAGAAAATAGTGATATTAGTACATCTATTAAATTTTATAATAACCAATGCTGCATGGTAGCTAGAAACTAGATATCAAAGAAAATGAGCAAATATGTACAAAGGAAGGCATGAAACATCATTCATTAGCGATATGGCATTTCATAAGGTAGTAAAAAATCTCTCAACTAGGAAGACAGTAGTCATAATCAGATGTATAGACATAAAAATATTTCTTATCATTTCATTAGGCATTTCAGTAAATATCATAAATTAAGAGCTCCACAGTGTTATCATATGTTTTCAAGTTTGAGCGTGTCGTATTTGCGATGCTTTCTACAAAGGAATGTCAATAGCGAGGATAGTGGACCCTTTTTTTTTCTCCACCTGTGCCTCTGAAAGGCACACACTAATGGCTTTTTTCCAGGCGACTGTCACGCAGCTGGGTGCCCATGACTCATTACGTGAAGGTGGTCACTTAACTTTCTTACTGAAATGTTTACGACACCAGTTTGCATTACAGTGACAGTCTTATATAAAAAATTTCACAGGTCGAGAATTTGCGTTGCAAATGTGTAGAAACAAAATCCTATGAATATAACAGTGTTCAAAAAGTTTACATCGGCATTGTGATACATTCGCACATTTACACACATTTCATAACTCTTAAAGTACGATTCTCGGTTTCCAACATCCTTTTCCACAAATCAGAGTCCCTAACCACTACTCATTATTCATATACGTATTCGTCGACACTTCTTCAATATTTCATCATAATAAATACGTAGCATAATCAAATTCCTCATATACGGTAGCACATCTTATTGATCATAAACATACCTCAACAGCATAATACACATCGCCATCGTAAAAATATCATCATAACACCTCAGTTAAATCTCAAAAACGTCGTAGATTTCTGCAATAATGTCAAAACCTAAAAAAAATTCTCTGCTCATTTCAATAGTGTCATCCACGTCAAATGTACTTTAAAATCATGCTCCCTTACCAAATACATCATTCAAAGCTCTCATAGTATCACAATGGTTCCGAAAAAATATGAACAGTTCACAAAGTACAGACAAAATACAATTTCATAAGTATGAAGTTATCCAACTGTGTAATTGAGTAAACATTTGTCACTGATGTAGTACAAAAAATGTTTCTTTCTCTGTTAAATAAATAGCTGTGTAATTCTGTGTTAGAGGAATATGGTACCGATGTGTAAAGTTGTATAAGCAAATACCATATTAGCTCGGGCTCCTTGTGTTTGCCAAACACATGGTACACAAAGCAAACGTGTACCCCCCTGAGAATTAATGTAATTATACCCTCAGGTGTTACAGATTACAGCAATGGAATGAAATGTATCACGGAAAACCTTTGTATCATTGTACTTCAAATATCTCTAAAAAAAATGATTTAAGTACAAAATTAATCACTCAAATACGTGTCCTGTAGCGCTAAATTGTGCACCTTACTGTAAGATAATCTCTGTGGAAGTGTCATAGTTATTGTCCTCCGAAAGCTAAGTTCTGCAGAAGTCAATGTACTTACCTCATGATAAACAAAAGTGAAATGCTTTGCGTATAGATATCTTAGTTATTACGCTTATTGCTGTGATGAAGAAAGTACTGTGCTGTAACGTATTGTTGTGCTACGGAAAAGGCAATCTCACTGTAGCTATACCACAAATGTTACTACTAAAACATGTTTTCCTTCCAGAATAATACAGAAAAACTGTGCAGATATAAAACAGATACACCGCAAAAGCAACAATGTAAATTGTGTCACATATTAGTAGCATCGTGATATAATCGTGTAGCTGTCAAAGAAACCAAACACTAAGCTATCTTTAGTCTAACAGAAAGTACTTCAAATAACGAATGTCTTTTCAACTAAACCATAATGTTGCATTGAAATCTCATTAGCAGTACCAGTATATGTTCTAAGTATGTAAGCCTTATAGTCATTACAATAATCGTGCAACTAACAAGCAAGTATGTACACACACAATAACACTGTGACATCTGTTCACTATAACAATGCATTCGTAATTTATGTTTAAATAAGTTCTCTTGGTTCTTGATTGGATATTTAACTTCAAATATTGTTGCATGGTAACAGTTTCTAAGTCTGACAATGCATACTAGAAATGTGAATTGAGAAGTTTTATGGCAAAGACAAAGTTAAAAAGCAGATTGTCTTTCAATAAACGATTTTACATGTGAAATGTGGTGTAATCGTTTACTCTTCCTAGTACACAGAGTTTCAACCTGAAAGCAATTATCATGCGGTATACGTCGATAAAGAATACTGGAATTTTTCTCAAGGTTACCGTCTATGTTATTTTTCTCTGAGCCAGCTGGCGCACGCGGCTGCCTGCGGTGCGAGTCATTGTCTGTCTCTTTGTTGGCGCACGTCGTTATTAGGATTAGGAGACCTAACTTTTGCAAATTCACCTTGTCGAGAAGGCCTTGCCCTGTTTGAAGCTCGCCAGTTCTGATGGATTTCAGGTCTGTCGTTTTGTCGGTAGTTTACATATTTTCTAGTTTGTCGGTCATGTGGTGGAGAATTTCTCCCGAAATCGTAACTGCATGGTGGACCGTTGCGTCTGAAGTTATTCTGTCTCCCTTGATAATAATTATTTTCGTTCCCATTTTGTCTGTTTCTATGGTTATCTCTGTCATATTCAGTACTACGGAAGTGCGATCTTTCTCTGTAACTATTGCTCTGCCAGTGGTTGTCATATGGGTGGTGTCTGTTTTGTTTATGATTTGCGTTGTAAGAATAGCCTTGTCGTGTTTAACTATTATTTCTTTCGTCACAGAATTGTGACGGATGTGACCTGAAATTGTTGTGTTTCTGTTTTTGCGTTCCGCGATTGTCAGTGTCAGTTTCTAATTCTTGTAAGAGTCCCTGAAAAACTTCAGTGTCGTCTTTGCAACGTCCTGCCAAAATAATATGTCGTAAATATTCAGGTAGTTTGATTAAGCAAATGCGGATGAGTTCTGAGGGGCTGTATGGATTTGACAGGTACTGATCCTTGTGCAACATGTCTTCCAAATATTTCACAAGGCTGGAAAATTCAGATTGTTCGAAATGTTTCATCATTATGATGCTATATTTTACTCGGTCTTGTGTAGCTTGAGACCAATATGCTGAGAGGAAGGCATGGTAAAATTCTCCTTCACTATGGCAATCGTGAATGACCGATCGCATTCTTACAGCTGGTTCATTCTCTAAATAGCCACACATAAATTCTAATCTGTGCTCTAATGACCAGTTGGGAGGAAAACAATGAGAGAATTGATGGAGCCACGCTTGTGGATGAATGTCGTTACCAGAATTCTTAAATGTTTTAAATTTACGTGTAGTAATGAATAGCTTATAGTTAAAATCATCATGTCGGCGAGTTGCATATCGGTCATTGTTACGTCGTTTCGGCGGTTCCATTTCAAAATTCGGTGCACCTTGCGAATTTCTTTCATAATTTCCGAAATGCGCTGTGTTATTATTTTGTGGCTGTTCCGTATTTCTATGTCCTTCTTCCCGTATTGGGTCGCGAGTGTCCTCTGAAATACATAATTCTTGTATTACCTGCGTCAGCTGATATTGTACTTCCCGGATTTCTCTTTGGTGTTGCGTATTAATTTGATTCTGATTTTGTTTGAATTTCCTAATTTGTTCGCACTCTTCTGTGTCATTAAAGACTACCGGTTTTGTGTCATTCAGATTATCATCTACCTTCGTAGATAAATTATTTAGCTGATCCGAAAGTTCAACTACTTTCTCTGATATTGAACTAATTTCCTCCATGTGTCTTTCTGAACCAATTTTCAGAGTATCTACTGTGTCCTTTAAGTTTTCCTGAGTTTTTGCAAGTTGTGTAACCGAATCGGTAGATGCAACTGAGTCAATTTTAGCTTGCAAGGTCTCATGATTTTCATGAACAATAGTTTGCAGTTCTTTTATGGCTGCTTCTTGATTCTGTAATGCATTTTCATGCCGCGAAAAAATAGGTTGAAAATGCTCACAAATTTGTGTTTTTACGTCATTACAAACTTTTTGACATTTCGATTCAATGTTATGTAACTCAGTAGTTAAATCTTCATGTGTTTGTTCAAGCGTGGTGTCTAACTTCCGAAGATTTTGTTCCATTGTGTCTAACTTTTGAAGCTTTTGCTGTGTTAGTCTCTGATTTTGTTCCACTGTGTCTAACTTTCAAAGATTTTGTTCCATTGTGTCTAACTTTTGAAGCTTTTGCTGTGTTTGTCCCATTTGTTGTATTTATTGTAATAACAATGCACTGGTGTCTGAAACATGTTCCTGAGTGCTTTTCGGCAGTGAATTTGCACTGGCAACATTCACATTTTGACAAGCAGAAAATGTGTCTTGACTTACTTGAGAAAACGGTGAGGACCCAAAACCTGAATCTACAGTATTTGCGAGATTGTGTCCTGTCATTTCGGATTCCTGAGGCGAGCTATTGCCGACCGATCGATCGATAATGCTTCCCTGTTCACTAATTGTTTCACTGTCTACGCCATTATTTGCCGCCCGCTCCATTTCCCTACGCACAATTACCAAATCACTAGTTTGAACATTAGTTAATTCATTACACGGTGGCACTAACACACTGCTTTCGTCTTCACTGTCATTTCTCAGTTTACTTTGGAGCCTAGTATTACGTTTTTCGCACGCTATTATTGTCACAATATTTCACACGACAACACAGAAAAGCACAATTTGAAGAGCAAAATAAGAAAACACATTAACATAGCACTGAAAATAATATCTAGTTAATTGCAAGCGCAGCTGTGAAATACTTGATGCAAATCTACATGCATGCCACAACAACAATGAAAGACTGCAACAACAAAAGAGATTCTCTCTACAATTATGCGCTAGCAATAAACAATAGCAACACTAATTACACAAACTACAAGGAAAAAATTAGAAGATTCCAGTGAGGTATCCTCGGCTAAGGGTCGACATATGAAACGTCCCCTTTGAACAATTATACAAGACTGTGCTTAAACTGACACACAATATTTTTAGCGCAACGCAGTCTGAATTTCAAAAATCCCTACAAATGAATGGCCCTGACTAACATTAACCTATACCTTTCACAAATCACTTACTTCACCAAAAATCTTCGTTACTCGAACTACTGCAGTACAGCTAGCGCCTCTACTGCCAGCTAAAAAAAAGATTCAAACTACTGAAGGCACTAACTACCGATAGGCATAGTTAGCAAATGAAAAATTTAGGCCGGCCAGTGTGGCCGTGCGGTTCTAAGCGCTTCAGTCTAGAACCGCGTGACCGCTACGGTCGCAGGTTCGAATCCTGCCTCGGGCATGGATGTGTGTGATGTCTTTAGGTTAGTTAGGTTCAAGTAATTCTAAGTTATAGGGGACTGATGACCACAGAAGTTAAGTCCCATAGTGCTCAGTGCCATTTGAACCATTTTGAAAGATTTTGATAGAGAACAAACAATGTATTTACCTTAATAGTGTTGAAAAATCATAATATACATAGCAGTTCATGACATCCAGTCTTACAAATTTCAAAACTCCGCCATTTCTCTCCCCACATCCACCACTGCTGGCGGCTCACCTCCAACTGCGCAACGCTACGCGCTGTTGACATCCAGCTGCCCAACACTACAATGGCAGACAACAATGCAAACTAGCCACAGACTGCACACAGCACAGCCAGTGATTTTCGTACAGAGCGGTACGTAACGTTGCCAATAAGAAAACATAAACAGCTTACTTACAAGTTGACTGTAATAGTAGAGGGTATATCATTTATACAAACAAGGAACAGGAATGGCCCGAACACTGATCCCTAGGCCACCCCCAGTTGACTGTATCCCACGCAGACCCCACATCACAGCCATTCTCAACATTGTGAATAATGACCTTTTGCTGTCTGTTGCTAAAGTAAGAGGTGAACCAATTGTGAGCTACTGCCCGTATTCCATAATGGTCCAACTTCTGGAGCAATAATTTGTGATCAACAGAATCAAACGCCTTAGTTAAATCAAAAACTATGCCTAGTGTTCGAAACCTATTTTAACCCATCCAGAACCTTATAGAGAAAAGAGAATATAGCATTTTAAGTCGTTAAACTAGTTCTGTAGCCGAACTGTACATTTGATAGCAAATTGAGTAATATAAAATGATCAATTATCCTTAGATACACAGCCTTTTCAATGACTTTAGCAAACACTGATGGCATAAAAATAAGACTAAAATTATCTACATTATCCCTTTCTTCCTTTTTATAAAGCGGCTTTACTACTGAGTACTTTAGTCGTTCAGGAAACTGACCATTCCTAAAGGAAAAATTACAAATATGGCTAAATACAGAGCTACCATGTGCAGCAAAGTAGTTTCATATTCTGCTAGACACTCCATCATAACCAGGAGAGTGCTTAGTCTTGGGTTGTTCAATTATTGAGTCAATCTCCCCCTTGTCTGTATCACAGAGGTGTATTTCAGACATGAATCTCGGAAAGACATTTGTGAAGAGAGTTATATGATTCCCTGTAGAAACAAAAATTTTATTTAATTCACCAGCAGTGCTCAGAAAATGATTGTTAAATAATGTACATATATCTGATTTATCAGTAACAGAAATATTTTTACTGGGAACTGCCTTTATATCGTCGGCCTTGTGCTGTTGACCAGACACGTCCTTCCCTACTGACCATCATCATCATCTTGGACAGTTTCCAGTCTCTAGCCAGGTCTGTATGGAACATAGGCCTCTCCACCGTCTTCTGTCTTGCCACCGTCTCTCTGTCTTCACCTTGGTCCAGCCTTCTCCTTTCTTCTGGATGCATTCCTCTACTCCCTTCAGTCATCCATCTCTTGGTATTCCTTATGGTCTCTTTCCTTCCAGTTTCATCTTGTGTATCCTCCTGGGTATCCTCTTCTCCTCCATTCTCTTAACGTGTCCATACCATCTAAGCCTTGATTTCTCTATATCCTCCTGTAATGGTTCCACCTTCATTAACTCTCTGATCCTCTCATTTCTTAAACTGTCTATCTCTGTCACTCCAATACTGTTTCTCAAGAATTTCATCTCACTAGCTTGTACTTTGCTTTTTTCTCTTCCTTTCATAAACCAGGTTTCTGATGCATATGTCAGGATCGGGACATAGTATGACTGGTATATAACCTTTTTACTGATTTGGGGTACATCCTTGCTCCATATCAGGCTTCTGACACTCTTCCGAAATGCTTCTGCTTTTCTCCTCCGCTCGTTTATTTCTCTGTCGTTTTTTCCATCTTCTTGTATCAGGGTTCCTACGTACTTGAAACTCTCCACTCTTCTCAATCGTTCCCCACCAGTTGTTATTTTCGTTGTTCCTCTCCTTCTTTCTTGTTGTGATGATCATCTCACTCTTACTTATACTAAATTTCATCCCACATTCTTGTACTGTTCGATCCCATACGTCCAACTGCCCTCGTACTTCCTCCTCCTTTTTGCCCCAAATTATCAGATCATTTGCAAATACCACAGCTTTCATCTTCCTTTCACCAATTACTTGTGCTACTGTACTCATTATATCATCCATCACTACAATGAAGAGTAATGGTGAAAGTGCACTTCCCTGCCTCAAGCCATTCCTCTGTTCGCCCCAAGCTGATCTCTCTCCTCCCACTTTCACACAGCTCACACTTCCATGGTACATGTCGCTCCAAATAATCTGTTTTGCTACTCCTCTCTTCTCCAGGGCTTTCCACACTTTGCTTCTACGTATACTGTCATACGCTTTTTCAGTGTCCTGGAAGGTCATTAGTAGATCTATTCCAGATTCATAATGCAGTTCCTGGAGTTGCCTTACAGCAAAAATTAGATCCACCCTGTACCTTCCTGTTCTGAAGCCATGTTGCTCTTCTCTCATTCTTCCTTCTAATTTTTCCCGAATTTGTGCTTCCAAAATTTTCTCAAAAATCTTTCATAATGACTCATCAGTGTTATCCCCCAATAGTTCTTGCACACTTTTCTATTTTACTTATTAAAGATTGGGACAATTATTCCCTTCTTCCAGTCTTCTGGGATCATCTGTCTCCACACAACTTCCATTACTCGATATAGCCATTGCATCCTCACCTCTCCTGCTGCTCTCACCATCTCTACACTCAGCTCATCCACACCTGGTGAGTTACCTCTCTTCATCTTGTCCAATGCCTCTTCCACTTCTCCCATGTAAGGTCTTTTTCTATTTTCTGTTCCTCCTCTTTTTTCTCCTCGCCTTGTTTCTCCTCACAAAGGTCTCTATTCGAGTTCAGGAGTTCTTCAAAATACTCCTTCAACATGTTCTTGAGTTCCTCCTTATTCTCTACATCTCGTCCACTTTTACTCACCATTCAAGCATATCTGTCATACCGTACTTCGTCGCACTTTTAATCATCTCATATAACACTTTTTTGGACCTTCACTTGTGTTTTTTTTTCAAATATTTATATTTTGATTTTTTAAATATTTACATTTTAATTTTTTTAAATATTTATATTTTGATTAGTCTATTTAAGTCGGGTGATGCTGAGGGAATTAGATTAGGAAGTGAGACACTTAAAGTAGTAAAGGAGTTTTGCTATTTGGGGAGCAATATAACTGATGATGTTCGAAGTAGAGAGGATATAAAATGAAGACTGGCAATGGCAAGGAAAGCGTTTCTGAAGAAGAGAAATTTGTTAACATCGAGTATAGATTTAAGTGTCAGGAAATCGTTTGTGAAAGTATTTGTATGGAGCGTAGCCATGTGTGAATGTGAAACGTGGACGATAAATAGTTCGGACAAGAAGAGAATAGAAGCTTTCGAAATGTGGTGCTACAGAAGAATGCTGAAGATTAGATGGGTAGATCACATAACTAATGAGAAGGTATTGAATAGAACTGGAGAGAAGAGAAATTTGTGGCACAACTTGACTAGAAGAAGGGCTCAGTTGATAGGACATGTTGTGAGGCATCAAGGGATCACCATTTAATATTGGAGGGCAGTGTGGAGGGTAAAAATCGTAGAGATTAAAAATCGTAGAGGGAGACCAAGAGATAAATACACAAAGCAGATTCAGGAGGATGTAGGCTGCAGTATGTGCTGGGAGATGAAGAAGTTTGCACAGGATAAAGTGGCATAGACAGCAGTATCAAACCAGTTTCAGGACTGAAGATCACAACAACAACAACAACAACATATTTTGATTAAATTATTATTCTCTTGTGAAGATTCAGAAATCTGTTGTGAGTTTTCACCACTTCTTGGTGGGAAGAGCAAAGACTTTGCAAAAAACTTTATATGTTACCTGAAATCGTTTTCAGAAGGCGTAGCGGTCTCAAGATTAAGAACAGAGTTCGCATGGCCACTTAATTTGTGTCGTGTTCATGTTCGATCACTACCGGTTATGAGACATAGCAACTACGAACTGAGAAACCTAAGGGACCAGACCGACCTGGAAATTTTCTTTGCTACACTACACCACACATTAACAGAAGTTGGATTTAAATCACGAACAAGGTAAATAGCAATGCGCCTTCTGCCTTCACTACGTCGTTTGCCGACATGCAGTCGGTCCCTGGTAGCTGTATGAAAACTATAAAAACACCGTTATTTCTGTTGCTATTAATAGGAGATGAGCATATAAATACTTTAAGCAATAATCAGGCACTACAGCATTTGAGAGCACAATCACCAATTTAATTACCTCAGTCAGTATTGCTAACAATAGGCTCCATACTTTGCAGTTTTATATCTTGCTAGCTAATTCTTTAAATAAAGTCCTTTAACATTTTCGACATTTCATGTTAGCTGCACACATAAATTCTTACATAGCACTACACAATAGTAATATTTTATAATAACTAATTAGTGATTGAGGACCACGCCACATACGCGTCCGCCATCTTTAAAAAATATCACTGTGGTAACAGTAGAGGATTACAATTCTTCAGCTGTCAAAAAATAAGAAACACAAAATATATCTATCGATACAATTTATGAACAATTCGTATTCTGTGCGGTGGCGCGCAAGATATTCTTTGAAATATCAGGTGGTCGCTGGTCAGTGATGATATAAGATATTTTTACACAAATTGTATGGCTTTTATGAGCCTTCATGATTAGATTATAGAAAGTAAGTTTATTTAAGCTAACGAAACAGATACTAACATTACACTGCCTCCCATTAGAAGTGGAGAAATACCGGAGGTATTACTTCCGTCCTCATGTCACTCTTAATATTAGTGGCTTTTAATACATGTCTATTGCTAGAATTGAGTAGTCATATAATACTATACACTTGACGTTTAATAAAGTTACCATACTAGAGAAAACATTCATTGTTAAGGTCATTAGTAAAAATTGTATTCGTACAGTTCATCTACATCTGTGTTTTGGTCACAGGGTTTCTTAACATCTACAACAACATGGAAAGTATTATTATCCACAATAAAGAGCTATATACATTAAGTGGAGACGACAGGCATTGTCACCGAGAAAAAATACATACACATATAAGTGCCTATATAATCCTAAAATGCTTACAAACTATGAAATCGCAATGACATTTTCATAATTCATTCACACGTTTTCCGAATTTTCACTGTCTCTACAAGCTCGATAGGCTCGTGTTTATTTCATCGTAATATTCTTTCTTATTTTACACACATTGTACATTGGTTCGTGGATCACACTGTGCCGTCGAATTGTTTGTCAAGAATCGCTCACGATGGGAGTCCCTTTTCTACCACTTCACTGAATGGAATTTACCGTTCTCCGTCAACTAATGGAATATGAAACATAAATACAGAATACTCTTCTTAACATCTGCAACAACATGGAAAGTATTATTATCCACAATAAAGAGCTATATACAATAAGTGGAGACGACAGGCATTGTCACCGAGAAAAAATACATACACATAGAAGTGTCTATATAATCCTAAAATGCTTACAAACTATGAAATCACCATGACATTTTCATTGTTCTTTCACACGTTTTCCGAATTTCCCCGGTCTCTACAAGCTTGATAGGCTCGTGTTTATTTCATTATTACTTAAAATTATCGGTTTAATTACAGTGGGTTCAGGATGGGTAAGGATCATTTCTTTCTTTCTTTCATTTCGCGCTGATTTCTGCTCTTGTTTATTACAGCTGTTAAGGCAAATATCAACCTCGTTCTGACCGTGACCGAAATTTATTCTATTCGTGAGCATTTTATTCTTTGCTTAATACGAATCGTTCTCTTTCAGTGTCTAAATTATGATGTTTGCTATGTACATATAGAACAGTGTCCTTCAAAGTAGTATGAAGTCTCAATTATTGCCGGAGCGAACCACGCGGACCCGGCCATTAAAGTTTCAAATATCCATTATATTGTCATACGCCGCTGCGCGGCAATGTTGACAGGCCATCAACGGCCAGTATCGCGCGCACAATCGTAGATTGGGTGTGTGTTGTGTTGTTCGCCGAGAACGAGCTGCGTTTAAAGCACGTTTTTTGAGGATTGCTGCTGTTGCTTCTCCGAGTAAGCCTGCACGAAGTCGTCTCGTCGTACCACTGTCCGTGAAGCACTCACAGGTAAGTGAAAAGAAATTATTTTGCTGGCTTGCGAGGGCTGCACGGCGAACGATACTTATTCACTGACGTTGCACACGTTAAAAATAAAACTGATACACACAAGGTGTGGTTTGAAGAGTCGTGACACAGACTCGCTTTTCGATGCACAAATTTTTCACTTTCACTTTGATAGGCGTTCGTGAACTAAACGTCGACCTTCATCTCACTTTATACAGAAGGATAACAAGATACCTTGACTAATAATACTTACATAGTTTGCTTATATATACATATATATTTTTAATCTGATGGTCACGTCCGGTACAGAACTGCTGTCGATCATTTTCTTTATGGCTCTCTCTTGCTTACCAGTTAAAATTTACGTCTTCCACTTAAGATTATTTTTCAATCTCCTCTTATAAACTCTGCTACCAGTTCCATTTATACTTTACCGTCAAATTATTATTACATTTTTTAATTGTCTCAGAGACAAACTAATTGACTTCCTGTTTGAGAACACGCCTGCTTTTATCACTCTTTTCATTTGTGTGTCCATTAACTTGTGTTTACTGTGTTATTTAAATTGAGGACAGCCTCCAGGCATAGAGACTGCCTACTTTTCCATGCTGAATACTATTCGCTTAAACGTATACCGGCGATGACGGAGTAATCGCGCGTAACAAAGACAACAAACTCAATTGCGTGCCAAACAAGTGGCTTGACTCTAATTGGCTTCAACGAGCAAGATTTAACTGATATCGTCGCGAACCTACACGCTTTTCGTATGAGTTGCTTCGTCCAGGCAGTACAAGTAAATCTTTATGAGCTGATCCTTGGAATAGAATGTTTGAAGGATTATCAGGAGTTGGTATTTTGGATAAGATTTTATAAAGGGACACAAAAATCAGCATTTAAATAATCTGGACATTATAAAAATTATCATACTAAACAAGAAAAATCTGTATGCGAGCGCTTATGCTGCTGCAATTGCTTGCGTGTCATTCACTTAGAAAATGTAATTGATTCATTTGCAAGCCACTATGAATATGTTTGTTTGACCAATTATTTACTTGGTTACTTGACTCTCTAGCCTTCTACAGGAAGCTGTCATCCATTCTCTCTCTCTTCCTCTCTCTCTCCTTTTTTTTTTTTTTTTTTTTTTTTTTTTGCTGCGGCATCACTCTGTAAAGCATTACGGACTCCTGTTATTAATCGCTACATTGAGTCTTGCGGCTGGCATTTCTTAAATATAATATTTCCATTGGACTTATAAATAGCGTTATCTCTACCCCTTCTTTTACTTGCTACACGTTCGAATCTGCGTCAGTATAACTTACCTGCCATAGAATTTAAAACTCTGTTCCTAATGAAGTTTTCCACATACATTACTTCTTCTAAGCATCGGATCTTACGCATGTTCTTTAGTATATTATAATTCACTCCTGTCTTAAAGGTAATGTGTCGCTCTCATTACGATATCCCCTATTATTCTTTGATTCTAGTCATGAGAAATTATGACCCTTTATTTTACACAGGACTACAACTTGTCCTCTGAGAGACTTTAGTTTCTAAAAAAAAATCCTTCATTATAAGACCTGAGAGAAGAGCACTGATCACTCCTTTTTCTTGATTTATACATCTTGGGGGCTGATTACCACATGAGCATGCATCATATACTTTTATACTAATTTAAAACTAGTACTAAGTTCTCTCTTTGACATTTTCCTTTATCTGTATTCAATTAACAGATCGGTACAAACTTTCCTCATACAGTCGGCACTGTATGATGACCTCCAGACGTATTAACTGCTGGCTTGTCATTTTTCTTGAATTATCATTCGACGTCGACGACTTACCTTGTTCTCTGATGATGCTTTGTATTTGCCTTGTACTACTAACAGTTGTAAATTTCTTCTGTTACCACTGTGAAATTTTCTTAATTCTCTATGGTGGAACAGACCTTTAATCCTTCCAGTCACGGGGTCGGCTAGCAAGTAACTTCCTGTGTGCGGCTTCCTGACAATATCATATGGGCCATCATAGACGCGCTGCCACTTACGATTTTTCTTACGTAGCTTCGATGGTTTATAATGAGTCCTTAGTAAGATTCTCTCACCTTCTCTATATTCAATAACCCCATTTACCTTTTTGTCAAATGCTTTCTTACGGAGGTTTGCATAAGTTGTCAGTGAAATCAACGCCTGCCTGATTTTGGTGTCTAAACTAGTTTCTTGGTGTTCCACCTTAGGAAGAGGATTGATTAATTCATTTCACTCTTTGTTGGCTGACATGAGTTCATGTGGTGTGAAACCTGTTGACAAGTGTGGGAGATTATTAATAATCTCTTCAAACGGAGTAACAAATTCGACCCACTTAGTCTGCCTGTTAGCAACATAGGTCCTAATGAATCGATTGAATTCGTTGAACATTCTCTCAGTCGGATTCGATTGAGGTCGGTAATAGGATATTAAAATTTGCTGAATGCCGTGGAGAGCGAGGACTTCACGCCAAGTACGACAAGTGAAGGTCGAACCATTGTCGGACAGCATCGACTCGGGTACACCGAATCGTGGGAAATAATCACTTTCTAAACGCCGTACAATTGGCCTGGCGCAAGAAGATTTCTGCAAACAAATTGTGAAATTGTCGAGAATGGTTATTAGATACTTTGCACCTCCCCGTCCAGTCGGGAACGGTCCAGCCAAATCAGTACTCAGGAGTTGGTTTGGTTTTTTAGGAAGAGTAGGACTGAGGGGAATCAAAGTAGAAATATTTAGTGCTTTTGCCTTCTGGCAGATGATATAATCTCTTAGCAACTTATGTACTTCGTGATGCATATTTGGAACATAACAATATGAAGAAATTTTTCTTTTCCATTTCTCCGGGCCATAGTGACCCCAGGAAATGTGTGTGTGCCACAATAGATGTTCAACAAAACCTTTTGGAATACATATGCACTATCTTTCGATCGGTCCATCAGTTTTGTGAAATAGAGCCTGATTATGCAATTTATAAAATCTCGACACTTTATGATTAGGCTTTTCTGAGAGGATCTGCGTAACGTTTCTCCATTTTGGATCAGTATCTTGGAGAGCTCGGATATCTTTACACAACTGAAGAAAATATTTTCTGTGGATCGGGTCTTTCATTAAGAGTATCCGGTAATTAGACATTTGGTCCACTAACTCGCTGGTTTCAGGCAATCCTTCTGGTGATCGGGATAAAGCGACAGCAGTGATAATTTCTTTTCTTTTCATATATACTATTTGAAAATCATATTCCTGTAGAAACATGCACCACCTGGTTAAGCGGGGATGTTGAAGCTTGCGCGTTTGAAGAAAAGAGTGTGCCAGATGATCAGAAAAGATTTTGATCTTCTTACCATAAATGTAGTAGTTAAATCTTTTAAATGCCCAGATGATGGCAAGGGCTTCGAGCTCCGTAACAGAATACGATTTCTCACATTCTGATAAGACTCGACTAGCGAAGCTGATTACTTGAACTTGCTCTCGTCCATCAACGATGTCGATTTGGAACAAACAGGATCCAATGCCCGCAGACGAAGCATCGGACATAATACAAAATTCTTTATCCATCTTAGGATGATGAAGAATACTGCTGTTAACAAGAGTAATTTTAATTAGTTCAAACCCTTTCTGACACTCAGAATCCCAATTCCAATGCACACAGACTATGAAGAGCTTTATTGTTCATTGCTTGACTCGATATGAAACGGCTGAAAAATGACGCAATGCCTAAATAACCTTTCAGCTGTCTTTTTGTTGTGGGTGTGGGAAAATTCTTAATCGCTGCCAACTTCTCAGGATCGGGCCTAATCCCTTCTGCTGTGATCATATTTCCTAAGAACTTGATCTCACTCTTACCGAATTTTGACTTTCGAAGATTGGCCGTGACTCCATAATTTATAAATCTTTTAAATATTTTCTGCAGCGTCATCACATGGTCTCCCATGTTTTCGAAGCTATTAGGACGTCATCCACATACACAGTTACTTCATCCAGTAACTCTGGTCCTAAAACTTAGTCTAACGCTGAAATAAAAACTCCCGAACTGACATTCAGTCGAAAGGGCATGACTGTAAAGTGATAAGATCGTCCTGGAAATATGAATGCCGTGTATTTTCTTGACTCAGGCGCTAATCTCACCTGCCAATAACTGTTTGTTAAGTCAATTGTGCTGAGGAATTTAACTCCATTAAACTTCTGCATGTGTTCTTCCAGGGCTTCGGGTCTCGTTCGAATCGGCACTATTATTTTATCAGCCTTGCATCTAAAACTAATCTCACACTTCCATCAGATTTTATAACTGATAACAAGGGGCTCAAATACGGAGAAAGTGACGGCTCAGTCACATTCCAGAGTAACATTTTCCTAATCTCCAGTTTGACAGCTTCACGTCGTGATTGGGGAACTGCGTAGCTCGTTTTGCAGTAGGTCTTATGGGAAAGCACGGCCATACGATATTCATATCCCTTTATTGCTCCAGGTTTGTTGGTTAATATCTCCACATGACTAACTAGTAAGTCAAAAAGTTCACTCCTTTGGTACTCAGTCAAACGAGTCGCTTCAAAAGCTTTGTTACCTACCTCAGTCTGGTCAGGTAGTAAGTCAACATATTCGTCCTCACGAATATCTACAGGATTGGTTTCATCATCTGCCCGTACGTAACTTTGTCTGTCAGTGAAGTACCGCCCTTAAATTGACATTTGTTAAGCACTGGTTTTACTTTGTTGCGTAACAGTGTTATTGTTATCTCCTGCTGGTTCACCGTTAATCTACAAGTCCCATTTTCAATGTCAATTTTTGCTTTTGTCAGTCTGAGGAACTCCATTCCAAGGAGGCATGGTACCGATAGGTTCTTTACAATAAGAAAATTGCACAAAACAGAAATAGAGTCAATATTTACTTGAAGTTGCGCTTGCAAGATTACACGCTGTGTCATAGGCCCTATTGCTCCAGACACTGTACAGCCTTGTATAGGGAGCGATAAAACTTTACTCACTGAAGAAATTTGCTTGAACAAACATGAAGATAAAACATTAACATTGGCTCCCGTATCAATAATAGCGATTGTGGGCATGTTGACTATTGAAATCATTTTTAGAAGCCTGAACTTGTTCGTCCCATATGTCGTCACTGTCATTATTGTAAGTCTCTTGCAATAAGTCACCGCGTAAGTCAGTGCCTTTGTCATACCTTATTGCATCTACTTGAAATGAGTTGATAGATTCCGTGCCCCCATCTCGTTCTGGAGCATTCTTGTGGAGGCTAAAGAATGCTGTTTCTAGTTTTCCTGATTGTGGTGGTTCTCCCTATCGGCTATCGCCCTTAACGTCTCCTCCGTTTCATGTTGATGTTGTGACTGTGGCACGAAAGGTGGTGGACAAAGTTCTTGTCCCGTGTATGATCCACTTTGCACATAATAGATCTGTGTAGTCCTTTGCCGTTTCGGCTTCGGATTTCCTGCATAATCATTTGAGTGACCGGAAAAATTTATATTTGTCGGAGGTCGGAATGTATTCTGGGCCATGTAATGTATTTTGTTGTCATTATTAGCAAAATATTGTTGTCCTCAACTTGTCCCATGCCATTTATGTGATTTACAGTCACGCGGCCTGTTAAAGGCTGGCCCGCTCTGATAATATCCTTGCTGGTTTGTTTCCGTACTGATTTTGTGGATAATTATGTGTTGAGTTTCCGTACTGTGGCCGTTGTGTACTATCCATTAGATTGCATGGTTGTTTATTATTATTCTTCGGTCGAAACTGTCCATTTCCGTACGACACCTGTTGATTTTTGTAGCCGCCGGATGGTTAGTAGTAAGCGTCGCTACCGCGGCTCTTCCCTCATTGCCATTGTTGACTGCGTAACCTCCACTGTCTCGCCTGCTCACTACATTCGGAGCGCTAACAACATTTGATACCGCGTCTTCGCGAATCAAATCCAATGAGTCCAATATGGAAAGAAATGCTTCGGTATCGTCCTCGGAAACATTAACTAATTTCTCCCTTATAGAGATGGGCAATTTAGTTTTCAAAATCATGATCACGTCTTTATTTTTAATTGGCAAGTCCCAGAATTTAATTTTTGCTAAGTAATTTTGGAAATATCTTCTTAGACTGCCGTGTTTCGAATTGAACATTTCGGCATTGAACACTTCTTTTCTCAAGCGCTGCTGAACACCATCACTCCAAAATTTGTTCAGAAACATCCCCTCGAATTCATTACAGGTGCTGCACTTGTCTGTCATTTCTGTTTCCCATAAGGCGGCATCTACTGTTATGTACCCAGTTACAAACTGTATTCTTTGCTTGTGTGCCCAACTGTTCGGAAATACTCCAGAGAAGTTTCGCAAAAATACGATCGAGTGTATGTCACGTTTTTGCAGGTGAAAGCTTGAAAATGTTTTGTGTTTCAATACCCTTTCTTTCTGCTTTTGGGTTATGACTGTTGATGGGCTGTTCACTTCAGTGTGGTTATGCACTGTGTCTGTCGGACTGTGGGATGACGTGTGATCAAGTGGAGGGCTGTAATGAATCTGCCTATTGTCATTTCGGTATGGGGAGTGATTCCATTCGCTACCCATCGGATGTGAGGGACTTTCCACTTTGTTCTTTAGTGTCTGCACCTCTTCAATGAGCTGCTGCTTCCATTGAGGAAGATCTTCTGCCAAAGTTCGCCTTATCTGTCCTAGCTCATATAATACGGTGTCTCCCGATCTTCCTGGTTCCGCCAAAAGATCACAAGTAACTTCCCTCACTACTTCCTTCAGCTCTGTCTTTACCTTTTCTTCTATCAGACGGTCTTTAGTTTTTATCCACTCTGTGTAGTGGTCGGATAGCTCTTCGGTGTGAGCCTTTAACGTAACTTCTACCTGCTCCTCTATGTCAAGTGATTCTACTTGTTTCGTCAAATCATCTATCTTCTTTCCCATATTAGTGACAACCAGTTTCACGGCGCTGACCTCTTCGACATGGTGTCGCAATTACCCTTTAATGCTACAGTTTCGTTATGGTATGCTTCTACCGTGGCATTAATTTCACCCCTGGCAGCTCCTAGTGCTGCTTGAAATTTTCTAGATACCTGCTTTATCTCAGCCTCAACCTGTTTACGGATCTCAGTTTTTACTGCTTCGATTAGCCTACTTATTTCCGACTTGACCTCGCCCAATTGGGTATTCAGATCAGTTTTCAAGTCGGTAGTTATTTTAGTTTTTACCACTTCAAATTGTTTATTTAAATCGGTAAAAGCTCGCATTAGTTCTTTGTTGTTTTCCTCCTCTCGTTCAGCTCGGTCTCTCTTGCTTTACGTTCCTTTTCTAACTGCAGTTGTTCCTTTTCCCCATCATTATTTGCCATCTAATTTTGGATTTGAAGGAGCATTGCATTCGTGTCTACAGTTGGGTTGCTACCCGCGGGAATCGTTTGAATTGTTTGGTCTGTGTCAACCATATTACCGGCGTTAGCCACCGCCTCCACTCGCATGCTAATTGCACGTGAGCGCAACGAATATTGAGTGCTGTTCATATCGTCACTGTCACCTGCTGTCGGGAGTAATTTCTGTTTACTCTCCGCCACCTCGCGGTGTCTGCTTGTCAACTACACGTGGTCTGCAACGCGGTTCGTCTGTCCTTTGTTTGTGACGCCAGGTCACGTGCTGTCTGTCAAGTATGGGAGTTGTACTCGCCTAACAAACGACTGTGAAGTGAAGCGGAGAAGACAAGATGGAAGATGGGCACACTAAACAACTGAATTAGCACACAGCGCTAGCATTTTACATGTAACACGACGCCATATTTACACATTGAAATCAAGAATCAACTATGCGATTTAGACACTACGTAGCAAATCCTACTAACTTTTGACTAAAAAAATAATTTTAAGCTGATTTTTTAAATGTGCAGATGGAAATAAAAGGAAGTATGGTAATGTAGCTCGAAGGACAACCGTACTACTGAAGCGTCGGAACTGCATATGAAAATTTTTTTTCGTAACTTAGGTTTGGTGCCTTGAAAATCGGCAATTGTATATAAAATTTCTCCGTTTTCCGCCGCCAACTCGTCTTTCGTCTTTGAAATTTTCGTCCACAATTTTTTAAGCGCGTAGCGTGCACATGAAAACTAAATGTATTGTTAGATACATTTACATTAGCAGCAAACACAAGAGGACTGATTTTCGTGATTTCATCAGGTCCCTCTGACAATTTGTCCATGTTTGGTCGCCAAGTGTGGATTTTTTAAAATATTTATATTTTGATTAAACTATTATTTTCTTGTGAAGATTCAGAAAGCTGTTGTGAGTTTTGCACCACTTCTTGGCGGGAAGAGCAAAGACTTTTCAAAAAACTTAAGTACTGTATGTGATAGTTTATATGTCAACTGAAATCGTTTGCAGAAGGTGTAGCGGTCTCAAGATTAAGAACAGAGTTCGCATTGCCACTTAATTTATTTGTGTCGTCATTATGTTCGATCACGACCGGATATGAGACATAGTAACTACGAACAGAGAAACCTAAGGGACCAGACAGAGCTGGAAATTTTCTTTGCTATACTACACCACATATTAAAAGAAGTTGGAATTAAGTCACAAACAAGGTAAATAGCAATGCGCCTTCTGCCTTAACTACGACGGTTCCTGGTAGCTGTATGAAAATTATAAAAACACCGTTATTTCTGTTGCAATTGGTAGGAGATGAGCATAGAAATACTTTAAGTAATAAGCAGACACTACAGCATTGGAGAGCACAATAACCAATATAATTGTAACTCTTCAGGCTTTCCCGGCGATCTAATGACATCTTGGGTTGTCGGGTGTTCTGCCGGATATCAGCGTCGTACTTGCACGATATTTCGGTCACGGAGCTCGTAACCTTCATCAGGTGCGACCTGAGAGTGCTCCTCGAGTGGAACACAATATCAAGTGTGTTTTCTGTCCATCCAAAAGATCGGGGGACTGCTGAGGAGTGTCAAAGACGACCTGGGGTTACGAAAACCAGGGATTTACAATATACCTTGTCAATGTGGCATGTCCTACATTGGCCAGACGACAAGAACTGTGGAGATCAGGTGCAAAGAACATCAGAGGCACACTAGATTAAGACAGGTGACTAAGTCAGCCATTGCTGAACACTGTCTAGAACTAGATCATGCCATGAAGTATGAGGATACCAAGATTCTAGCACAAACACCCAGATTTTGGGACAGTGTTATAAGAGAATCGATAGAAATTAAAATGACTGACGATCTTATGAACCGTGACACAGGGTACGAGCTAAGCAGAGCCTGGGATCCGCCTCTGGAATTGTTAAAGGAGCAACGGGGCCAGCTGCAACACCACACAAACGGAAGAACCAGAGACACGGAGATGGAAGACGAGCCCCTGACGGACTGGCAGGCGCACCAGACCGAAGATGGAACACCCAGAAGTGGGACTGGTGGGCGCGGACCGCAGAGGGAACATCCAGTGCCGCAGCGGACGAAAACGGAGCGGCAACGCTCCAACAGGTCGTTGTGAGCGTGCGCGGACCGCAGGGGGAACGCTTGGTACCCCAGACCGTAGATGAAATCCCCAGGAGCGGGTTTGGTGGGTGCGGACCGCAGAGGGAACACCTAGAACCGCAACGGACGGAAAACAGAGCAGCAACGCCCCAGCAGGTCGCAGGGAATGGCCGCGGACCACAGAGGAAGCGCCTGCAGCCGTTGGTGGAGGGGGAAGGCCATAGGCATAAATACTGGACCAGGTCCACTCGAGGAGCAGTCTCAGGTCGCACCTGATGAAGGTTATGAGCTCCGTGACCGAAATATCATGCAAGTACGACGCTGATATCCGGCAGAACACCCGACAACCCAAGATGTCACCAATATAATTACCTATGTCAGTATTGTTAACAATAGGCTCCATACATTTCAATTTTATATCTTGCTTGCTGTTTCTTTAAATAAAGTCCTTTAACATTTTCGACATTTCATGTTAGCTGCACACATAAATTCTTACACAGCACTGAACAATAGTAATATTTTATAACTAATTAGTGATTGAGGACCACGCCATATACGCGTCCGCCGTCTTTAAAAAATATCCCGACTCTGGTAACAGAAGAGGATTAAAATTCTGCAGCTGTCAAAAAATAAGAAACGCAAAATATCTCTATCGATACAATTTATTAACAATTCGTATTCTGCGCCGTAGCGCGTAAGATGTCCATTGAAATATTAGGTGATAGCTGCTCAGCGACGATCTAAGAAATTTTTACACAAATTGTATGGCTTTTATGAGCCTTGAGATTATCGAATGTAAGTTTATTTAAGCTAACGAAACAGATACTAATATTACACACAATCCTCCTCCATCATTCTGGTCCACTGTTCCATCCACTTGCTTCTTTCCTCCGCAACCACTCCTTTTTCTTCTTTCTTGCTTGGCTGATACACTTCTCTTGTTTCTATTGTTCTCTTCTGGAACCATGCCCTAAAGGCTCTGTTCTTCTTCTGTACTATATCCTTTGTTTTATCATTTTTTTGCTTGTCCTCCCACATATTGCTTCCGCCGCCCTTACAACTGATCATATGGCTTTAATTTTCTCCTGTGCATGAGCTATTCTATTTGCATTCCACACACTCTTTGCTTTCCTAGTAATATTTTTAATCACCTTACAATACTGTTTGTAATGGATTACTGCAGCTTGATTGTTACTACTTGTAACATTTTGATATAATTCCCACTTTGTTGTATATAGTATCCTTATTCCAGTAGTCAGCCACGCGGGATGCCTATTACTGTTAGTACCCCGTTTAGAACGTTGTAGTGGAAAGCAACTCTCAAAGAGCGTGAGAAATATGTTAAGGAAAGCATTATATTTATCATCTATGTTATCAGCACTATAATCATCCTGCCACTCTTGTTCCTTGCCGTTGTTTAAAAAACTCTCTGTTCCTGTTGGATTAAGTTTTCTACATAGTTTGTAGTTATATGGCATTTGTTTGAGTACAAAAGCTTTTCAGTGTTAAAATTTGTGCATATTGGTGTGAAAGGCAATAATGCCCATCTAGTAATGAAGAAGTAATAATGTCCTGTTGTACGCCATAGGGACATAACGCCAATATGATACGCGAAACATGAGTAACTAACTAATTGGCTACATAATGAACGAAACATGACTCTTGCTTTAGCAAAGATGGAACCTTTCCCAGCGCTCAATTGCTGTTTACAGCTAATTGTATAGTAGGACCCATTTATAAACGAGAACAGCTTCTAGATTCTTTCTACATTAAGAATGAGATTACAGTTTCTCTAGCAGTCTGATAGCCACGTTGCTCTTGACTGAAGTTTGTTCTCAGAAAGCCATTCTTTCTAATGAAAGTCACAATGTTTGTCTGAAATTCCATTCAGAGTAGACCTGAAATTGAGAACTGGAAAAATCGTGAGAGATTTGTTAGATTTCTTCGAAGAAGTGAAGCAGCTTAAGTCACCTAATAAAAGCAAGGATCCTTTCAGATTATTTGATTCAGTAGCTCCACATTTAACAATCACATACAACGACTTGCTCGACAAAAGATCCGTACCCAAAGACTGGAAAGTTGCACAGGTCAAACCAATATTCAAGAAAGGCAATAGGAGTAATCCACTGAATTACAAGCCCTTATCATTAACGTCGATGTGTAGCAGGATTTTGGAACATATAATAGTGTTGAAACATTATGAATTACCTCGAAGAGAATGGTCTACTGATGGATAGTCAACACGTATTTAGAAAACATCGTTCTTGTGAAACACAACTAGCTCTTTAGTTACACGAAGTGTTTAGTGCTACTGACAAGGGATTTCAAATTCATTCAATATTTCTCGATTTCCAGAAGGCTTTTTACACTATACCTCAAGGTGGCTTGTAATGAAATTGCATGTTTATGGAATCCGTTTCAGTTACGCGACTGGATTAGTCATTTCTTGTGAAAGAGGTCTCAGTTAGTAGTAACTAACGAAAAATATTCGAGTAAAACAGAACTGATTTCCGCAGTTCCTCAAGGTAGAGTTACAGGCCCTCCGATGTTCCTTATCTATATAAACGATTTAGGAGACAACCTGAGTAGCCGTCTTAAGTTGTTTGTATGTGATGCTTCCGTTTGTCGTCTGGTAAGTCATTAGAACATCAAAATAAATTCCAAAACGATTTAGAAAAATTATCTGTATG